>NC_044067.1:11376042-11686042 GCF_902167405.1 Gadus morhua | reverse complement strand
AGAGAGACACAGACAGAGAGAGAGTGCGAGAGAGCGCGAGAGAGCGTGAGAGAGAGCGAGCGAAAGAGAGCACGAGAGAGAGTGAGAGAAAGAGAGTGAGAGAGAGAGAGAGCAAGAGCCAAAAGGCTGGCACCACATATGGAAGGAAAGAAAGAATGAAAGAAGGAGGCACATAAAAAAGGAGGACAAGAAGCCCAGAAACATATCGCTCGAGACAACCTAATAATAAATTGGACCCACACACACACCCACAGAATTGTGCGTGGGTCCAATTTATTTTTAGGCCGCAGGAGTCAAAGATGGTGCTCATGCGCTCTGTCACCGTCTTGTGGCATCGATATGGCAGGAGGTGTGACAAGAGGAAGGCGCTCCCCACTCTCCTTCCACAGGGTCTGGGAAGGGAAACGGAAGCCGGCCCAGGCGGCCAATCAGCCGCTTCCAGGCCAGCTCACACGGTCAAGAGTACATCTGCCATTGAAAACCCTCCCGGAGTTTGCACTGGTTAGCTCGCTTTGATCCAATCAAGTTGACGTCTTGGAGCAAAAGGGAGGACAAAACTCTTCTTAAGACTTAAGATGTTGGACAGCAGTGCTTTGATCAGGACGAGGGCAATATTTGAATATTGATGCTAATAATCTGGGAACTTCAAAGGGGAAACCTGATGTGCATGTCACCGAAACAAGGCTGGGTACACAAGTCGAGTAATAACCAGAGACCTTGGTATTCATATTTTAGATTGTAATATCGATAATACATGCCGGATCTCCCAACTTTGCCGCAAAACTTTCCACACACACACTTTATTTAACAGACAAGCAAACACACACACACAAACTCGCAATCAAAAAATACAGAGCATCAAAAAATAGGTCGCGGGTGCCTTATCATTTATTATTCAAGGGGGATGTGTGGCTTTGAATTAGCAGCACAGCACACATCTTTGTTAGTGCTGCAGGAGGCTCCGAGACACAAGCGCCTCAACACGCTTCATGTTGTGTTGCCGCCAAACGAAGGCGACACAAAAACATCAAGGAGAAGAGAGATAGGACCCATGGACATCACGCACAGGAGGCTAAAGAGTCACTCGGCCACGCCGTCTTTGTAGATGGCACCGAATATCAATATGGCCGTTGCGCATCAACAACAAAAACAAAAAGTGTGTCAGAAAACAAAGGGGTGTCTTTGTGGACGGAGGTATCAAGGGTGCCAAAGTAAAGTGGGAAATTTGTCATCTTTATCTGACTTACAGCATTCTAAAGGACCTGCATTAAATAGCCAGCGCCAAATTTGCCTTTTTGCCTGCCCAGAGACATGATGACCCCAAAGACCTGGGCTGGAAATACTTGAGGTGTCTTGACAGAAACTTGATCAAAGGAGAGTGCCCCTTGCAAACATGGTTTAGTTTGGTGACTCAGCCAATAATGGGGCTAAATGTCTAGAAGTCGTATCCCTACGATAACCTGTTCAGTTCAGCTTTTGGTTTGGCAGCAGGATTTTCTTGATCATTTGCATGCTATTGATCAATAATATGATTAATTCAAAAGCTTCAAACAATCGGCATGTTGTTTATCAATGCTACAATGTGCCATTGCAGCCTTAACTTGCTGTTGTGCACCGTTTTTACAAATAGGCGTACTGAAAGATCTGGAGATACTTGTGTTTCTTGAAAATGACGGCCAGCCTACGATCACCTCTGACAGTTTTCTTGCTCTCCAATGATCTGAGATGCACTGAGCAGACCGGATTAGTATGGAAAGGCCGTTTTAAGTGCACGCATCTTCGTATCATCTACCATCTTCCACCCACTCCAGCACTACCACACTCCACCCCACGCTTTGGAGCAAATGGACACTGTGGCTCATTAGCCAGTTCCTCTAATGAGCGTCAATAATCTCAAATCATTAGGAAGATTAACTCCAGCAGAAAGGTTACCCGTTCGTTTTCTCGACATTAGGTGTGGCATTTAGAAGTGAAACTCGAAAGCAGCATTAATCACATCGCGCTCATACTTGCGCCGTGACTCTGGGGAGAATGTCTGAAAAGGTTAAAAATACCTCTAACCATAAACAAGGGTTAAAAAAATTGGCTTTTTATAAAGACAGCGGCAGGACCGCCGTCATTTACACGTGTACACCCTTATTGTTTTTGATCATGGCCCCACCAGAGGGCAATCTTACCCCGCAATTCTTGGTAGAGGGGGGTCATCTACCGTAAGATAACTGCAAAGAGGTGAGAGGCAAAACTCCCTCAAATTCTACCCACTACAATCCACTCTTTTTTACTGCACCTTTAACAAGCCCCTTTAAGAACTTTCCATTATAACTGCTGGATCGGGGACTTTTCACGAGGGGACGGACACACAAAGAAGTTATGGGTCAATCTCAGTAAAATCATTTAGGCACTTTACAAGTTTCAGTCGGGTAGATCAAAGTTTTGAAGTGAACTATAAAGGTATATGTATAATGTCATGCTCCAATTCTCAAATCAACTGAAGCAACCAATGCCTTGGTGTCCAATGAAGCAATGTGTGTCCTTCCTTGTGCCCTTCACTTCATACATTCCTTGATAAAATGTATAAATATATAAGTATATATAAATACAAAAAAGGACAGTATTCATTGAAGTAAATGTATGTGTGCCATGTTCACATTTCTACCTGAATGTCCAAAACCATCCATGTGTTATTTGGCCCAGTGTTCCAATAACAGCAGGTGAAGAACTGAGGTACGGCCCACTGTGGCAAACGTAGGGCAGCCACAACAGTAGCTAGCCTCCAATTGATTTACCATTGTGAGGATACTCGCACACAAGTACGAGTGGCAGAAACAAGATGCTGTGTTAATTCAGTTAACCTCTTTTGTACTGTGCTGTCAAACAGAGAAGGGTATTGATTTTTCTATAGCTGTGCACAAAAGCCTTTCTGCCCAAGTGCATGCACACCTACACACACACACACAGAATCTCAAACCTCTCTCTCTCTCTCTCTCTCTCTCTCTCTCTCTCTCTCTCTCTCTCTCTCTCTCTCTCTCTCTCTCTCTCTCTCTCTCTCTCTCTCTCTCTCTCTCTCTCTCTCTCTCTCTCTCTCTCTCTCTCTCTCTCTCTCTCTCTCTCTCTCTCTGAGTAGGAAGTCACAGATACCGGTATTCAGCTTAACAACACATCAGATTAGAGATGTACTGGAAGAGACTGATGAGAACGTCATTAACCACACACAAAAAGGAGAGAGGGCGAGAGAAAGAGAGGGGAAAAGTGAGAGAGATAGACAGACAGACAAAGAGAAAGGGACAGCAACAGACAGACAGAGAGAGAGAGAAAGAGAGAGAGGGATAGAGTGAGAGAAATAGAGGGAGAGAGAAAGAGAGAGCGAGAGCGAGAGAAAGAAATGCATGGCTGGGACAGAGTTTGAGTTAAGCAAGACTCTTACTCCACAGGGTCCTATGGCTATGCTCACTGATAAGTGATAAGCATGTAATTATGGTACTATTAGGCTATCTGCTGGAACTAGCAGCTGTAGCCACTGGGTTCCCAGCAGGGATTCTATTTTGATTGGGTGTCACAGCTCCGGATTAAAGATTGCCCTGAATTCACTTGAATAGAAGGTATCGGTTAAAAAAATAAATGCCTTGAGACTTACTTCAATACAAATTCATGGAGCCGTGTTCATTAACTTTACTGAAAAAATTGGCAACAACACTCAGGCACCGACTGGAGAACGGTAATGCTTGGCTTTTCCTCAATAGCTTTGTATTATTGAAATCTATTTTTTAAATGTATTTTTGATATTTGTCAATTGTATTGCACAATGTTTTTTAAACTGAATATATCCTACATTTACAGTAAATAATATAATATATTTTTGGTTTGGCGTTGTTGCCGAAGGTCAGACCAATCACACACACACACACACACACACACACACACACACACACACACACACACACACACACACACACACACACACACACACACACACACACACACACACACACACACACACACACACACGCGCGTGCAAAATCTAAAAGGTGCTTAGTACAGAGGGGAGAGAGGGTTATAAAATAAAACAAGGGTTCGTTAGTCAATGGAGGTCAGTCAAGGTGACAACGGCTGTCTGTGTGTGTGCATGTGTGTGTGCATGTGTGTGTCAGAGTATGCATGTGCATGTATGCGTGCGTGCGTTCATGTGTGTGCATGTGCGTGCGTGCGTGTGTGTGTTAATGTATGTGCCACTAGGCGTTATGAGGCATGACTGATGCCTTACAGGGACCCAGCTGTCATATTGGGTGCTCCCTTCAGGGCACCCACAGCCACCCAACCCGCCATTTAGCATGACTGCAGGACGGACAGACGGACAGACGGACGGGGGGAACCAGTTTAATGCGTGGCTCACTCACTCATCGGCGTTCAACTAGAACAGAGATCCACTTTTATTCTGTTTTTTTTAGGGCAAAAAGTGACTCACAAGAAAAGGCTTGGCCGTCTATTTTTAATACAGTGTCGATGAGGATCAAATGTATTGTGGTTGGATTAAATGTTTTATTTGGCTTAAAAATTGTAAAAGCTGCAAACCTGCTGAAATCCAAACACAAAAGGATTACATTTTCAAATATCTGTGCAACACTTTGATTTTCATTACGATTATTATTATTATTAATTATGAAACTATGAGAGAAAAACAATGTGCCCCATGTTTAAAGCCTTAACACACGACTAAGACTGAGGGAACCAGAAGCTGAAAGGCTAATGATTAAAGGAGCCATTAAAACATTCCTTATGTGTTTCCCAAAAAGTTCAAATGACTGACTCTGAAATAAAGATTAGTATTATTACTGGTATTTTGTTTGTTTTATTTTTTTCCCCCAATGAGCAGGACTTGCCTGCTGCATTCATAAACATGAGCTGACGCTCACACAATAAAGCCCAGTTGCAAAGTCTAGACAGCACATTCACCATGTTGGTTGGAGGGGGTGGGGGGTGGTTTATATCCGAACAAATCATGACAAATTACTTTGCCCCAGACGACAGAGAAAATGGCAGCCGGGCTTTGATGAGTGTGAAGGTTGAGTGAAAAACAGGTGAAGACGGTGAATGGAGAAAGGTATCAGTGTTGCTCGTGTGTGTGTGTGTGTGTGTGTGTGTGTGTGTGTGTGTGTGTGTGTGTGTGTGTGTGTGTGTGTGTGTGTGTGTGTGTGTGTGTGTGTGTGTGTGTGTGTGTGTGTGTGTGTGTCTGAGAGAGTGAAAGTGATGTGAGAGAGAAAGTGGCAATGACAGTGAAAGGGTGTGAATGTGAATATAAATTGTAGGCTAATATGCAGCCTGTGTATATTGTGTGTCCATGTGTATGGGTTTGAGGTTGGTGTGTTTGTGAATGTGTTGGGGGGTATTTTAATGCAAGTAGGGGACCCTGCTGCTATTTAGAGTGTGTTTGTGAACAAGTATGTGAACAGGTGAGTTGTTTGTGTTGAGGTTATGCGCTTGAGCAGGTGCCGATTCCGAAATAGCTATAAATGCTATAAATATCCCGGCCAGAGACTCTCAACAAACAAAAAGACACACACACACACACACACACACACACACACACACAAGCACAAAATGAAAGTTTCCCCCCCACCATTGTCTCCATCACTCGGGCGACGGGAGCCGGCTGTGTACATGAAGGCTCCATGCAAGGTTGGGGTTATGATGGGCCAGAGAGCTTGCCACAAGACCAGGGGCCTCTCCACCCCCATTACATTCACACACATTACAAACACAAAGACCTTGCGCATTCAGTCCGCCAGGGATGGAAAATCAAATACCACACAACATTGGGTAGTTTTGTTGGTTGGATTGTCTTACATGCCTGTTTGTTCGTTTGTTTTGTTTTCTCGTTCTGTTTTTCCACGTGACACAAATTGTAGAAGGGATCGCTTTCACCAACAATGAGGCTGTTGGAGTCGTAACGAAAGGTCAAAGCAAGGACAGCAACAGAGATCGCAGAGAGCAGGGCATTTGGTTCTGTGTGAATCCCTCCCACGAAAATGTATGCTTTCAAATAATAATAAATCCAGATGGACATAATTTAGATTAGTTTTGTGTATCGTAGGTGTCTGTGTCTGTGTAAATGTTATCATTGTGGGTTTTGTACATTAAGTTTATTTATTTTATTAAAATGTGTGTGCTTGGGGTTGAATATAAAAGACCCCATGAGGGACAGAGCCAAGAAACACTTCCGTTTACAAGGAAAAATAAACAGACGCTGGAAGGCTTTATCCAAGAGCCTCTGTGTTTCAGACGGCCAAAGTGGTATAAAACTGGTATGCGTGTGCGAGTGCGTGTGTATGAGCGTGTGTGAGTATAACAATGTGTGTGTGTCTGTGTGTGCGTGTGTGCAACACGTCGAAGTACGCCTACACCTTAATTATACACATATTCACTGGTGCAAATCCTGAGCACCGTTTGCAATTACACATTGTTTCAGTCACTTCCCCTTTTTCTTTAGTTGATGACTCCCTCACTTGATGACTACCCCCCCCCACCCCCCGTCCTCCTCCCCTTTCCAATGCTCTCTCTCCTCATTCAATACACATCCGCCACTGCCCCCCCCCCCCCCCCCCCCCTCCAACACACACACATACACACACACACACACACACACACACACCTCTTTCTTTGCTTCTCTGTGCACGGCTTAGCTCAGTAAGCACCATACACTAGAGAATCTCATTCATCAGGTCTGCTAGCTAGCTAAACAGATGGAGTTTGGGCAAACTCCAGAAGTACCCCACTGCCCCCCCCCCCCCTGAGAGAATGGCACACCACATTGCTGAACAAAGGCAGCGATAGAGAGAGAGAGAGAGAGAGAGAGAGAGAGAGAGAGAGAGAGAGAGAGAGAGAGAGAGAGAGAGAGAGAGACCAATATAAAGATGTGAAATGAAGGAATGGAGATTTAAAAAAAATAGCCTCTATTGAATATATTTTTGAAGGCTGTCACTTTCTTTTTTTTTTGTTATGTTGTTTAAGCACAACATAACATGTGAGCACACGCATGCACCGGGACAAGAACACACACAAACGCAAACACACACAGACTACAAAGACATTCCAAATTGGAGAGTTTGCAGGACAACAAGGATTAGTGAGTAAAGGACAATTCTTCTATTCTGTAAGCGAACTAATCTGAGAATCAGCTAAATGGAGATCACTGAAGCCCAACGGTAAACCTGAGATGTACATCAAGACAAAAAACGGCTTTTGGTGTTGGTCAAGCTCTCAACCTCGAACGTTTCTGCTCCAGTGCAAAAGACACAAACAGCACAGAAATACAGCTATGTGGGTCAATTGAAATTATACAACCAGATAAAGCCCATTTATATCACAAAATAGATTAAGTCTACCCTCATTCAAGTCTTAAGAAGTTTGTTGAATAAGAGAGATCCACACTTATTGATGTATTATTCAGAAATATGGCGTTAACAGGATGTCTTTGAAAATATTGGATTGTTTGTCCTTCCCTTTGGCAATAATGAAGGGGATATTGAGAATTCAAGAATTCAAATATTATTAATTTTACAATTGAGACAAAACAATACAATCTTGCCAAAATCCTAACGCAATTAGATGTTTTATAACAAACTTATAACACGCATCCTCCCTTTGGTAGGCTTAAACATTTTCCCATGAATGGATAAGATGTTGATGCACATGAAACACTTTAACATCCAAAGCGTTTCATACAAGCATATGTCTTGGAATGGCACCATATGCTCTTTGTTGGCAGCACCTTTGCGACAGACACCGGGATCCATATCAGCTTAAAACACAGAGAGAGTGAGAGCGAGAGCGAGAGCGAGAGCGAGAGCGAGAGAGCGAGAATGCAGTATTATTTCTTACGCTTGTATACAGTACCTATTACAGTTGTTAATTGAATCACTTTGTGATTTGCTTTGTGCAATACGTGCTTAGTAGCAGGTATTGCACAGGTCCTGCTAATAAAGCCAAACGAGTTGAAAAGAGAGGGAGAGAGAGAGACAACAGCCCCAAACGGTTGTCCTTGATTGACTCGCCCCCCACAGCTCAGCACTACCTAGTGTGCTATCTGCAGCGAAAACACGATCCTATCGCTGCAGCCCTGTAGTGAGAACTGATTCCATCTATCCCCTCCATTCACCCACACCCCTGATCGTGCACACGCATTTACGCACGTGCACTCACTCACGCACACGAACAACGCACAAACACTCACTCGCGCCTGTGAACACGCACACACACACATTTTCTCTGTTAGAGGCATTAAAGCACTCATTTGCATCGGTATGTTGTTTGAGAAGGGTGTGTAGTGTATTGGACTTCAAGTCAGATCCAGAGATATCACTTTACAGTTAACTTTCCCTGGCACAGAAAGAAGCTTGAGGTTAAAATAATAACTTTTCCAGATGTCAAGTATTGTCAAATATATTGTTATGGCGGTTATTTAAAATCAAAGCCAAAACAAATGAGGGATGGAACTTGTCTTGACCAAAGCAATATATATTTGAAATAGAATCTTTAGTCAATCACACGTCAAATAAGTCAATGAGTTTGCTTTTCTCATTAAATCACAATTTATACCAAAAACGAGGAATCCAGAAAAAGGGCAATTCCAAAAGTAAATCCAAGAAGAACATCAGAAATAGGAAAGCACCTTGGCAGCTGGTTTTCTTATTTTCTTTATAACGACGAAGAACAAGCCTTTAGAGAATTCCTCTCTTGCATCACTGCCTCGGGTCTAATACACACACACACACACACACACACACACACACACACACACACACACACACACACACACACACACACACACACACACACACACACACACACACACATGTTTCTTTATAAACCAACATGGAGTATAGCTTGTCACTATAGCTCCCTGTTCTCACTTCATTGAAAACCACCATATTTAAAGCCTTAACATGACTCTAAGGGTGCCATGATCCGCCCCTACAGGCTGGAGGGCTCTATAACCATGTACAACTCTCAGTTATCGCCAGGAATTGGCCTAGAGTTCTATAAAATTCACTTTTCCTTTTCAACCATTTAAATGGCTGAAATAGAGGGACATTACTTTCAAACCGTTTCCTTCAATAAACGTCCACCACCGGCAGCCATATTCACGATGGTAGAGGGTGGCCTCTTTTTACCGTTAGAAACAATAAGTGACTTCACTGTGAATGACTTCACACAGCCCCCCGCGACAAAATAAACAGCAGGATTCAGTTCATTTGCTAGGTACACGTGTTGCATGTCAGCCCTGGAGGGCCGCAGCAGCAGCAGGCGTGAGAGAGAACTCAACAACCTGCAGTCGGCATCCCGTCCACGAGGAACAAGGACAGCTTATTCAGTTGAGCGAGCATACAAGGTTGGTAGGGGTGAGGTACTAGGTGGGACGAGCCAATAAGATGCTGACAGGGCCGGTTTTATCGGAGGCCAATTTAGTCGCCTTGATGAGCCAATCGAGCGTAAATACACCTTGCGGAGACCTTCCTCCTCCACTCCGAGACTACGGACTGAAGGGCCCCGGCGAGTGATCCTGCGGGCTCCAAATGAGCGGCCCCACACGCCCCCGCACCACCTCCCGCCACCCTCTCTTTTCAGACTGTCGGATGAAAGGGTCTATGTGGAGGAGACAAGCCGCATATGTGCCTCTCTTCTACAGACACACACACACACAGACACAGACACAGAGAGAGAGAGAGAGAGAGAGAGAGAGAGAGCGAGAGAGAGTGAGAGAGAGAGAGAGAGAGAGAGAGAGAAAAGGAGGAGGGATCCATCCCCCCCTGTCTATTTCCCTACCACCAGCACCAGCCACAGCTTAGTTTCGGGGTGTGTGCTGAAGGGTCTTGGGTCAATTTGATTTGCATGGAAAACAACTAACAAGGGGGTTTATATAAATGCTTTTGACAGTGTTTCCTTTTTCTTTCTTCAAATTTTTTTAGGTGTTTTTGCTGAGCAGTGTATTTCCTTTCTAAAATAGAGAGATTTTGTACAGAGATGAAAGGCAAACATAAAAGCGCTGTACATGTGTGAGAGGAGATACGTCTGCACTATGTTTCAGAAGTCGAACCGGTATCGTGGAAATCTCCAGTGGCTCAACTGTGATTCTTTCGGTTTATTTTATATTTAAACTACAAAACCTTATCACAGAGGGGCGGGCAAAAACTCTGCTTCACAAATCTTCAACCCTAACTGAATATTTTTGCGAAGGGCTAAAAAAAACAGTTTCATTCGACAACAGAATAACGGACAAAATGCCAGCTAGAAATCTGCTAGAGCAAATATATTGAACAGGTTGAACAAAGCCAATTGTAGCTCGAGGAGGTAAAACTGCTACAAACCTTTTCAATCTCAATAAAATTTCTCCAACTGAGGCCGTAAAAGTTTCTAAACGTCTGATCCCAAACCTCTTAAACATCCACCGACACAATTCGATACTCATTTTGCCAATAAAGACCTCATCCGTTTTAATTAAAATTTCCAGTATTGACCCCAACACCCACCCCACCCCACACACACAAGCAATCACATTTAAATACCTCAGAATCACAGTTTGTTAACGGCCGAGCAAATCATAAACTGCTCGATATTTTTGAACAAACACATATTCATGACTGCTCGGGCAGCTTGGCTTAGCAGCCTGACACCAGACATGACACATTTCATCTCTGTTAGGAGCTCAGTGCACTGCGTGTGCTCCACGGCTGAGAGGCGGGATTTGGGGTGTCAATCGATCGATAAAACAATATGTCAGTCACTCCAAACTGTTTTAATTGCCAATGAGAAAACGTTTGTGGGCACACACACACACACACACACACACACACACACACACACACACACACACACACACACACACACACACACACACACACACACACACACACACACACACACGGTTGCCATGGTGGTCTGCATGGGAAATGGCAAGCATGTAAGTCTACAATTTGAGAATACCAAGTTCTCCCTGAGGCGAAAAAAATATTATCTTTTTTTCCTCATAATCCAAGACCCTTATCTAAGCTTTATAATCCAATCATCTCTCACACAAACACACCGATACACACACACACACACACACACACACACACACACACACACAGACTTAAACACACAAAGTTCATATGGGGCTGGGCTGACGGAGGCTCAGCGTTCTGTGAGACCACTGTGCGGTGGACAGTGCTGCCATTGTGGCGTCTAGGTGAGTAATAACACTTGTGACTTGCACTCACACGAAAGATGGCCCCGCTCCAGCCACAGAGGAAGCATCCTCAGTATCTCTGCATCAAGTGGGAAAGTCAAGGATTTGTGGCATCTAACCTATGGAGTCTGGTATGATAGCGCCTGAACAAATGGCTTGGGACATGCGCCCACTCACACTATTAAGACCGAGCGGGTGAAGATAACCGTTTACGAAAGCTGCCAAGGCATGGAACTGTTGCCTGTACAGTGAAATGTTGAACGAGTGTTTTTGCCTCGCACAATTGAGGATCCATTTCTAGTCGAATCGTGTTACATTTGGAATCTTTTCGGAACGCTTTGTCGATACTTTTCGGAACGCTTTGTCGCGGCAGGTCCGCCAGGCCTAGGCTGTGGAATGATGCGGACGGAGGAGAGATGCTCATATGGTCTCTGTGGGCTATGGGATAATCCCTTAAAATCCAGATCCTTTCATATCCATGGGGGGAAGAGGAACACACATGGCGGCAGGCGAATATGGCAGGTGCCACCGGTAACAGTGCCCAAGTGGTGACGTTTTTTAGCCTGGTTCATAAAGCCATCATTTCCCAGGATGCTCCAATGAGAGACAGCCAATCACAGGTACATATGCATGAGGTGAGGGCTTAAATTTGGATTTGGTGTCACACAGTCATCCATGCATCACACAGCTATGTATGTATGTGTGTGTGTGTGTGTGTGTGTGTGTGTGTGTGTGTGTGTGTGTGTGTGTGTGTGTGTGTGTGTGTGTGTGTGTGTGTGTGTGTGTGTGTGTGTGTGTGTGTGTGTGTGTGTGTCTGTGTGTGTGTGTGTGTGTATGCGAGTGTATGTCGTGGAATCGGTTGGACATTTTATGTCTATTTTTCCCTGCCAGGTTGTCTTTAGCTTAAAATGCTGTTGGCAATACAACAGGATTTTTTTTTTTTGCTGGTTCAATAAATAATAAACATTGAATGATTGAGCACAATCCTGTGGTCCGCAATATTTTCAGTTTGCTGAGACCAGGGCTGTTTTACTAGGGAACTAGGGAACACATTTAGAGAAAAGTGACAGAAATGTGCAAATTGTGCTGCTCCACACATACAGTATAAACCTGATATATATATGGCGGTGAGAATAACTTATCCTCAACCTTTTCAGGCATTCTTTTTCCGGCGCATTTCAGAATTCCTACGCCTGCCGTCGGGCTTGGTCCCATCCGTAAAACGCACATTTGCAGTGGACACAGGGCAAAAAAAACAGGGCTATCCTCCACGCATTCCTCATGGGCCAACCTCCTACTCCTGCATGCCAGCATCATCTGCTCTGCTGTGCTGTCCCGGCCAGGGTGTTCCCAACGGGCACAGGGAGCGTCCCACTGACCCCTGCTTGACCCGCCACCACCACTTTGTACGCCTCATAAACCTCCCCGGCGGTGCCCCCTGCTCCGTCTCCCAGAGTCGCGCCGCCAGGAGAGCGAAGGAGAGGGCGCAGCCGCCCCAGCCCAGGGCCACTGCAACACGACTCAGTGGCCAAACTCAATTATGTGTCCCATCTATCTCCGCCGGGGGGGCCGCCAGCCCCTTTGGCCCCGACGTAAATCTCTGCATCCCCGCCAACTGCCCCCCCCCCACCCCACACCCACCCCAGCCAGCACTACCTCCACCATCACTCCCCCCCCCCCCCCCCCAAGTCGATAATCCCTCTCTCCAACAGCTCCGCGGCACTGCTCCATTGTCATTAGCCAATCCGCTTGGCAGGGCAGTCGGAGAGGTGGAGAGATGTGGGCAGATGTGGAGAGATGTGGGGAGATGGAGGGGAGATGTGGGGAGATTTTGTGGGCAGAGGGGGGATAGGGGGGAAAAGATGGGAAACAAGAATGGAAAACGGGGAAGAGAAGGGCAGAGGGATCAGAAGCCATCCATCAGCCCAATGTCCGGACGGTCGCAGTTCATCACAGGGCTACACTGTATGACCTGCCCTCCCCCTTCTCGTTCCACACCAAAACGCAATTCTTACATTCTTGAGACATTCCTGCACAAATCACTTCTGAGCGGCACAGCTTTCGACACATCTAGCGTTGCTCTTGGTTCTTAGTTCTTGGTTATTCAAAAACCTCTGGAAGTGACATTTCAAAAACAGTACCCTTTTGTAAGGGTGTTGCTGCCGATACCCTTACTGTGACAATTCCCCAGACCGGTACGTTCAAAAGGTTGTCATGTTCCTCTAACCCAAGTACTATAATCCCACTATCTCTGGGCTCCTAGGTTCTCCAGATGGCCCCCCCGAACTCAATGTGGTAAAAAAAAATAACAAGGGGGCCGGCTGCCATGTCAGCTGTCTCGCTTCAAAACCAAAACCGTTGGCGCCAGTGTCCGAAAGAACACACAACCAACCCACCTCACCGGCCCCCCGTGCAGGGACTGGCCAATAACGGTGGGACGCAGTAGCATCCAATCCACCCTGCTAAAGCAAAGATGTCATATTAGGAGGTGTAATTACACGTGATACGGCGGCAGGAGCTCGCCGTTGTGCGTTGCGACCAGCGCCGGGGCGAGGCGGGGTGATTAGGTGGACGAGTGGCCCCGTGAGTCCCGCGGTCTGGGCCGCGGCGTAGACGGACGAGATAATGATTTTCCTGAAGAGCGGCAGTTTGGGATAATGGGTTTTGTCCACGAAGGGGTTTGTGAGGGTCTCGGGCGGAGGGAGGGTTGGTGAGGGTCCGCCGGTTGCGGGTGGTGTGACGAAACAACTGAAAAAGGGGTCAGCCGGGCGCAGCGCGGTCCTCATAAAACCGTTAGACGTTATTTTGTGAGGCTGGCTGCTGCAAATGGAAACTGCCAGACGTGTTGGCATGGTAATTTGTTAAAGGTGAGCGGTTGGCTTGTGTGCGACTCACTGGGTGTGTGTGAGTGTGTTTCTGTACGTGTGTCTTGGCGTGTGTGCTTTCGGAGACTGGTTGTTGGTGTTTATATGCAATAAGCAGCTGACAGATCCAATGACGTCTCACTCTATGTGTTTCCATATATATTCTCTATATATTCCGCTGGTAAGCGTCTGCTGCCCCTGCTGAGGCAGTGGGTCCTGTGGCACTGAAGGAATTCAGAAGCAAGGGGGGGGGGGGGGGGGGGGGGTTATCATCAGCTGGTGGCTTAGCATCATTCATTCATACATATATTTCACCGCCGTGCTTTATGGTCCTATGGTATGGCTAATTACCTAGTCTTTCCTCTAATCTGCTGTGCTGATGTGTTTTTTTTGATGTGTGTGCTTCTCGGGGACAGCTGGCACCAAACTTTTTGGACGCAGAAATGATGGACCCAGGCTGCCTGTCACCGGGCGCAGCCAGATTGCTGCACATTGCTGCGGGCATTCCAGCGAGATAGCATGAGTCAAAGCTGAGTGTATTTTAACAGCCGCCATAAAGGCACAATGGCGAGAAACCTGACTGTTAGTTTTATGTCAGCAGGCAGCCTGCCCCAGTTCCAGCCAAATGCAAGTAACGGATGGGCATAATGAACAATCACAGTAAATAGTAGTGTGTGTGTGTGTGTGTGTGTGTGTGTGTGTGTGTGTGTGTGTGTCTGTGTGTGTGTGTGTGTGTGTGTGTGTCTGTGTGTGTGTGTGTGTGTGTGTGTGTGTGTGTGTGTGCACATGTATGCGGGAGTGTGTGCGTGTGTGGACGTTTGAGTATGTGCATGTGAATGCGTGAGTATGTGCGTGTGTGCGTGTGTTATTGCGTGCGCGTGTGGGTCTGCTTGGGTGTCAATAACCATAAACAGTAATCTAGCATATCCATGGATCATTATTTATCTGCACTCCTCAGCAGAAAAATCACCACAGTTCAGCCATGGAGTGTTTCTCCCATTCAATATGGTTGAAGGTATAACTCAATCCCAGCCATGAAGGCGATCACAGCGGGCGTTGGGGGAAAAGAGAGGGGAGGAAATCACCTGGCAGCACACAGGCAACTGCGTTTTGATGCATTAAAATGTAGAGCTGCTGTCAATCAGAGAGCGATGATTGGCAGAGGGGGAGGGGGTTTCAGGGCGAACACGCTACTTGGTTGATACGGGTTATCAGCAGGGGGTGAAGCCAGGCAGAATACGCCAGCCTTCACCCAGAAGCCAGAAGGCAGTGATCGGGAAAATCTGCATTTGCGGCGAGCTTCGGTTCTATGCTCACAGGTAATGAGGCGGACTTCGATTCTCATTGGTGCAGCTGGCTTGATCCACTTTGCACGCAAGTGCACACGCACAAACACACACACACACACACACACATTCACACACACACACACACACACACACACACACACACACACAGACACCCCCAAACGCACGTTGAGCAAACTTATTTAACAGGTAGGAAGAACTTCCAGGACTCTGTCCCTGATGTTTCAATGTTAAACTCTTTAAATTCCGACCCTCCGGCTGATCTGCTTACAGCTAAAAATCACTTCTCCATGTATGTTAGTTTTACAGCTTTTCAATCCATTCACCATCAGGATATCTTTTCTATAAACATATAAGAAAATAGTTATTACAGATGACTTTGTAACAAACATAGTCAACCACAGAAAAGGCTCATCGCCTTGTTTACATTTCGGCAGCATGGGCAGTGGCCACCATGACGAAATCCTCATACACAAGTTCCAAATCAGAGATATTGCACACAGACAGGGAGAGAGAGGTAGACAGAGAGAGAGGTAGACTTGCCAGAGAGAGAGTGAGAGTGAGAGTGAGAGAGTGAGAGAGAGAGAGAGAGAGAGAGAGAGAGAGAGAGAGAGAGAGAGAGAGAGAGAGAGAGAGACCGAAAATTAGGAGAAGACACCAGGTGGAATAATTTGAACAGCAAATCGAATTTGTAAAGCTCTTTAGAAGTGTGTGTGTGTGCGCCTGTGTGAGAGCGTGTGTGCTGTGGTTGGGATGAGGTGTGGTTGGGTGACTTTGTGTGTGTGAGGGGTAAATTATTCCCCGGCATTCAGTCGGAGGACAGAGCAACTTTGCGTTATGGTTTTGTATGATTGTTGCTATGGAATGGTGACAATCCAATCCTTAAGTAAGCAATACACAGGCAAGACTGACAAGGCTTGCCCGAGAAAAAGAGAGAGAGAGGGAAACCAAAGAGAGAAAGATGAAAGAAAGATGAAGGTCTTTCAAAGGGAATGCAATAGAAAGCAAACGGGGGAGAAAAAATAATCGATAAAAAATATCCAAACAATGAGGCCACAACAAGCTGGAAAGTGAGAATAAAATGGTGTAACTGGCAGCTGTGCAAGCTTCATCTCCAAACAAGAAGGTGGTCCAACTAGACTAGAGCAACACGTATCAACAGAACACATCTCATTAAATGGTCTTAGCATATATTAAGTTACGTTTCATTTTATTTGAGATATGCTTTTTACTAATTCAATTTAATATATATCTGTGTAATGTGTTTAGAAATATGTGTTGAATGAATGATGCTTGAGTTTCTGTGATGCTTTATGACGACATACAAGGCATCAGACATGCATACATTTTGTTATCCATACTTAATTGCTCATGGGTCTTCAGCATATGCAGTTCTGCATCCATAATTGAATGGAACTGGACCACAAGGAATCCATGTAACTCTCCTATTCCTTATACACGTTCTGAGCCAATGATTTCTTTATCAGACAAAATGGAATGATGATTACCGTGGAAAGGCATGCATGGCATGCGCCACACAGTGGAACTCCTGTATATCATTGCCTTGGTTCAGTTATATGATCAATATGTTGTTAACATATAACTCGACAATTGTGTTGTTTTCGTTGTCGTCGTAGCAGCAGAGTGACAAATAGCGCTGCCGAGACAGAAACTAGGTGTTTGCTGAGGTAAGATCAGGGCTAGCTTACATGATGGCCAAATTGGTTGCACAGGATCTTCAAATAAGGAGGAGAAGCTGGGCTTACACACAATACGGGAGAACTGATCGCAAGCACGCACGCACACACACACACACACACGCACACATGCATGCAAACAGACACACACACAGACACATCCACACACACACACACACACACAGAAACAATCATCCCTTTATGGTTTCACACAGGGGCTTGCAGGAGTGTCTCTTAACTGAAGATATTGCCCTCTGAGTGAATGTTATTGTAGCCGGGCTGTGCACAGCGTTGAGGTTGTAAAAGTTAATGTAAATGGCATTATGTTCAGTTTAATCATGGCGGGTGGTATTATCACTGTTAATGGCTAAGGTCAACAGGCCACGCAGGGTGGAAGGACGCTCTATTCGCTGGAAAGGGCCCTCGATTGTATTATATGTATCGGGGGCGGATCGCTCGGCGAGAAAGAGAGAAAGCATGCAGAAAACATAAACACAAAGTGTACAGTAAACATAGCCATACATAGCATAGCTCACATACAGCTTCTAAACACAAACAGTAGAGAGATGTCTATTGTATGTATGGTGTGCACACATATTTGTGGTTTCACCGGAATCTTTTAGGAATACGCTTTCGACAATGTTAACCTAACCTCATTATCAATATCTATGCTCTGCACACGTTTGTTGTTATAGGTGTTTCTGTTATCTTATGGCAAAAAGTGTGAGTCGCTTAGGATTTCTGGACTTCTTTTGGGGGAAAGCACCATCAGGTGCAGCAATAACCTAACCCCCAATCGTCCTCAGCTAAAATGCGCCCCTACCAATGTTCCCAGGGTTGTGGCTGCCCCGCTTTTGCGTTAAGAACCCTGACAACTGACATAAAAGTGCACTTTGGCCTCTAGCATGGTAGTCACAACATAACTCTGGGAACCTTGTCATATAAACACACAAGCTATTAGAGTCTACATTTTGGAGGACTACGGCTAAAATACTCTTGCAATCAAATCACACAATAAATTGGCATATCAACATTGGCGGAGACATCGTTCACTCAGTTGTTTTCTTTGCGTCTGGCAAAGTACTAGCCCAGTGTTTAACAACCTCTGGGTCAGGAGCCCTCATGGGGTCGCCTGATTTGCATAATATGGTCTGGCACCAGATTTAAAAGGTACAAATATTTGATGAGGGCATCTGTATTAGTTTTTATCAAAACCATGTGTGCGGAAAGCAAATGCACAAAAAAATGTGGGGGCCTTCGTAGATATCCAGTGTGTGTTGTTCGTTTCCATTTTCACTTTTCTTAGAGACGAGACACAGCCTCCTACGGGAAAGAGATGGGCAACATGCGGCTCCGGCGGCCAAATGGTCTCAAAACACGCGGGATTTGAGATGATGAAACCCCTCCGAGCTGGGAGTACACTGTCCCCCCATGACCCCGCGGCTCAGCACTGCTAGCCAACCAAAGCGCACCCACAATGCACTACTGGTACTGCTGCTTCTGCTGCTGTTTCTCCCCAGGGAAATAAAGATATCTGAGAAGGCCCTTCAAAGGAAAAACCAAAGACAAGAGACAAGAGTGAGCGTAGAGCTATGGGGGAAAAAGTAACTGATGGTTACTGATGTTGTCAGACGTTTTTTAATGTTTGTAGCATTGGTTAGCGCAACTGGACCGGATTTGAGGAGAATAGGGCGAAACGAGAAATATATATGAGCTCCACGTCACCGCGGTTCCCTCTGGTCTCTGTGTTATGATTGCACTCACTGTGCGGCACCGTTTTGTTTTTGCGTTCACTGTTTCTTTTCTCATTTTAAGGACAATCCAATCTATTTCTTCCGTGTTTTTTAATAGCTATTAGCATTTTTCTGAAACAAGACATATTTTCTTTACAGCGGAGATACAATGACTAATTAACTGGGAAAAAAAAATGAAAAGGAAGGGAAATTTCCCCACAGTGTCCGTCAATTCAGCCACGGGCGCATGATCATCCTATTGAGCTTTAATTAACGCATCAAGGATCCGGTTGTCCTCTGATGATCTTGCTTGGAGGACTAATTCAAACTCATTAACTCTCAATAACTTTTTAATCAAGTGTAAAAAATAAAAGCATGTACAAATTCTGCGCGTGTGTGCACGTGCGTGTGTGTTTATGTGTGTGTGTGTTAATGTGTTTGCGTGTTTGTGCGCATGTGCGAATGAGTGCAGGTACGTGTGAGTGCATGCTTGTGTGCGCGTGTGCATGGGTGGTTGTGCGTGCGTGTGTGTGGTATGCACGTGTGCTAACGCGTGTGTGCCAATGCGTGCCCATGCCTGTTGTCTGGGAAGAGGGTGACGGGGGGGAGGAAGTGAGACAGGGGACGGCGGCGGCGAAGAGCACCTCGTCACGGGGAACGCCATCACATATTCATAGCCTGGGAGAAGCTTAAGACGGGCCAAGAACCCCTGTCTGCGGTGGCAGTGATACAGAACTCCGGTGCCCCAGTTTGGGGGGCCAGGAAACGCTGTCATGGGGTCATGTATTCTCATCTAACGGCCCCTTCCATGACAGAATGAGGCTGCCTCACTCCGCTGGGCTCCCTGGGTCCTGCAATGATAAACACTGATTGCTGATTTTTTTTTTCCGGATATACTCACGCCCGTAACTGCTGGAGAATTATTATAATTTAAAACTTGGTTTATTTATGTTTTGTTTTTCATTACGCAGAGATCCAAATGCCACTTGCCAGTGTGTGTTTTTTATTTCAATTTGGGAAGCACTTTGTGAGGCACATTCATTCATATTTGATTTGCTCAGTGTCTCTCCCTCCCCCCCCCCCCCCCCCCCTGTTTCACATGTTTGCCTGAATTTCACCACATGCTGCCACCCTAGCTGGAATCGGCCCGAGGTTTTGGGTATCAGCACATCTCTCACCGTGCTGCGTGTGCAAAGCCTGGGTTCCTGCTGGCCCCTTCCTCCTGCCGCGGCCATCCAGAGAGAGAGAGAGAGAGATCTATCTATCTATCTATCCATCCCCCTCTAACATTGTTGTTAGAGAATCTCTCTCTCTCTCTCTCTCTCTCTCTCTCTCTCTCTCTCTCTCTCTCTCTCTCTCTCTCTCTCTCTCTCTCTCTCTCTCTCTCTCTCTCTCTCTCTCTCTCTCTCTCTCTCTCTCTCTCCTCTCTCTCCCTCTCTCTCTCTCTCTCTCTAAGGGATCTTAAAGCACCACGCTGATGAAAAGGACACTTCCTCCTTGGAGACTACAAGACACTACCAGCCTTTTTCCTCCCCCCCCCCCACCCCCACCTCTCTCTCTCTCTTCCTCGAAGCGTCGGAAACCTTGAGTACGGGAACAGAGAGACCCCATAGTGGGGGAGGGGGGAGGGGACTGGCTTGGGGGGAGGAGGGGGGTCTCAAGTGGCGCCAGCTAATTAAATTAAGCCCCCCTTTAATAAAGGCTGAGCGAGACTTACGCTTTAATCCCAACTCCACCATCAAAGAGGAGGAGAAGAGAAGGAAGGGGAGTGGGGGCGGGGGGGGGGGGGGTGGGGGTGGTGAAAGAAGTAAGAAGTTAAGGCGAGCGGTTGAAGAGGAAAAACACATAACCAAGAGATATGAATTTCTTCCTGTTACGTTACATCTGCTGCCCCGGAGCTACGTTCAACCTCGGCGTAGAAAAAAATAAGGAGAACAAATGGGGGGGGGGGGGTTGTGGGTTGGAGAGATTGTTTTGAAAGAACATGAACAAGTTGATGAGAACTTTTATTTTTTTCATGTGGCCCGGGGTTACTTTCAATAGTTCTTTTCTCTGGTTGTTCCTGTTTCGCCTCCTACTTTACAGGCCTCTGTGTCCTGCTCGCTGTGTGTGTGTGTGTGTGTGTGTGTGTGTGTGTGTGTGTGTGTGTGTGTGTGTGTGTGTGTGTGTGTGTGTGTGTGTGTGTGTGTGTGTGTGTGTGTGTGTGTGTGTGTGTGTATCACACAAACACCCCGCTGGAATAGTTTAAGTCGCCCTTACGGAAGAAATGCATTCCCCACAACATAACAACAACGATGGGGCGAATCAGTGAAGGGATAATGATTGCAAAATGGTTCATTTGGAGTTTATTTTTCTTTGATGTCAGCAGGGGACATTAAAAAAACCAATTCATCCAATAAAAAAAAGTATTTCTTCTGTTAAAATGTAGTTGTAAATCAGCAATGCCCCCAAATATTATCCAATCTATAGTCAGACTAGCAGTAAAGGCATGTGGGACAGAAGAGGGAGTGCGGATAGAGAAAGGAGAAAGAGCTTCTTTAACGTATTTAAACAGGCTCTGCTCGGGTCTCTTTTACAGCGTACACAATACCAATCGTTATTCTGCCGGCAGAGCAGGAAAACGACTTCAGATCTTTACAGTCTAAGTCTATCACTCCATATTTGGGGAAAAAGGAAATGAAATGAACTGGCGTAGGGGTTGGATAGGATAAAGAGGGCAGAGAGAGATTGAGAAGAGAGATCCATAGAGAGACGTGGAGAGACATAGAGTGAGAGACAGTGACGTACAGAGAGAGAAACAGAGACAGTGACAGAGACAGGATAGACAAAGAGAGACATAGAGAGAGAGACAGTGACGTAGAGAGAGAGAGACAGAGACAGTGACAGAGTCAGAGAGAGAGACAAAGAGAGAGAGACAGAGACAGAGAGAGAAAGACAGAAAGAGGGACAGAGAGAGAGGAATAGGATTATCATACATTTACATGACCAAGCAGTCTGACCAAGGAATCTGAGAAGCGGAGTGAGGAGCATTTTCTGTTAAAACTATGAATCGACGAAAACCGCTCAGAAGGAAAATTACCAATGTTCACTTTTAGCATTTAAAATAAAACTGTATACATTACATAACTTTTACATTCTAGGCTAGATTTGCTGAATTCGAGGGCACATGCGAGCCCTGGGAATAATGGGACATTGGCCGTAAGCGCTTCTGCCCTATCATGGTCCGAGAGGCCAATGAGGGAGAGAAGGACAAGCAGAGAGACGACAGAGCAAAGGAAAGGGGAGAGAGAGTGTGAGCAAGAGAGCTAGAGAGGAAAGGGGAGAGCAGAGAACGAGCCTCTCTTCTCATCCTCATTATGTAAACGAGGTGCATGACTATTCCACTGGGTCCCTCGAGAGTTAATTACCAGTGGCTTCTCAGCCTAATTGGCTGAAACTAAAGAATTTGCCATTTTTTATTCCTTTGCCCATTCTCTCTCTCTCTCTCTCTCTCTCTCTCTCTCTCTCTCTCTCTCTCTCTCTCTCTCTCTCTCTCTCTCTCTCTCTCTCTCTCTCTCTCTCTCTCTCTCTCTCTCTCTCTCTCTCTCTCTCTCTCTCTCTCTCTCTCTCTCTCTCTCTCTCTCTACGGTCGAGGGATTTTTTTTTGCTTTGCTCCACTCCGAAATGGCCTTTCTCATGCCAGTCCAAAAAAAAAGTAAAATAAAAACTTTGGCATCGATGGTTCATTTGAGCATCTGCTCCAGCTGGCAGAGGATAAGCTTTTTTTTTTCTGTTTTCTTTTTTTCCTCTTACATTGCTAATTCCAGCTATTTGGCTGGACTAATCACTACTGGAGGGAGAAGAGACGAGAGGGCTTGAGAGTTACCCGTCACTTACAAATAATTAAAAAAGAAAAGAGGGATGGTGGAGAAAGCTGGCGTCTCATCCGCTCCTAAATGGATGCAAATGGAATTCAAAAAGACAGGGACAACAAGTAGGGAGTGTGAATGAAAGAGGCTAATACCGCTAGGAAATGACAGGGTTTAGGCAATACCGGGAGCTTCAGGAGGCGGCCAGCGGCATGGGACGGAGCTATTTGATTTCCAAGGGACAAGCGGGGAAAGTAATCAAAAGGCATCTTTGATATCTTCAGTGTGTGCGGATAATATGTTCCAGCTCACTCTCATTTACACCATTTATCTTCCTCCAAGCTCTGTCTCGATAAACCTTTTCAAAGAGCCAGAACAACAAAGTCTAAAATGTCCTATATAAAAGCAAACCGTATAGAAATAACCACCCCTAACACACACATAAACTTTCCCTTTCCATCAAGTGGGTATGCAGCAAACAAACCGAAAAATGTCAACGAAAGAAAGCAATACTGGGAGTGTTTGTTGTTGACACAGGATGACATTTTTTTTACCCTGCTGCATGCCTTTATGTTTTTTCGCTTCTTGAATTATTGCATCGCCTCACCAGCTCAGACAAAGGAAATCTGCAAAAGAATAAAGGACTCCACTGACATAGTTTGAGTATTAATCTGGGAGAGAGCCAGAGTTATCAGCACCTCATTAAGAGAGAGAGAGAGACTAGGCGAAGCGAGAGAGAGACTAGACGAAGCGAGAGAGAGAGAGAGAGAGAGAGAGAGAGAGAGAGAGAGAGAGAGAGAGAGAGAGAGAGAGAGAGAGAGAGAGAGAGAGAGAGAGAGAGAGAGAGAGAGAGAGAGAGAGAGAGAGAGAGAGAGAGACTAGACGAAGAGAGCGAGAGCGAGAGAGAGAGAGAGAGAAGAAGAAAAAGCTAAGAGAAGGACGACGGCTGATCAACTTGAAAATGGTTTGGTGTAAGTCAGGAAAGAGAACAGATGGAAGTGATGCCAAATCAACTCGATGTCAGGCCGTGAGGCATGCAGAGGATATTGCTGTGTGTGCTGTGTGTGCCGTTGGTGACATGCAACAATCCGACATTCTGTCTTTCAGAACCTAAAAGTTAGACCTCTGGACTTCCAACTTGCATTTACCTTTGAGTGATTTTCAGAAAGATTGGTTATATTTACGACAAATATGAGGTCAATTCAATGCTGCAGATGCATTACACATACATGAACATATTGATGTTCTCAACACATGTTTATGCCCGAACCAATAAATGTTGTAGATGGACATATTAAGAGTCACAAATGTCTTTGTAAGAAGGTTTAAAATAAAATATTTGGGAAAGAGAAGGATAAGGTATTATCTTCAGCGGAACCAACATATGTTGTGTATGTATGTGCCCATGTTTTGCAAAATGTGGGAAAAAGCAGGAAAGGTCAACAATGACTTCAAAGTACCAGGTTCCTAGCATACTATACTAATTTGGCTATGGGCATTTTCAACATCAAATCATCTGCAGTTATGCCGTACCATGACTTAATGGTAATAAACGATTGAATAACATAAACATACAGATGAATAGTGAAGTAAAACACTTAACATGCTAGTAATTAACTAAAGTTTGGCAAGAAAGTTACGATTTATATGAAGGATAGAAGACACAATTGTCTATAACATAAGTGATGTAATTTGGCAATTACTGTTAATTTAGCAAAGACAATTAAATCAAAACACTGTTTAATTAGTCGAACACAGAGAAAACCAATACAATGGGCTGGTTGGACAGCTCTGGGAACAAAGTGGAAACACGTTGCAGTTTGAGGGTGACAATTGAGCAACGCAGTAGCAGGGCCGATTATTAGCCATGATTGTAGTTAAAATAAAGCCTATAGCAGGTGCGGCATGAAAATGGCGGCCGCCTGGCAAAGCCGTATCTCCACCTATGCAGCTGCCCCTTTAGAGATAACCACTACATTCAACATGGCCAGCCAGGGAACTGCTATTTATTCAGTGTAATGAGGAGATGGAGAAAAAAAAAAGAAAGAAACCACAAGTGACAGAAGAATAATAATGATAAAAGGGAGAATAAAGAGAAGAATAAGGAGGAGGAAGCAGGAAAAAAAGATACATTAAGGACATAAAAAGCTTTCGTTTTTCTTTAAAAAAAAAAGAGTGAGCATGTCATTAGCAACACTATTTCAGTCTGGAAAGCCTTAATACTATTATTACTGCTTTCCAAATTGTTGAAATGCCCTTTTCAACATCCCATTGTTAGCCGGACCCCACATGGAGTGACACTTATAAAAAATAAAACCTCTGGAAAATGGGGGCAGTAGATGTTTAGACCCCAGGGTGTTAGGGATGACAGGATTTGGCATGGCCTGCTGATAAGGTGTATGCCCAACAATTAGTCCTGGAAGCCAATGTTGATTTTGTGCTACTAAGTCAATCACTTGCATGCACACACACGCAAGCAAACAGCCAAGCACACACAAACACACACAAACACAGACACACACACACGCGCACACACACGTCCTCTTTTCCAACGAGGACCGCACCAAATCATTTAACCCTGATCTCCTTGGTCTTCCCACCTTCACCTGGACGTGATTTGAGATGCATCAGACAGGGGGTGGAGGTTTGGGGAGGCGTGGAGCTGATGGAGCTTTACTATATTAACCCATTAACGACGCTGAAGGGGAAATGGAACCCTCTCCATGCATTGTGTATGCTCGCAAATATGCACACGTTGTTTCCAATGTCCCTGGTCGCTACTCAGATGTAAAGCTTCATGCGTTTAAACCAATAAAACAAACTTAAGAAGAGCGGAAAGTGGCATGCAAAGGTGCTGGGCGACTGTGGAAGGTGACCTGACCACCTCGACGTCAGGCTAAACAGTGCGGTCCTCTCTCCACAGACGGCGCTCTGTTCAATTAGCTGTCTGGTGCTAACTATCAGGAGCAATCCTCCGTTTCCCTGCCTCCTTCGAAGGATTTAAAAAAAAAAAAAACAACAGCATCCTTGGGTAGAAAATAATAGTCCTCTTGCACATAGCATTTTGCACCAGTGCACCATTAGCCCGTATTACCGGACCAAAAGCCTATATCGCTGGTGAATAGCAATGCCAGTGAAGTGGTGTCCCTGGGGCTTTGATCTTTTGTCCAGCTTATGCTATTAGTGTAGAGTAGCCTCTGTGGCGTGCGCTGTATGCCTCAGTTTCTCCCTCTCCGTGAAGGCCAGTTAATAAGGAAGGGGGCAGGTAGTCTTAATAGAATGTTTCCGGGCCCCTCATCACTGTTGACTTCAAACGGCAGACGGCCGGTGAATGGAAAACCCAATAGGGTATGACTTCATGGGTGAGGGGCGGGGGGGGGGGGGGGGGGGGGAAGATGGGATGGGAGCGGGGGTAAGCGTACATATGGTTCTAAAGCTCACTAGGGCTGGCTTGTGATGACTGTCTACAATGCGGTGGATCAATGTGTATTCCCTCCTTAATTAAGATGAAATTGGATGAGAACAGCCAGCGCCCCGGCTTTGTTTTCCTGTGGCAACCAATATTAAATACTATAAGCTTCTTTGTGTCTCTCTGTGTGTGTGTGTCTCTCTCTCTCTCTCTCTCTCTCTCTCTCTCTCTCTCTCTCTCTCTCTCTCTCTCTCTCTCTCTCTCTCTCTCTCTCTCTCTCTCTCTCTCTCTCTCTCTCTCTCTCTCTCTCTCTCTCTCTCTCTCTCTCTCTCTCTCTGTGTGTGTGTGTGTGTCTCTGTCTGTGTGTGTGTGTGTGTGTTTTTAATGCGTGTTGTGCGTCGCTTTGAGTGCATATGCGCATATGTGTACAACATTGATACAATACCCAAGTGTGTATTATGTGTGTATGTGCATAGTTGTGGTAGCGGTGTGTGCCATGCGGATGACAGAGACAGACATAGATAGATGTCTGTGTCTCTCTCACTCCCTCTCTCTGGGCGTGGGGGCCGGTGCTAGCGCTGCGGCGGCGCTCCATAACGAGGCTGTACTCCCTGGCCTTGTCCGTGCATTGTGATGCTAATGTGCTCCCGCCACCACCACCGTCCCCCCTTTAATTGCCCTCTTTGATCTGCCACTAATTCCCCTAATTAGGAGCCCAAACTTTCAAAGTTGAACGCTTTGCTTTCACCTCCAACTAAGCTCCCACACGTGACTCCATGTGATGGGTGCGTGTGCTTCAAAGTCGAGCAGTAAAATTAAAAAGATTCGGATGGAGAATAAAAAGGCAGAGTTATAAAAACACAGGTTCTCCTCATTGCACCAGGCTGGGCTTCTGCCCAATTCAATTTAGTAGAAAAGTGAAAAGTTTTTGGTCTGACCTTTATCGGTGCGATTGTGCGTTTGCGAGTGTGCGTGTGTGCGGGGGTAGGTGTGTGTGTAGAGTAGGATGGAACAGCGCTAGATCTGAGTCAACGTTCTTTGACTTACAGAGTAAAAAAAAAAAGCAGAGAGCAAACAGGTTCTCGGCTTCTCAACTAGTGCTAATTGCACCCAGGCTTGACTTAGTTCATTTGAGTTGCAAGCATGAGGCATACGCACTCCTACTGTATCGGTGGTGGTGCGCACTGTGTGTGCATGAGTGTACGTGTGCATGCGTGTGGTGTGGACTTGGGTGTCATAGCACATAACTGTTTATTGGCAAACCAAACCACTTTATAGTCTTGAATTCTGTACATCAACACACACACACACACACACACACACACACACACACACACACACACACACACACACACACACACACACACACACACACACACACACACACACACACAGTTCCAACATGTATTACTGTGCACAAACAAACAACAAGGCAGCAACAAATTAAGCTGAGCGACATTGCCACGTGTTAATTAAAGGAGCATTTCACTGGTGGAGGCATGAATATGTATTGAAATTGGGTCCTATATGTAGTCAAATAATAAAATAAAATTCTAATTTGGTGCCGTCTTGACCGAGAAAAGGCAGAAAGTGACTTTTTGGCACTTGTGGATTGAAGACAACAACTCCCACCATGATGCACAGCTTCGCTGGCCACTCCCGCTGATCTAGATCTCCGCAAGACAAATCATTTCACACAACATCTCTAGTGAAGATCCAGTACCTTCCGCCATTGTACTTCAGCTGTTAGCAGTTTTTTAGCTAAGAGCCTCTGTTAGCTTAGCTTCAGTCGCTGTAGATGTTAGTTTCTGCTGGTGAAGTCCCACCCACTGGCACTGCTCTAATAGGTCTGTAGCTTTAGTGGGTCCCACCCCCTATAGGGGCGTGGGACTAGTGCTTGTAGTCTTACGAGAATCCTCCCCTCTTACACTTCCTATTTACTTCTACGCAAAAATCGTCATATTGCGTCATCTTAAATAGGAAGTGTTGGAGATCGATACAGATCTCTCCAGAAAATAAGGGAATGATGCACAACCATTCAAAAATATGAGTGGGTTTCTAACGATACAAAGCTTAATGGAAATGGGTGAAGTTTCCCTTTAACTGAACCGGTACGGTGGCCCTTCTTCAACCCCTCAATTGTTGTACCTCTTTGGCTTTGCAGCAATATTAAATAATGAATTATGTATCAATATGTATATATAGGTTATTTATGGATACCTTTTTGGAAATTCCCAGTGAGTATGTTCTCTGTGTGGACAGTGGGAAGAGAAAAAACATCATTCAATGCTACTCCAGCTGGGATCCAAATGAGGTGTTTCATGGTTAATTAGAAAGGAATGAGGTCTAATGAAAACAAGTGGCCCTCACCTGTGTAGATTGTCACAGAGAAACACAACGTTATCCGCTCTTTCTCTATCCAAATAATCCATATTAATCACTGGCATTAAAACCCGATCGATGTGCCTGAGGTCATCCTCCATCCTCCGCTCTCGACAAACACTGCGTCACTTACGCTTCTATCAAACCGGATTGTGATTAACTAAAGTCTTCCCAACTAGGAAGACAAGCAATTAATCTTGTTGTCCTGTGACGGGAGTGAGGGAGTCCGGCACGCACTCTGCCATCACATTGATTAGTTAGTGGTGCAACATGGGAGCTTCTCATTGAGAGATGCACGGGTCGATTTGTTGAACAATACTGGACTTGTAGAGAGCGACTTATACAGAGACAAAAAAAAGGAAATAATGTGAAGAAAAAGATCTCACACACAAACACATACATACACACACACACACACACACACACACACACACACACACACACACACACAAAAACAGACACACAAACACACACAAACATTCACGTCCCATAGACACGTAGACTTTAAGGCAAGGACTAACATGACTAAAGAAAAACATATGAATTTCCCAATGAAAAGCAGTGGAAAGGAACAGACAGGCTTACAAGGAAAGAGGGATGGGCGGAGGAGAGAGAGAGCACGCGGGCAAGTGAGAGACAGAGAGAGAGCGAGAGAAAGAGAGGGAGAGCAAGAACGCGATAGAGCAAGGACAGGAGAGAGCGAGAGAAAGAGAGGGAGAGCAAGAACGCGATAGAGCAAGGACAGGAGAGATAGAGAGAAGAAGGGAAAGAGGGAGTGAAAAGAGAGGGGGAGGGAGAGAAAGAGAGAAAAATAAAGAAAGAGCGAGAGAGCAAGAGAGCGAGAGAAGAGAAAGCGAGAGCAAAATAAATGGAGAGACAGAGAGCAAGAGGAAAATAAAGAAAGGGAGCGAGAGAGCAAAAGAGCGAGGGGGCAGGAGAGCGAGAGGAGGCAGGAACATCCTGACACAGCACGGCTGTGGGGATCGCATGCCAATCGGAGCATGGCCTTTCAGACGCACACTGTCAGCGATGGAGCCCTGACAGACGACACGAGACCCCCCTGACATGTCTCTTGGGGGGTCGCGGGTTGATGTAGGGAGAGGGGGTGGGGTGTGCATCAGGGCATGGGGGGGGGGGGGGGGGGGGGGGGGGGGTGATGGGGGCGTAGGGTAGCTTATAATATAAAAAAAGGAATGGATAAAAAGACTAGAGAGAGAAACAACAAAATGGAGAGACCCCCGCAAGGGCAGATGGCATCATGTTACAGGCCGTGCCAAATTTGAAATGAAGCGTCTCTAAGTTTGTTATGGTTCTGGGCGGCGCAGGCAATAACGGCCTCCGCCTCAGTACACCTGCAAGGTTGGGGAACAAACAGAAAGGTGTCTCCGTCACGGTCGCATCTCGCCCCTTTTAGCCTAGCCTAGCCTAGCTTAGCCAGCTTCCCCTCCATCCCGATCCGTCAGCCCTCAGATGATGGTACGGCGCCAAGATGCCTTGGCGGCAGCATTCCCCGCAGAGGCAAACACACCCCTTGTTTTCAGCTGTTTGTTTGTTTGCTTATCACTGCCTCGTGTCTGTGGCCAAACTCAAAATGTGATTATGTTTTTGAATAAAATGTATTATGGTGGATAACAATTACCAATGTAATATGGGGCTATGATACCAAACACTTTAATTTAGTGTCCCCAAGGCCTAAGTAAGGTCTGTAATGGCAGAAAGGGAAAAGTTTCAGTTTATCCTTTATATTTGTGTGTGTGTGTGTGTGTGTGTGTGTGTGTGTGTGTGTGTGTGTGTGTGTGTGTGTGTGTGTGTGTGTGTGTGTGTGTGTGTGTGTGTGTGTGTGTGTGTGTGTGTGTGTGTCTACTGAGAGATGGAATCAACGTTCTACGACTGCATTCAGCCGTTAGAGGCTGAGAAGTAAAGTGACCCTCCCACCTCAACACCCCATCCACCCCCAACACACCCACACGCACCCCCTCTCTCTCTATCTAGTGTCTATCTAGCTCTCCATTATCTCTGCTCACTTTCCTATCCCTCTTCTCACATATTCATCTCCAATACAAGTTCAAGATTTCTCATAAACTTTTCGTGGCACAATGGTTATTATCGCTTTTCAACACATACAATGACCTTTTTCTGAACACTTTATTCCCAATAGTTGGTATATTTTCATTGCCTGGCTTTTTTGTATGTTGTTATAATATCAATACTGCATCAAACTTTAGTTCTACTTCTGAAATGTCTTTCATAAAAAAGAATGGTAAAAAGCAACAACAGAATCATTGCAATAGAAGCTTGACAATATTGGAAAAACTCCCCCTACTCTATACAAAAAATACATCTATAAACCCATCTCCACTCTTTTTTCAGTCTCACCCCCCCTCCCCCCTCTCCCTGCACACACACACACACACACACACACACACACACACACACACACACACACACACACACACACACACACACACACACACACACACACACACACACACACACACACACACACCTCCTTTCTTCTCGCTCCACTACCTTCACCTCCTCGGGTTTCTTTCACCCCTCCTCTAATCTCTCCCCTAACTCATCTCTTATCTCCTCTTTTGTCCCACTACTTCCTCTCCTATGACTCCGTACTCCCCGATGTGTTTCTGCAAGTGTCCCGGTGTGTGTGTGTGTGCGCGTTTGCAAGCGTCCGTGCGTGCGTGCGTGCGTGTGCAGGTGTGCATGTGTGCATGTGTGTGGGCGTGTCTGTATCACGAATAGCTTGCAACCTGGAGAGGAGCACTTCGCAATACTGTTTCAGACGTTCTAACCATTACCTATACATACAAACACCTATAGCATCTGAGCTTCATTTAAATGTTCCTTCTCTCTTCTCCGTTCTCTCTCTTACTCACTCTATCGTGCCCATGCTCTACCCTCTCCCCCTCTTATTTCCCGCTGACAGGCGAAAGGCCTCACTGGAGACCGGTCTGGCTGTTTCTCCTAATTAAGTCAGTGAGGGAATGACCGCGGCAGATGGCTGGAAGCAGAGAGACCCCGGTGCCCGCTGAACCCCCGGCCTGAACCTAAAGACAAGCCAGAGCTCCCCAGGTGTGTGTACTGAGTGCGTACAGTATGCAAGGCGAAAGCCGGTTGGATCCTCGATGCCAGTGTCTGCATACTTTCTGCACACGTTACTGCGTAGTAACTTGAAGGCGGATGAAGCCGGAAACACACTTTTTGTTTTCTTTGTTGTTGATGTGTTTTTTTGTGGTGATGGCATTATGGCACATTCTTAAAATAGTCATCTCTGTCTTAAAAACACATCCATCTATGCCCTAATGGGAATAACAGCATGATATTGTTTCCCTGACTTTCATGCACAAATCACATTTTTCTGTCACTAATGTAGCTGTGGAGAAAGCATTGCTGAAAGGCCTAATTTATCTTGATGGACCCCTGTTTTTGTCTTCGTTAACAATTCACTATAAATCTGTCACCTATATTCCACTAGAGTGCTCACACTCACTAGGCTTCGTAACGCCTCCTACAAGTTGGCAAAATGTGTGTACAGGCACAGGAACAGGCATAACGCTACTGTGAAATTCTCCTTTTGTTCAGGTTTGGGTGACCATGTGAGAGTTTGAATATGGTGTTTATCTGCACAGGCAACCAGTACAGTAGGCGACTCAAACACTCGACTAAAAGTCATGCAATCTACAATCCGCAGAATTTCATGCTATGGGTAAATGGTTACATGAAATGGCAATAATAACGTTTCTTTTAATATTACACACGTAGGGAAGTGAGTAGAACCTCATTATACTTTCCAGCAATATTAAATAAGATCCCAATTAGGGCCAGAAAGTAATCAGTTGAACAACACATGTTGACATGAAATAAGTACTTAATTGAATTTGTATGAAGAGTCCGATGTCATCACCAATTACACCTTCTTACAAAAACTGAAAAACATCTTGGTTACCAGTTGTAACCAAGATAACCAGGACCCACATACACACATACACACATACACACACACACACACACACACACACCCCTGAGGAAAACGACAATACCTACACTTTATGTGACGTTTTAATTGAGGTTTAATGCCTGGGTATGAGTGCAATGGTTGAGTAATAAAGTAATAAAATAGATGACGCCGGAGGCCGAGGAACACCGGCTCCTGTTGGCTCATCCCACCATCATCCCAGCACTTTCTGAAGTCTAACTTACGCCAGATGGTTTCAGCAAAACAGAAGAGTGAATCAGGGAAAAAGCAGAGTATGAAAGGAGCATGGAGCTTCATGGAGGAAGAGGAGTGCCGTCAGCCCATTTTCACTTAGCCGGTTGCAATTACTTTGAAGTTTGGAATTTAATTGCCACTGTCAAGTTACCAGCTACTGTCTGGGAATAAAATGCAGTGCCTCCAACGATGTGTTGTCCCTCACTTTAACATCAACACATACTTCCATACACACATAATATTGAAAAAGGAAGTAGCAAACTATCAATTAAACTGGTGATCTAATGAACTACCAAGAGATGACTCACTTTGAACACCCCCCCCCCCCCCCCCCCTTCAGACCAGAGTCCCCCCCACTACAAAATTGCACAATAATGATGATGTGATGAGCAATATTGAGACTGGAATGTGTGTGTGTGTGTGTGTGTGTGTGTGTGTGTGTGTGTGTGTGTGTGTGTGTGTGTGTGTGTGTGTGTGTGTGTGTGTGTGTGTGTGTGTGTGTGTGTGTGTGTGTGTGTGTGTGTGTGTGTGTGCGCGCGCTATGGCACTAGGCTAACCTGGCAGGGGCCCCTGGGGTCCTTGGTGTGAGCAGCCATTATTCTAATGGATTCAGGCAGCTGCTGCAGAGTAAGTTAGTGCTCTTGTGGCCCGAATTAAACCTAGACCTCAGCCTTAATTTAGCAATAATTAGCCACGGGCGCTAGCTACTACCATCACAACATACTAACGTGTTGCCAAAAGGTGATTGGCTGGAATGTTGACCGGGTAAACAAAATCCAAAGGCTGCTCATCATCCGGACAGTTTTAGCCTCAAGCCTTTCTTGACGCCACATTTCAGACCGTCTCTCATAGTTACTTCACTCAAACTGCTACTAATCCAGGATGAAAAAAAAGCATTCCTGTAACATGGATGGTATCAATCTGTGCACAATCTTCTCCAACTCATCCGAAACAGTGCTTCAACAACATCACGCCCAAGAGCTCGACTTGCATGGATAGATATTCCGTTTTTGGTTGCTTTTGAGGTTGAAAAATTACGAGGATGGTGGGTGGAAAGCCATCAGACACCAGTCACAGGCGCTGTGTTTGGTCGAGGTTGGTGGTGGTGAACCATCAGACACCAATAACGGGCCCTCTGTTAGGTGGAGGGTGGTGTTTGGTGGAGGATGGTTGGTGGTAAGCAGTCTCACCCCAGCTGAAGGCCCTGCTTTAGTCGGAGGATGGTGGTGGTTAACTGTCAGACACCAGTCACAGGCGCTGTGTGTGGTGGAGGATGGTGTGTGGTGGAGGATGGTGTGTGATGGAGGATGGTGTGTGATGGAGGATGGTGTGTGGTGGAGGATGGTGTGTGGTGGAGGATGGTGTGTGGTAGAGGATGGTGTGTGATGGAGGATGGTGTGTGATGGAGGATGGTGTTTGGTGGAGGATGGTGTGTGGTGGAGGATGGTGTGTGATGGAGGATGGTGCGTGATGGAGGTGGTGTGTGGTGGAGGATGGTGGTGGTTAACTGTCAGACACCAGTCACAGGCCCTGTGTTTGGTGGAAGATGTGGGTGATGGAGGACGGTGTGTGGTGGAGGATGCTGTGTGGTGGAGGATATTGGTGGTTAACTGTCAGACACCAGTCACAGGCCCTGTGTTTTCCCAATAAGCTGTGCTGACAGCTTGACATTTCCCTGGGTGGAGGGCTGTGATTCGGATATGTTTTATTCATCCATTGACTTGGCATCACAGCCCAGGCGGACGGGCGAGAGAGAGCGAGAACCCCACAAATAAGGCAGGAGAAAGGGAAACACGTGCAAACCGCTGCCGCTTGTGTCCATTGTTGCTGTTCTGTTTACCACCGCCCGCTAGACAGGGAGCTACATCACAGCCGCGCCATCACACACACACACACACACACACACACACACACACACACACACACACACACACACACACACACACACACACACACACACACACACACACACACACACACACCACACACACACACACCTTGTGCAGACATCAGGGGGAGATGTGGAAGACGTGGAACCCACAAAAAACGGCAGTTTAGAAGCCTGACCAAAGCCAATTTCACACAGGCAGTATTTTCCTGCAACATTTCTGGAGGATTTCCTGCTTGGGTTCATGTGTGAATGGGAGCAGCGGGCGATATTCCAGGAAAATCGGCACCGGCAATTTGCCTGCTCGAGACCAAGTGAATGAATGAAAGCGTTAACATTGCCGGGAGTGGCACGTAAAGGGTAACGTCCTTCTGACCTAACAAGCCTTCATGTCCGGGGAGCAAACCAATCAGAAGACCCCGTTGAGGACGTGTTTGAATCCACGGGCAGTCAATCCTAACGTGAATGTAAACCAGCTTCTGAAATCCCACAATATCATTTGTCGAAATATTCTTTATTAATCAATTTATATCCCATGATCAGAGTTTCATGTTATCACTATTATTATACCCATTTGTTTTCTATACAAAGTGAATTCATGATTCCAGCAAAGGCTTTTTTCTTTAATCGTATTCTTTGGAACCAGGGAGCCTGGCACACTGGCCAGAAGGGTCAGTAATGAGAAGTACCTTTGAGAATTGCAAAAGGAGCGCAAAATAAACGCCAACCAGCGATGACCTGGGAGGCTGAAAGGTACGGAGAAGGGACGATGGCGGCATCAGCACCACGCTCATCAGGGCGGGGGGAGCCACGGCCGGAGCTTCACCCCAGGACAAAGCGCTTCAGGCTGGGATACACTGCCACCCTTGTCCCCCCCCCCCCCCCCCCCCCCACACCCTGCCTCTTTAACAACCTCAACAACCCCCCCGGCCTGGCTCCCCATCAAGTGGGTGTTTGCCTACGAGAAACACCCTCAACGCAAACTCATTTGCATGCATATACTCGCATCGTCAAACACACAGACACAGATAAACACACACAAACAGAAGATGCTGATTCACAGCCTTAAACGGTGTGTCCACGGTGAACACAGACACACAGACACACGCCAACACAGACATTGACATTTTTATGAGATAGTGATCGGACAGCGCAGACGTCCCTATCTCTCCGATGCCTGTGTTAACAGTGTGGCCGCTCATGTCACTCTTTTCACTCGTGACATTTCCGAAAAAGAGATATAACGTCCACTGAGAATACGGAAAGATGCCGCGTCCCCGATCATTATAGTGGCTCCTGCGTCTGAATTTTATACAGCGCAATGTATATTTTATGCCTCGAGCCCCCGATGCACATTTGTATGCATGTCGCTCATCATTGCTGCATGCTGCTGGTGAAACGCTGTCTTCCTTTGTGACTGGTGAATCGTCTGCGCCGTAGCCACACGGTGACACATCCGCTTACACTTATTGTAGGATCACTAAGTTCGGCTGCACATTTTGGATGCGAGTGTTATGCAGTTCACACTCTTTATTCATCACCGAGGAGGAAACTGGGGTTGGTTTGAGGGCAGTGAGGGACAGGAGGGGTAGCGAGGGGTTTTGCTCAGGGTTCAAACTCCTTTCTAGTTGGCTCAGGGTTCGTCTCGCACTACCTCCAGTCTAGCCTGCCAGCTATATGCATATATATATATATATATATATATATATATATATATATATATATATATATATACACATATATACACACTATATACACACACACACACACACACACACACACACACACACTCTAACGTCAGCTGTCAGATCACAGAGGCAGTCTGTGATCGCATCTCATCTGATCATTGCCGTTTCGAAACACAACCGGACTTCTGAGTCGAGGAAAAAGGACAGAAATGCGAGCAGAAGGGAAACAGAGGGTGAAATAAAGTAAATTGAAGGAACGGAACAGAGAGAAGGGCAGCATGCGCGTGCAAATGCGTGTGCAATGGGTGTGTGCGTTTGTGCGAGCGTGAGCGAGCCAAAGCCTGTCTGCGGAGCGTGCGAGCATGGCCATACGCGTGGCGTGGCAGTGCCTGCGTCTGCACGTGTTTGTGTGTCTGTGTCTGTGTCTGTGTGTGTGTGTGTGTGTGCCCGCAACGTGCACTTTCCTGTGGGCCCGTGCAGAATGAAGTGTCCCTGTCACCGGCCCGGCACCCCCCCCCGGGCGGCGGCTGATTAATGGGCCATCCGTCCACTCTGATGGCGGACGCTTTAACCAAGGCTCCCAAGACGATCACCCGCGTCCCCTCCTCTTCTCCCGCCCGCCATACGAACACCAGACCTCCGCTACCTGCCCTCTCTCTCTCCCTCCCTCCCTCCGTCCGTCCCTGTCTAAATTTAGAGCCCCCGATCCTGCTCATTTGCCCCCGTTTTGGTCTCCCTCTGGCTGCGAATACTCTTGCATCAGCACCATCCACACACACACCTCCCCCCCTCACCTTGCCGTGGGGAGAGAATGCCTCCATTGGAGTTGGCTGGGATGGAGTTGGCTGGGATGGGGGTGGCGGGGGGATAAAATAAACGGATCCGCGGTGACCCCCCCAGCGCTCGCCTGTTATTGGGGTCTATCTGTATACAGTGATGGTGAAATTGAATGCATAGGTTTATCCTAGACGGACTGTTTAATATATATATATATAATGGTTCATTCTAGTTTTATCCCTCTGGATTTGCTTATTTCAGTGTAGGAGTGTGTGTGTGCGTGCGTGCATGTGTGGTTGTGTGTGCGTGCTTGAATCAATGTGTGTGCGCTGGCCTCCATGTCTTTGTGTGTGTGTCTGAAAGTGCGTGTGTGCGCTTGGCCGTGTGTGTGTGTGTGTGTGTGTGTGTGTGTGTGTGTGTGTGTGTGTGTGTGTGTGTTTTCTCTGAAAGTGCGTGTGTGCGCTTGGCCGTGTGTGTGTGTGTGTGTGTGTGTGTGTGTGTGTGTGTGTGTGTGTGTTTTCTCTGAAAGTGCGTGTGTGCGCTTGGCCGTGTGTGTGTGTGTGTGTGTGTGTGTGTGTGTGTGTGTGTGTGTGTGTGTGTGTGTGTGTGTGTGTGTGTGTGTGTGTGTGTGTGTGTGTGTGAGGGCTGTGCATGGCGCCACTGAGATAAAGCACCCCTGTCTCAGGTAAATGGCCGCGCGCAGCGGGAGTGAAACAGCACCGTTGACTTTGGACCCGGGCTGCCTCTTTGTCATGTCCTCCCCGCACACACGGGACGCCCCATCACAACCGCCCTACCAAACACACACACACACACACACACACACACACACACACACACACACACACACACACACACACACACACACACACACACACACACACACACACACACACACACACACACACACACTTTACTTGAATGACACATACTGTCAGCAGCCTGTGTATTAGGCTGGCACGCCTCGATAGATAAGTGCAGCTAAGCCATGCAGAGTTCAGAGACGGGTGATCACTGTTTAATGACATTTACACTATATGTAATGTAATACACCCATTGTTATTGTAGTTTGTATGTGCATCACAAATGCAACCAAATACCTTGAACATTTATATATATGAATTATGGTGGAATAACTGTCAAAATAAAAAACCACACACACACACACACACACACACACACACACACACACACACACACACACACACACACACACACACACACACACACACACACACACACACACACACACACACACACACACACACACACACACGTCCAGCCGGCTTCATTTGTGTCAATTTCCCTACAATTTGATCAACAGATGTCGGAGTGGTAGCAGGGTACGTTCCCTGTCACAGTATTGATACAACCTGACCACTGTTCACACAATGGCAGTCATTAAACAGACATCCTAGGTTCCATTAGGTCCAAAATACAGAAATTCCAGCGGAATGCTTATATTTGGGCTTCATAAGCATGGGAGCGAGAACGTGTTTTCAACAGCTATTATTACACATTATTACAGAAGCCAGCAAGTCTGCACAAAAAAACCTCCTGAAGTTAATCGAAAAGATTTGAATGCATGCTTCATTTAAAAAGGTGCTGCGTGATCTGTCAATGTGTGAACATGACCTCAACAAAAGGTACCCAAAATAATATCTTACCAGCGCTAAATGGATTTCTACAATTTCGACCGTAGTGCTGATGAGAAAACACTGTGGAGACTTCCTGTGGTGAAAGGCAGCTACTGGCTGCAGTGGGACAGGAACGTAAACACAGACTTCCCCGTATGGCCCTGCCAGAGCGCCCAGGCGGGCAGCGGTTCCACTGTACAGACGACCAGCCAAGGTCACCTGCCTTTTCCCTCCCTCGTTCTGTGCTTTATGTACCACGCGCACCCGAGGAAAGGGAGCCTGTTCTATTTCTTATTTTCCCTGCAAGGTGACTGTGTTGGTGTGTGTGTGTATGTGCGCGCGCGCACACACACACACACACACACACACACACACACACACACACACACACACACACACACACACACACACACAGTAAAGGCTAACACACACACACACACACACACACACACACACACACACACACACACACACACAGTAAAGGCTAACAAAGAAAACATGATTTATATAGCGACATCTCAGAGAATAGTGAAAATATGATGTAGTACTGTGTAATAATGATCTAAGCCTATTGTCCTTTCCCTTGTGTTTTCTGCCGCATTACATTAAGAGTGGTGCACTAATGCGAGATGATTTTAGGAGATTGAGGGGGGGGGGAATCCTCGTCAATGACCGTGGTTGTTGCATGCAAACGAGTAATGATCCCACCAATATATTCACATCATTTTTGCTATAATGTTGAGGTGAATCAATCATGCCAACGCCGCCATCACCTTATGGATCTCAAGTTTCTCTTCGAAAAGCATCAGTATGTCTGAATGCGTCGAAACCAACGACACCAAGAGCCTCTGAGACGCAAGTCATACGATACATCATCAACCGGAGCAACCAAAAGCTCCCATCGACGCCATGGCCCCTACGTCCTTGGAGCCTCCACTAGACCCCGGACAGGTTTTTTTCCATTCCTCCAGCTTCCTCTGCAGGCCTAAATCAGGGCCGCTAATCTTTCCCTCCCTTCCATCTATCCATATCAACCGGAGACGCACGTGCCCAAAAGGGCCCTGGATGCCTGTCACGACTGACTGCCAGCCCATTCGTTACAGGTCACCAATGTAAGTGCTTTGTTTAAAAAGGGGCCTACCCTCCTGCCGAGCGCACAATGAATAATATACCAGAGGGACGCACCATCGGGACACACCATTTAAAACGAATTAGGCCCACGGAGAGACGCGAGGAAGAGAAAGAAGGAGGAGCAATATGAAATAAAATAATAATAAAAAGGCATTCCTTTGTTTGTGTGGCTATGTGCGTCGGGCCTTTATCTTAACCCACCGCCGGCGATATATGGCACCCTGGCTTGTTTTGTATTTATTCACACGCACAAATCGCCCAAATGAAGATTAAGCGTGAAGCATGTGTTCCGGCGGCCGTGTCCAATATCACTCAAAGCCCGCCTGTAATTACATTGTAAATGCAAATTAGATATGAATATTTTAAAGTGGGATTACTAAAAGAGGAAGGAGAATGAGGGGGGGGGGGGGGGGAAGACAGAGAGAGAGAGAAAGAGAGGGAGAGAGAGAGAGGGAGAAAGAGAGTCCCTCTGCACACCCACATGGAAAAAAGCACAGAAGAAAAGTCCCTGAGAAGGCGGAGCTGTGCTTTTCATATAAGTTGTCAGCCTATTATCATCCTTTTATGCATGCCCCATTATTGACTAGGAACAAGAAAAAAAAACCTGAATAAAACAAATCATTCCGGGCTGTCAAATTGTCACTTCAGAGGCAGAGAAAGACGAGAGAGACAGACGCCACCAAAAAGTTTGTACGCATGTCTAAAAAGGTGTAATTATCGTCCGGGCTTTCATTCTAAATATGGCTGTAATGAGTGTGTCTTAGGAAAGATTAGCCGTATTTCCATTGTCATTTTAATTGAGTCCCATTTGTGGGGGACTCACAATGAGCGGGATGAAAGCCGAGGTGGAGGAGAGAGAACGAGTGCACAGTGCAGTCATAAATGGGAGAGGGAGAGAGGGACAGGCAAGAGCAATAGAGAGAAATACAGGGAGAGAGACTGTGGCAGAGTCTGGTTAGGCTGTCAATCACTTTTTCAGTCTCCCACCTCACCCCCAATCCAAACTCACTGCCAGACACACACACACAAACACACACAAATACACAATTGCACTCTCACACATACATGTACTTAGGATACGTTCGGAGCCCCAAAAACTCCCTCTCAACACTCCAGACATTTTACAGCGCCCCCTGTCAGTTTTAAAGCCCTCGGAACACGCTTGTCAGAAAGGCCCCCACTGCCTGACAGCCGCTAGCCTTTGGAGTGTGGGGGAGGAGGAGGAGGAGGAGGAGGAGGAGGAGGACAAGGAGGAGGAGGAGGAGGAGGAGGAGCAGAGACGACCTCATTGTTCAGAGTTACAACAAGAGGCATCCTGAGTCACACCGAACTGACACACGCACACTTGAACTCCTGAAGACATGTTGCAATGTTCCCTGTGCTGGCTTAAATGAGACTTTCCCTGCTGTCAAGGCAGAGCTTACATCCCTGCTATTGCAAAGCCTTTTTCTGCTGGTGCTGATTGGGAGTCTTATCGGCCCTTTAAAAAGTGTCCGGTTTTAAAATACATGAAAACCTGAGAGTCCATGCGTCTGATTTTATTTTGGCCTTTAAAAACATGTGATGGAATTGACCAACCATGAGGGCATGCCGATGCTGTGTGTGTGTGTGTGTGTGTGTGTGTGTGTGTGTGTGTGTGTGTGTGTGTGTGTGTGTGTGTGTGTGTGTGTGTGTGTGTGTGTGTGTGTGTGTGTGTGTGTGTGTGTGTGTGTGATCTAAGAGTACCTCACGTAAGTCCTTCCAAAATTTGTGTTCCTTGTAGAAGGTGTATGCGTTGTCTTGTACGCCATCCACACCGATAAATAGAGAAGACAATAACAATTACAGTTCAACTGCCCTTTCCAATTCAAGCAAGAACAGCATAAAGGCAGCCATTCAAACAACCCCACACAGTTCGGTTCAACAGCCCTTATTCATTCAGAGACGTAGGTCTTCCTCATAACATTCTCAATGAACAGAACCTTGGGTTGAGTGAAGCGCAGGAGTAAAAGGAGGCAGCGTTTCGGGGCACATTGTCCGCCGCTGAACACGTCAGCAGAGCTCTTGTAAAGGTCGTCCACGAGACAAACCGACCATCTTTGCACACACACGGCCGACACGTCTCCCAGTTATGAACCCATCAACAAACGAACTTGGCCTCCGGCAAAGATGGCAAGTGGGCTGAATGGAGCCGTGCCTCTGAATACAGAGCGCCGATAGGGGCATTGTGTGTCCAAAGCATGAAGCAAAGGGTGAGTAGATCGATGGTCTGAATGTGATGTTTTCAGACCAAGTCCACACGTGATTATACAGTTGTTGTTTTTTCCCCACTCCATTGCCATTCCATTTTTCCCCACTCCATTATTTTAAATGCATTTAGCTGGGGACGGGACGCCAGAAAACACAACAAAATACAATGTTTCTGAAGAAATAACCATTTACGTGTGGACGTGGCCTGGGACATGGTGCCAAACCGGGATACATATATCGTTTCCCAACCATCTCTTAATATGAACGCGTGTTTCTAATGGAGAGGGGCCCCTTGTTTTAACAGGGCAGCCTCCAGCCCCTCAAGTCAGTCCGCCCATAAAATATCATCTCGATGTTTTTTTTGTGAGTGCCCTCTTCGAGGTCCGGAAACAATTGACCGTGTACGCCATCTGGGCTGCTGCTGACAGTCCGAGGGACACACAGCGAGTTTTCATGTCTCTCCTCTTGGCAGTGGGGGTCGAGTCCTGCTCACCAAATCAAAGGCCGCTATTCTTCCAATAAAATTCAATGAATACAGCGAGGTCGGGCCCACCATTCACAGGCTTCACCGTCAAGAAGAGATATGACTGTAAGAGGCTTTGTGCGAACGCTGGAATCTAGTGGCGTTACATCTCAAAGCTTTCTTCTGTCTGACGTAAAAGTATGAACAGCCCTAAAAGAGCTGAAGTACTGCACGGGCGAGAGTGGACAGGGACATTGTTGTTAGAGAATCTCTCTCCCTCTCCCTCTCCCCCTCCCTCTCCCTCTCTCTCTCTCTCTCTCTCTCAAGAAGTGAGGGAGAACCCACGTTATTGGAAGCCTCCCCACCTCGATAACGCTTCCTGCGCCCTTGGAAAGTACGCATTTTCCAGATCATTGCTTTTCTATCTCCATTTCTTCTGCGGGCCCTCCCCTATTAAACGAGTTGTATTTGTGGTATATCAGGTGTTTCCCCATCCACGTAAATATCAGATTGTAATGTCAGGTCTTTGCGAGCGCAAGGTGTTTAAGAACTGTGTCAGTCGATTAAAGTGTCGTACTCAATACATTTTAACTTCTAGACGTTGCAGAAAATACATGCTCCCGCTTATTGAATAGTCAAAAACAGTGGGTTTGTAATTTAAATGCGTTGAACGTAAATTCCATGAATTGGATGATCACCCTTTACTTATTCCGTAGTCTTTACAATGTTCTCCCCGGGTTTGCAGGCCGCGCTTCGTGCGTAAGGTTGTTTAACTACGGGCTACTTCCAGTATCCACCGTCTCTTCTCACATTGTCCCCTCAGGTTGTTCAAGGCAAAGGCCTACATTTGTTTATCAAAAACCATTCCATCAAATACTGCATTACTCTCACAGGAAAAAAAACAAAAAAACACCTAATGTAAGAAGGCAGCCCGGCGCAGGCTGGCTGTTTGCCAGTCAGGGCTACGGTGACGCGCCATGCAAAAAACACTGGGGCATATTCACACGCATTATGCTATTATTTTAATTGACTGTTATTTCACGTGGACTCCATATGCAATCCACCTAGGGGTGGTGTCAAACAACCGAGGGAAACGTCAACGACGGGAAGATAGCAGGTTATGACGGAAGAGAGCGTTTTTAATTGGAAATTGACCGCACGTCGTTTTGAGTGTTTATATATTTGCGAGTGGTGTTTCACACACACACACACACACACACACACACACACACACACACACACACACACACACACACACACACACACACACACACACACACACACACACACACACACACACACCATGTTGGTGGGACAAACGTCAGGGGACCTCTGTCCTCCGCTGACACGCATTATTAACATATAAGCCTGTCCCAGGCCCGCAGTAGTACATACATACTACATAATATCAGAGGGGCTGACCATGTCATGGTTTTATTTAATTGGCCGCCAAATCCGGTAGAAAGAGAAATAAAATAAATTGATAAGGTTCTGGAAACATCTCCAAACCGTGTGCCAGAAGGTTATCCATATGTCAGTGGCTACCTGGGGAATGGATTGTCTGCGCTTTGGATTGTTTACCACGTCCATGTTACGCGCGGGACGGCTTGGAGTCCTCTGTAAATTCAACAGTGCCACTCGGCGCACGGAAACGGTGTTACTGTCTCGCTTGGATTTCATCAGCGCGCCGTGAACAACATTCGTTACATTCGCTGTGATAAGTTACCTTGGCACCTTCATATAGGCTACGGCCTGCCTGTTTTTGGGTAGCTGTTTTGAATGTTTAGCTGAATTATGAGGCGTTTTTATTCAAAACATGTCGCCCTTTCTGGATTCCGATTGCCCTTATTGCTGGTGATTCCCTTCAGTGATTCCTGAAGATAATGATCGTAAAAAAATATATGCAAAATACACATCTATCTAAATTATATTATTGCAATGCGCTTCCGAATCAGGTGAGCGCACGGAAGGACAATCCAACAGGAGAACACAATGGCCCCACTCAGTGCGCACCTTGCGCACCAGCGGCTGGAGACGCCAGACTTCGGAGACAACATCCACACTCACCTGATTGTGAAGAAGTCGCCTGGAACAGCAGAGAAGTCAGGAGAACGACCAAGCAACACGAGGGAACTGTTTGCTTCATTGTTTGCGATGGACAGTTACTCCTTTTAATTCACATGTCCGGTGTCGAACCCCCCTAGCGCCGTTGGAGGAAGAAAAAGAAAAAAATATGGAACGCTTGTCAGTGAGTCAGTTGAGGACTTTTTTGGGTTAACTGGTGATTTTTGCAAGTAGTCCAAGTCTCCTCCACGCCTCGCCAGGAGCTTGTGGCGTTGTGCTGCTGCGATTAAAAACACAAGACTGGATGAGCTGCCTGCCCGGGAGTCTCCGGAGCGCGCGGCGTAACGCTTGTCAATATAGTAAAGCACTGGCTCGTGCCATTACTCCTCGAGTTGGATTCAATGTGCCGCGAAGATCGCCTTCTCCGGACACGCCCACCTCACGTGCCGCCCTCCTACCACAAGCCTCCATTGGGCCGAGGTCTGCCCTAAAACCCGCCTTTCTTCACGCGACAAGAGTGGCCATTGGTTTTCACAACTACCACAAGTTCCCCAAAATCTCACTATGCATTGCGTCGACTCTAGTTGCACCTGTCACAAATGATTGTCCTACAGGAAAAGGTATTGCCATAACCGAACAATTATAGGCGAAACTATTTGTAGCCTACTCCTAATCTTAATATTAGACATCATTTCTGCAGCGTAGGTATTAGGTTTTGAAATAATCATTTTCAAGGAGCGTGCCAAATCTATTTTCTGCTATAAGCTTGGCCTCTTCGTGTTTTATATTGGGGACGACATATTAGAGAGAAAAGTCATAGGCGTATTAAGGGAGCAAAAAGTATGGCTGGCCAATTCAGTTTCTTTGACTTTGAAAGAGTATACGCTAAGACATGAGGTTATTAATTCGGAATACAGCTGACGTTGTCCAAACTTATCTTTAAACTCTGTATCGCTGAGGAAGAAAGGTGATCGGCCTCCTGCAGTGACAGTATGCCACAACATCTGGGTAAATAGGACATGCGCAGAAAAGAGGACTGACAAGGGGGCACCGGCGGAGCGAGACACGCAAGAAGAAGGACAATCGAAAGTCAAGTGGATCGTGGTGACAAATAGTTAGGGTTATGGAAGACATCAAAATGACCACAATGAACTCGTTAAGCGGGACACAGGTGTGTGTCGCGTCAACGCCTAATAAGCAGGAAGGCCTACATTGTTTCAATCAGCAAATCACAGCTCATCCATGCAATAGCACGTGTTTAACCTAGGGTGTAAACAACGCAAACTATACTACAATTGGTGTTGGGTTTGGCTATACTTCAAAATAAATTGCAATTTGAAATTATATTATTGAAAGTTAACTCATAGTAATCATAATCATAGATGAAAATCTGATAATTACATTTTTTTAATATATTGAGTTTTAACGTATGACTGTATCTGTTATTTATCAATACAAACACTGACTCTACACATAATAACCTTCTACTTTAGAAAACTTGTGTTCTATTTCTCTAGAGAAAAATTAATCAGCCTCCTCGTATTGAAGGATGCTGAGAGTTGTACCTTTCCAGAATGTCCCAGAGGTCTGTCATTGCGGAATAAGTTATGTGCTTAACTTGCTGATGCTGAACATTTAATTCATCCTCTGGACTTTCTGCTGCACTATTAAACCGTCACCACAGGGGGGAGCCCCTTTCTCACCTCAAAGGTTAGGGGTCCAGCAGACAGAGAGAGAGAAGGAAAGAGAGAGAGAGAAATATCAAAGGGAAGGAGACAGAGTGGGGGAGAGAGAGAGAGAGAGAGAGAGAGAGAGAGAGAGAGAGAGAGAGAGAGAGAGAGAGAGAGAGAGAGAGAGAGAGAGAGAGAGAGAGAGATATCAGAGGGAAGGAGACAGAGTGGGCGAGAGAGAGAGAGAGAGAGAGAGAGAGAGAGAGAGAGAGAGAGAGAGAGAGAGATACAAAAGGGAGGGAGACAGAGAGTGAGTGGGAAAGAGGGCAAGAGAGAGAGAGAGAGAGAGAGAGAGAGAGAGAGAGAGAGAGAGAGAGAGAGAGAGAGAGAGAGAGAGAGAGAGAGGGAGAGAGAGAGGAGGCAGTTGGCGAGGGTGGGTGTTGGGTGAGGTGGGGGAGTAATGATGCAAGCCACCACCTGCCAGTTACCTTGTGCACGTTGCCAGACAATATGGAGTCTTTATTGAAAAGGACTCGGCAGCGAAATGCTTTTAATATCACTGACAAGGGGAATTTATCAACAGGTAAGGAAAAATGAGATATGGCAGGCTGCAGACAGTGGAAAGCCTCGACTGGCAGCCATTTATCATTTTTAATACCCCAAATGTCGTTTTGTCGCATCAAGTCTATTCATTGTACATAACAATCTTGAAGGAGCACCTCAGATCCTGTTGTCCTTATGTTGTCAATTAGAGGGTTTATTCCACAGGGTTACCGGAGGGTGGGTGAAGGGGTTGGGGGGGCTAATCTAATACATGGCCCAGCTGATTTGTTTAATAGATGCGACTTTGCTGCAGTGCCATTGCCATTCAAGCCAATAAACTGCGGGAGTCTCCAGAGGCGATCGTGCGTCATAATGATCCACAGCACACAATGTGCGTGTTATGATGAAGATGTTTTTTTTTGTATTTGTCTCACATCACAGAGCACATTGTTTTGAGCCGTGCGAGGCAAGTAAATACTATCTGTGCCTGCAGAAAAGCGGTATTCTCATCACACACTGGGACCTCCACAGCGATAAACCGTGTTGCAAAAAATACAAAAATGAATTAAGTTTACAAAAGGAGAGAGAGCAAAAGAGCACAGGGTCTGGGTCCTGCCTTCACAGTGCCATGCCGGAAGAATAAGATGCATGTACTTTTCTCCAAATATTCTTTACCTTCCATTTTTTAAGGTGAGCTTGAGATGGTATTGTCACTTTTAAACTCTCAATGTACGTATACACATACACCGAGGTAGAATAAACGGGATTGCCAATATAAAGCAATTGACAGAAAAACTAAAAGTTGTTTAACGAAAAAAAACATGAAAAGGGGGTTCTATTTGTCTGTCAACATTGTGCTTGAGTGTGTGTGTGTGTGTGTGTGTGTGTGTGTGTGTGTGTGTGTGTGTGTGTGTGTGTGTGTGTGTGTGTGTGTGTGTGTGTGTGTGTGTGTGTGTGTGTGTGTGTGTGTGTGTTGGTGTGTCAGTGTGTGTGTCTGTTTGTGTGAGCATCTATGTGTGTGTCTGTGTGTGTGTGTGTGTGTGTGTGTGTGTGTGTGTGTGTGTGTGTGTGTGTGTGTGTGTGTGTGTGTGTGTGTGTGTGTGTGTGTGTGTATGCGCTCTTATTGAAGCTAAGGAGTCAACCCCGAGCACTCAAGCCTCTCACTGGCTCTGCATGAGCTCGACTCAATCAGCAGTGAGCCAGCAGTAGCTCATTACACACACATGAGTGCGTGGCCATTTCCTCAGTGATTCTCTCATCAGAAGTCATTGAAGAAGCCACTAAGTGTGTAATCGTTCCCCATTAGGGCAAATGTTGGCCACCGTTGAGACCCAGCTTGCTGACGAATGCTCAGTGTCCGCCCAGCAGACCATGTCGATTCCCCTGTTTCCCCTTTTGAAAGGGATTGACCCTCCACCACACCCCCCACAGACACATGCACATACATACTATCCACACAAGTAGACAAGCACACAACTACACACAATACTTGGATTAAAAATAATAATAGTGATCCATTACATTGCTCTTTTCAAGACCCCCAAAGTGATTTACATAGTGAGAGTAAGATGTGGGTGTGGGATACACCACCTCGTCCCCTCCCAGTGTAGGCATGACATCCATGGTTGACGCCCGGCCGCCAATAGGCTCCAGAATGCTCACCACACATTGGCTGTCCCAGTGGAGCGGTTAGGAGTTGTCCTATCCAATCAGCGACCACGGGAGGATTAGGTGGCCTTGTTGGAAGAAGTTGACCGAAGGGGGTCAGGACCTCGGTCTGAACGGAGAGATTGATCTCATCCCAAAGAATGACTCGCCCAAAGTCTGTGCTGTACGTATGTTGATGCACTCGTGCATATTCCAGCTAAAGCCCTTTTTTACATGTAGTGAGGGTCTGGTGGTTCAGGTCCTGCAGACTTCAAGACCGTATGGACGGCAGAGGTCCAGATCGCTACAGACTTTAAAGAAAGATTTGGTTTCTCCAGTTTCTATTATCAAGCAGATTTCGAGGATGAAATGATGTGTCTCAGGGATGATGCTGTTTGAATTGTATTCATAGATATTTTCTCTCACCTTCAACAATCTCTCCTCTCCTCTTCCATCTTGTCATTCTTGTATTTTGTTCAATGATGTATTACTTGTTTGTTATTTTTGATAAAAAAAAAGTACAAATGTCTAAACAAATAGAATGTCCAAACACTTGTCTGCTTGCTTATTTTTAGCCCACATGATGTTGGTCTGGCATTTGTCTTCCCCCCCTTGTCGGTCATAAAACACACTTTCTTCCTTACTCAATTACAGGGGCACAGGTGCATGCACACAGACACACACACAGACACACACAAACACACACACGCGCGCGTGCACACTCAAGCACACACACGCGCACAAAGACGCACACACGTGCACACACAGACACGCACGCACGGTTAAACCTGAACCGCTGTGATGGATAATCGTTAGTGTGCGCCCTTGTGAAGGTGTTGTAAATTGGATAGCTTACATTGCAAATTACTCGCCGGTCAAAAGTGCAAGTGAGGCCAGCGCTTGTCAAGTGAGACTCTAGGTTGAGGGGGAGGGAGAGGACGCTCCTCTAGTTATTAATCGGTGTCTGCTAGGCTCAACGGGCTTATTGGGTACTGCGGTGAAGGAGATGAGAAGTGACACTGGTAGGCTTTTGCTGCCATCTAGTGGAAAAATACTGAAATAACAAAGAGGCTATGCTGCGAGTCGGCGTATCGTAGCTTATTTTATTTTAATTTCTTTCTGAATGTTGGATTACTATTTCATAAATAGGCCTATAGGAAATAGGAAGCTCCCTGTTCTAGTCTCACCAAATACAATCTTCAGGATTGCCCATCTAATTATAGTACTGTAATTTAGTTATTTTGCACCTTTAGGACAACATAAAGGTTTTACTACCTGGATTGAGCAAGGTCGTGCCATTTGTTTAATGCTTGGCAAAAAATAAATACAACACTTTCTTTAAATCACATATCACATATAGGTGGTGCCAACTATTTGGTGCATTCAACCACTAGATGGTAGTGGAGGGATTAGTTGGTGGCGCAATTACTTACTAAATAGTTGATTGTTTGCGTGTTTGCGCATGTCTCTTCGTGTGAAGACATGTGTGCTTGCGCACGCGTCTGTGTGTGTGTGCTTGTGGTCGACCATATATATGTTTGCATGCGTTTGTGTGTGTGTGTGTGTGTGTGTGTGTGTGTGTGTGTGTGTGTGTGTGTGTGTGTGTGTGTGTGTGTGTGTGTCTGTGTGTGTGTGTGTGTGTGTGTGTGTGTGTGTGTGTGTGTGTGTGTGTGTGTGTGTGTGTGTGTGTGTGTCTGAGGGTCATCTTATTTAGGGTCAAATGTGGCCCCCTTAGAACAACGACCTCTGGTACCCCTTAGAGCGCACGCGCAACCGTGGGATCGTGCTTGGGAAACCACATGCGTAACCGTCGACGTGTCTCAACCGTTGGTTTCGGAAGGTAATCTCTCTGGGAATGGGCTGGTTTCACACACACGTGATGCAGTGACACCAAGAGCACCGGCAGGCACATGGGAATATCCTGATTCCTACATACCAAAGGGTGTGACAAAGCTGGAGGGACAGCATTCTCTGTAAATAGTGCCTCAGCTATTGTTTAGTGTCAGCCCGGCTTGGCCTGACTTAGTATCAGTTGAGGGTGTAGGTCTGTTCACGTCTTCTGCTACTGTTCTTATGACCCAAGCACCTCAACCGGAAGAAAAACATCATATTCTTATGTGTGACCATGAACAAAGAAGTTAGGGAAACATTCAATTTCAATTCAATTACATTATATTTGTGTATCAACGGTTCAGTCTCAAAGGGCTTCACAGTTTAACCTACCAGTGTCACCGATAATGCGATGATCAGCACTAAGATATTGTATAAAGAGTGTAAGTCATACATGGATTCCTGTTACATAGGAGCCAGTCTGAGCTATACAGGGCCAACTCAACAGAGATTCCTAGAAATCTTTGTGGAGGTTACAATGCCTGACTCAAACATCTCCATGCTGTTACTTATGTTCTAAGTCTTTCCCTAATGAGATTGAAATGAGGATCTGGGGTGCTTAAAACTCGAGATGTAAGGTGATCCTACCCTTCAGATTCTCGTGGAGATGGACAAAGTGGGCAGACAATGGGCTACACTTCAAACAAAGAGTGCAATCAAAGGTGGCAGAAATATTCACTCCAGTAATACAGGTGTACATGCCTCATGCAGCACTTGTTATGTTGCTATGCAACAAGTTGCAAGGAAAAAAACAAAAGCCAGCATAGGAATTGATTGCTGGAATTGTCTTAGGCGTTGTTTGTTTCAAGGCTTCTTTCATATACCTGAACAATGCTGATTTAACTGGCCCTTAAAGAAACATTGATCTAGCAATGTGTGTGTTTGTGTTTGCGTATCTGTGCGTGTGTGTGTGTGTCTGTGTCTGTGTTAGTGTGTGTGTGTGTGTGTGTGTGTGTGTGTGTGTGTGTGTGTGTGTGTGTGTGTGTGTGTGTGTGTGTGTGTGTGTGTGTGTGTGTGTGTGTGTGTGTGTGCGTCTTTGTTTCGAGTGCTGTGCCGTGAGTCTGTGTGTCCTGAGAAAGAAGACAATTACGAATGATGATTTATGTCAGGCAACAACCAACGTAACACACTATCACATTACCACTACATATAACATTATTAACCAGCATGGGCATGAGAAACACAGTGTTCCCCTGCACTACAGTGGATAATGACAAGCAATGCGCTGACGTTAGCATAGTCATCACAACATAAACAAAGTCCCCTTGGTGGTCTCTGATGGGTTAAACCCATCCCGTTATAGTCTGCTCTCGACCTAAGGCAGTGATGGCCCAGATCCCTTTGCACTAGAAAGTTGTACTTTCAGAACTCAATGCAAATGCTCATTTACTAGAGTATAAAGTCACCCTTAAAATATATCTAGAAATATATGAAAATATTTTTTTTATAGAATTCTATAGAAATATACCAAAGTTGATTAAAATGGGAGGATATACAATCGTATCTGTACATCTTGGACTATGCCATTGTTCTTATCTCCGTGTTGTTGAAAGTACCGTTTCCTGTTTAGAACTGGTAATGATCATCCAACCACAGAGGCCACCCTCGGTCCTTTTTACCTTCGACACATTTTGTGACACGTTTGCTTCCTGTTTTCAGTTCAGCTCGTGGCAGCTGTGCATCCATTTGTGTCTAACCGCCGCAACCTCACATCCCCACTGCACCGGCTCCTCGACTGCACACTCGGCTGTGAGTGCGATGGTCGTCACATTCAATCTGGTTTCCCCCCCCCCTCCCCAGTTCAAAGCTCATGGTTGACTGTGTTTACCGAGGCAGGTGCACTGCTCCAGCAGGCCTACGTATGCATTCTCTCTCGGTTTCTCTCCCGCTGCTGTTGATGTCTCTGTTGCTCTAGTTCTCTCTCTCTCACTCTCTCTCTCTCTCTCTCTCTCTCTCACTCTCTCTCTCTCTCTCTCTCTCTCTCTCTCTCTCTCTCTCTCTCTCTCTCTCTCTCTCTCTCTCTCTCTCTCTCTCTCTCTCTCTCTCTCTCTCTCTCTCTCACTCTCTCCTACACACTCTCTCTCTCACTATTTCTCTCTCTCTATATATATATATACCTAACACACACACACACACACACACACACACACACACACACATGCACGCGCACGTGTGTGTGTGTGTGTGTGTGTGTGTGTGTGTGTGTGTGTGTGTGTGTGTGTGTGTGTGTGTGTGTGTGTGTGTGTGTGTGTGTGGAAGAGATAAAGGGAGAGACAGACAGACCGATTGAGTGAAAGCGAGAGATAGAGTAAGAGGAAGAAGGAAGGGCAACGGTAGCCTATATGTCTGTATGTGTCCGTCTGAGTGAGAGAGAGTGTGTGTGTGTGTGTGTGTGTGTGTGTGTGTGTGTGTGTGTGTCACTGAGTTGTTCTTTTGCCTTGGCTTCTCCAATAATTGAACGTTATGAGATCAATTAGTATTGATTCATATTGATAACTGCTCCTGTCAGAAGACACTGCTCAAGTATTGAGCAGTGAGCAGCCTCCTTTAAGACAAGCACAAACTCTGATATGAAATAAAGTACAACAAAGGAATTTACTGATCAAATGTTTGCCAAATATTTGTTAAGCTAAGTTCACAATTTCTAAACATATTTTTCTTCAAGAGCTTTTCATTCCCTAAGTTTGAGCTGAAACCATTATCTTCTCTTGAAATGTCTCCACTTCCTTGACTTTTACGTCGCTCAGGTCCAAGTTGAACAACGTCTTTTTGATTCCCTCCGTTTGTTCAAAACAAAAAAGCATAGGATTGTGAAAAAAGGAGACAACGGCAGCAAACCAATTCCTCTCTTATGAGAATGGAAATAAATCAGAATATTGGAGGTAAAAAAGTTTTGGGGGGGGTGTCTGATTATCTTTTTATCCTCGTACGGTTGGATTGTTTGGCAGCCCCTCTCTCTCTCTCTCTCTCTCTCTCTCTCTCTCTCTCTCTCTCTCTCTCTCTCTCTCTCTCTCTCTCTCTCTCTCTCTCTCTCTCTCTCTCTCTCTCTCAAGAGATCTTGGAATTTGTATTTTTATTTTTTATTTTATTGCTATCACTTCTTTCTTTCCAACAGTCTTTTGCAGGCTGCCTCTGAGGCCTGCTTGTCTGTCTGATGTTACAACAGCCTTCTTATGCTGGGTAGCTCAAAAGGGAAGGAAAGTGGAAGTTCCCCCACAGTCCAACTTCCTCCCCACACGAACCCAGCGACCCCCCACACCCCCCGCCCCCCCTTTGAGCTCCTCACCACAAACCAACAAATTACCCAGAAGACTTTGCAGAGATGCCAGGTCGATACTCCCCGCAATGTACTGTGAGATACAAAAAAAAGCTGTCCCTCTTGATGAGAAACAAAACAAAAGAACGGCTTCACATAAAAAGTAAATGGGACAATGTGCTTCCGTATGTCATGGCTAACCGGTAGGTTATGCGTGTTATGTGGGTTACCTTATGTTTTGAATCACTGGGACTGACATGTCTTTTCTGGTTGGTGTTAGCACATTTTTGCTAACCGGTAGCATATCTACCCCATACCATCTTCCCTCAATGTCTTCCAAGAGCTCTAGGCGTTTTTATCTGGATGTTGTTCAGACATCCCCAGCTCCTGCTTTTCCCAGGCTAGAAGTGTGCCCTCAACGGGCCCTAAAAAAGGGACCCTCAACTTTTCCTTTGTATTCAAGGATACCATGTGTGTGTAAATTTGAGGGCAAAATACGTATACAGAGATGTGTGATAAGATAAGGACGTTTGTGTGTTTGTGTGTGTGTGTGTGTGTGTGTGTGTGTGTGTGTGTGTGTGTGTGTGTGTGTGTGTGTGTGTGTGTGTGTGTGTGTGTGTGTGTGTGTGTGTGTGTGTGTGTAAGTTATGGTGTACAAAGCTAGTCCAAACATCAACCATCACCTGGCAGGAAAAACAGGATTGGGAGTCGCCACACTGATTGCACAACAGTTTGCAGGAAGAAACATTCAGGCTTCAAAAAACGATCAAGAGTGCCTCCGTTTCATTGTCTAAAACCTTTGAGAGCTGGCTGTTCAAGGCTTGCACTAAAGACAAGCAACACGCTGCGTAAAGCATACAGCTTTGGTTATATATTTAATTAAATAATTGTGAAAATAGTCTAATATGAATGAAGAAGGTGCAAAAAGGCCCTTGTTTAGGCTGATGTTAATATTGTGTTCACTGCTTGTAATTATCTCCACCCTTGCCACAATATATATATATATATATATATATATATATATATATATATTGAACAGAGAACATATTTACAGCTTTAAAGGGAAGTATGTGAGTGGGCGTGAGTGGGTGGTGTGTGAGTGGACGGTGTGATTGTGTCTGTATTTGACAGTATCTGTGTGTGTGTGTGTGTGTGTGTGTGTGTGTGTGTGTGTGTGTGTGTGTGTGTGTGTGTGTGTGTGTGTGTGTGTGTGTGTGTGTGTGTCTCTGTGTGTGTGTGTGTGTGTGTGTGTGTGTGTGTCTGCGCCCTTTGACACCTCCAGTTATTTCTGATTATCTGAGAGGATTTTTTAATGAAAAGTCCTCATTTTACAATTGCAAGACATGTTTGGCTCATATTGGCTAATACTGTGTTTTATTAGTGGAAATGTCATGTCCCCACACCCTGACCTCACGATGCGTCCCAAAAATGTTTCAAGGGACTTTAAGCTCATTCGAAATGGCTATGTTCTGGAAGAAGGTTGATTTCTTGTCACTGGTTATGAGTCAAACTGAGATACATCCTACAGAGGAATGAACAAACAACAAACCGAAAGGCAGGTAATGGTGGGATTCACCTTTTCAAGATGACAAGAAAGATTTGATGCTTGTAGCTGTTGAAACTTGCGTGCGTGTGTGTGTGTGTGTGTGTGTGTTTCAGTGTTTGCGCATGAATGTGTTTTTGTGTGTGTGAGTGTAGTTTCTGTGCACACACGTGTATTCTTAGTGTGTGTTTATGTGTGTGTGTGTGTGTGTGTGTGTGTGTGTGTGTGTGTGTGTGTGTGTGTGTGTGTGTGTACATGTGCATACATGTGCGCGTGTGTGTGCCTGATGTGTGCATGTGCGTCCGTACAGGCATGCACATTGTGTGCTTATGTGTACATATGATGGAGTGTCTGAGAGTGGAAGAGATTAAAGAAGCAAGAGGGAGTACAAAAGATTGATCTGACATTTACAGGCTTCAACAGGCACCCACCTGTTCACAAACACCGGAGTCAAACTTTGAACACACTCGTGGAGATACAAGAGAAAAACTAAAAACATATTTGTTGGCATCGTCCTCTAGAACAATTACTTAAAATATAAGGCTGGCTGAGTACTAGTGGTTAAGTTGATCACACTCTACAACACCGGAATATAATTATGGCCATATGGCCATCTTAAAAAGTTTAATTCAATAATGCTTTCAGTTGAACTTTGTTATGACCTACTGAATTATAGGGGACTGGGAAATAAGACAATTATTCAAGGCGTTTAAACTGATACTCTATTGGGCAGGCAGTCTGTACACAATACTAAAATATACAGGCTTCCACCAACTCAAAGTCATCCACTTAAGGGTATCAAAGGTACTAAAGAAAATGGACAAAGAAATTAGTAAAAGAATCAAGGAACTAAAATGAGCAAGTATGTTAAATACTGCTGTACTGCTAAACTAAGGAAAAAATAAGGAAGAGTAAAATCTTTACAAATTCCTTTTTGTATTATTACTTATCTACCTTTCTATAGCACCTAATAAAGATGCATGAAACCTCAGACACAGTACACATGCATGTATTTCGATAACATTTTGCATGTTGTCCAAAGAAAGTCTTTTTTTTACATTTGGTCCAACCTGTCCCTAAAGTATCCTTTAACCATGATTTAGGCCTTGGTTGAGTTTCATTGGCCTGGCCAGTTTACGTTTTGAAACCTCTCATAACCAATTAACATGACCTCAATCATTCACCGTTGTAACCTACTATTTTCAGCCACCAAGAAGAGTTGCCGGGTATGACAATGAATGGACTTTGGACCTGCCTACGACTTGCCGGACTCCCAACACTGTACTGGCAGAATATATCAAACCTGACGGTGAGACATGCAGAAGCAGTTCTCACCACAGTATGGGCAGAATAAATAGTAAAACAAAAAATACTTGGAACAGGGAGCAAAATCTTGTTTTCAGCCTCGTCGTCTCTGTCAAAATTCACAGGAAGGGAGGATTTACATTTTTGCCAGCGTAATAGCGAGAACACTTCAAATCTGACCTGAGAGAAGATCTGTTCAACAGTGATTGGTTCAACGCAGACCAACAGTTGGCGCTAGCAATAACACGAGGAGATCTGGAGCAGGGCCAGCATTGATAGATTTAAGTCTCTTAGTGCTGCCTGTGTTTCACAGTAACCAGGATAGGTTAGAACTTGTTTGTTCTTTTCAATGTCATTGGAGCTGCATGCATTTTTTTGGAAACCTTAGGCAGTTGCCTACGTTACCTTATCGAATTTGGAGCTACACAATTCAAAATATATGTTGTTATTGTGATTGAAGCAAACCATAATCTAATATTGCTATTAGATTATCATGTCTTCTACGATTGCTAACTGAAGTCTGCTTTACAGCCAATATACATCTACTTCAATAAACATCTACTTCAATAAACATCATCAATAAACGTTTTGCAGTTAGCCGAACAAGATATATACCTTGTCCCTGAGGGCTTAAGACGCTGCAACTTAAGAAAACACATAAACCTAGACAAAACAGATAAAGAAATCAATTTGACAATGGATGCGTAGAATTAGGAAACATGTTTCAAATTCAGACAACACAACACAACAAAGACACAATACTTACTAAGAAAAGCGCTGCAATTACACCAAATGACATTGTGTTTCCAGGGACACTTAAAAAGTAATGAACACAATGTAATTGCAGCAAATTTCTGTAATGTGTTATGTCTGGATTGTTCAACATGATTTCTTAATTTGCTTTTGTTTTGTCTATTAGCATGTGGTTTCTTTATATGCAGTGCGTTCAGCTCTCAGTACCAACGTACGTATATAGCCATGATGGCGTTGTCATTCAGCACAACAGGCTTCAATATCCCTATCATCTAATCATAGGGATAGTGTAGAACAGGCCAATTTATATGGCGTTAGGAGTTTTTGTTTAAATAACCTGCAGTATCTTTATAAGAGGATGGAGCAGACCACCATCTTGAATCATGCATAGGTCAAATCGGATCATGACAAGGAACCCTAGGCCACCAACGCAGGTTTTTCCAATCCGTAGTATGAAATTACAATTGGGATTTGCATACAAATTCCTATACAACATTGCTTTCGTTTAGTTTTTTGTGTCAAGATTGAAAGAATGATTAGAAGGTGTTATAAGATAGAAGATTGCCAAAAAGTAATCAAAACTACTGGAATTACTTAAAGAAAAACGGTATAATTTTATTTAAATGATTTTGACAATGGCATGGTTTACAACATGGTTTTGGTAATACAACCAAAACAATGCATCAGTTTGCAGTAAAAGAAACAAAACCGGACACATTTGTAGGACGACACTCAGATCATGTGCAAGAGTTTCATTGTTCAAACTTCATATCTAAAGATTCCATTATGTGAATAGTAGTCGGCTCATTGCCTTTAAAAATGACATTGCATTATTCACAGCCAAGTATCTTCATGACTTTTGAGGGTTGTTGGCAGTACTTAAAATAAAAATGAATCCATTTCTACATCATTCAGACAAGACTAGGTCAAAGAGATTGCAAACAACAAAAAACATTACAACATTCATAATTACACATTGGAAAAATACGAACAAACTTCCCTTTGCAAATACCTGAGAACCCTCCCATTAGAACAAATTCATCATGAGATATGATCAAACATTCAGAAAACACAAGGTCTATGTGTAATAGTAAATATTTGTATAACCAGAAATTCGATTTTGTATACCTTCGCCTCCTGGCATTTTTGTCAATTAAAATGACAAAAATATCCAGATATGTCACAAAAATATGTATTTTTTCTGAGGAAAATAGGCATTCAACACAAATAGATTAAAAAATGTATGTACAATATATAAAAATGGTCCACAAATTTGTAGAATAATAATGATGTTTTCGTTTCAAGTAAGCTCCTCATCAGATAAAGATTTATTTTGTTCACTTAGCTTCATAAGGTAAAGAGTTGTTACTGTGTATAGCAAATGGCTATAACTTGTATATAACTAGCCTCCAACTGTAAATGTTACATGTTCCAGAGAATTGGTCCCCTTTAAATATCGAAATGATAAATGTTAAATGATTTCCACCTAATCAACAATATTTTATGTTTATCCATAATTAATTAATTTGTCATAACATCTGACCTTCGTCAATAATTCATGCCATAGTCAATCGTATCGTCAATACTCAATTGGTTTCCTCCAAACACCAATCATGTTAAAGAGATTAATATAAATAAATGGGTAAAACAAATATGGTCAAGAAGAGTGTATGATATCATGCTAATCATAATGCATGAAAGGAATGTAAATACTCCCAGCCTGGTTGCGGGGGGCATTAATATACGCCAATGCCTTATCCATTACAGGCGAAAGATGTGCATTACCTGGCCACTCTTTGAACGAAAGACAGACTAGACAATATGTAAACAAAGCAAACAAATAAGATATCCTAAAACTTTAAACAGCTGCCTTATTTGATCACAAGTGATAAAAGGCATCAGACGCGACACCCGACCTCTTTCAAACTTGACCTGATCAACTGTTTGCGAGGTTTGCGGGCCGAAAGCCTACACAGGATACAGCACGCGTGTACCTTCTGCTGATCGAACGTTAACCGCACGCTATTATGCAGCGCAAGTGTCTTCTGTTGTTCTTGTTCGCCAGGGACGACGATAGAGCTGGGACTGGGGTCTGTGGCGGGGGGCCGGGTCTGTCTCGGCCTGCGGAGGCCCAATAAGACCCAATGATGGCTATCTTTACTCAACCCCACAGCGGCTTTCTGCTGCAGTGGTTGGGCATAAAGAGCAACAATGGAATAGCAGACAAGCCTGCATCCTTGTTGAGTGTGGGGACAGAGGTGGTGGTGGTGTGTGTGTGTGTGTGTGTGTGTGTGTGTGTGTGTGTGTGTGTGTGTGTGTGTGTGTGTGTGTGTGTGTGTGTGTGTGTGTGTGTGTGTGTGTGTGTGTGTAGGGGGGTTAAATGTATCCATTTTCCGCTTTTGTTTGTTCCTTCAAGTTCTGGTCCTTGAGGTGACATTTAAATACAGTTTTCTGTTAAGTACAAAACCTAAGTAAACCTATCCTCAGCCTCCATGGTGAAGGGCTTAGCATAGTTCAATTTTGGTTTGATCTCCCACAGAACTGAGAGATGGCTAGAGATTGTAAGGTAGCATTTCGTTTTGTGAAAACAACCCGTTTCTTATTCTGAGGTCATATTCCACCATGGGCGATATGGTGGCATTGAAAAGTGTGTGTGTGTGCGGTGGGTTAATGTTTGTTTGTGCATGTGTCTATGAAACTGGGAGTGTGTGGGCTGTACTGTTGAGCAGGTTCAAACTGAACTTCAAGATGGACGATTGCGCCCTGCCACAGGCCAAAAGACTAGAGGCGCGGGTTAAATTCCGTACTTCTGGGTTTGGCCCTGTTCCTCTTCTAAGCCACAGGGCAAAAAGCCTAGAAGCACGGGTTCAATTCAGCTGTTTGGGATTCAGACACAGCGATGGATGTGCATCCCAAGGATATCAAGCCTTTGGTTAACTGCCTCAAACAGGAATTCCGTGTTGTTGTTTGTATGTTTTTTTCTTTTGTATCGATGTTTTAATCAGAAGTTGTCAGTATATGAGCAGACCATTCACTTGTGTACCCTTTTCAGTTAATGATCCACATAATGAGGCAGAGAAATCGACTTGATTGAAGTGGATTTGCAGATAACAGATTTTTGACATACTTTAGGCTATCCATATGTTGTTGAGCAACTGATGCATGCCCTTTACGATAATGGCCAACAGTCAAGTGCAGTAAAAAAAAAAAAGAGATAAATATTAAAGTAAGATGTATTTGTGGATCACTTCACAAAATACTAGTTTAGCTGCTCAGTTAACAGTTTACTTTTTCAGAAAAATCTTATTTGATGTCACCAAATAAAGAAAATGAGTCTTTGGCCCATGCCTTCATATATGATAAGTAGCTTAAAAATAGAGTACAGTGATCTTTCTTCAATTCACCTTTGGTGCTCCCATCTGTGGACTCCTGGAGGACCAGAGTCTTCTTCTTCTTCTTATTCCTTTATCTCTTCTTCGCCCTGTTTCTGTGGCCCTACTGCTGGAAGGTGTGCTCACCGCGCACAATGTGGGAGGAGAACTCGTAGCGGTCCTTGCTGCGGTGGCCGCAGATGTTGCACTCCAGCGGGTCCCGGTAGCCGTGGCAACCCATGTGGATGGTGTACATCACGTGGTCCAGGAAGAGCACGTTGCAGTTCTCGCACTGAAACGCCCGGATCTCCCGGCCCTCGCGGCCAAACACTCGCACGTCTTCCCCGCTTGGCGCCGCCCTCTCCGCCGCCCGGCGCAGCTCGGGCGCCCCGCCGCCGGTCCCGCCTCCCACCGTTGCGACCCGTGTGACCTCGTGCGCATGCTCGCCCGTGTGCGTCCTCGACGGGCTGGCGTGCGCGCCGGCACTCGAAGGAGGGTTGTTGCCGCCGCCGACGCCGCTGTTGTTGTAGCTGTTGCCGTGGACACCGGTTCTCTCCTGAGGACTGCTGCGCGCCGAGTCTGAGTCCATCCCGCTTCCGTTGCTGGGGGACTTGTCCCGGGCCAGCCGGAGGACCTGCTGGTGCTGGTGCTTGCTGTGCCTGAGGAAGGGGCCCTGGCCGTTGGAGGAGGGGTGCCCTCCGAAGAGAGGGGGCAGCGGGGGCTGGGTGGGGAGCAGCGGCATGGAGTTGCGGCCAACGGGCCCCTCAAGGCGGGGGTGCGGCATGGGCAGCACGTGGTGGTACAGGGGGTTGCCCATGTGCCCCACGTCGGCCATGGAGATGGGGAGCCCCGGGTGTTGGACGATGGGCCGGAGCGAGTCGGTCCCAAGGTAGGAGATGGCGTTGTTGATGACCTGGTCCATCATGTGGGCCTGCATGGCCTCCGCCTCTTTCTCGTACTTCAGCCCGAGCTCATAAGCCTGCTCGGGGTATGTGAAGCGCATCGACTTCTCACCTATTGTGGGATCAAAGATAAAGAGTCAAACCGATGATGTTAAGAAGCCACCTTAGCGTTGGTTTAGATGACACATGTTAGAAGACTGAAGAAACAAACAATCCAGATGAAGAAGAGATACTCAAAATGCACAATGAGGCAAATCTCTGACATTTCCGAGCTGCTTGTTTTTCAAACTTTTTTTACAATTCAAGACAGTGTTTTCAAGTTTAATGATGCGGAAAGTCCCATCCAGCGAAAAAAAGCTCTGCTTAACCCCTCAACAACAGGGAAGCGGTGAACTGCTCTCTCGATAAGGGCAATGTCAAAGTTACAGGTGTACCAAACCACAAGAGCAAACAAAAAACATTTCCTCGCCTTTCTGTCATCCGGCTGCAGTCGTGCTAGATCTAATCCCTATATCTAATAATGTCACATGTAAACCCTAATAGGCACGACAACACAATGAAATACCCCAAATGCACGTAGATAGAAACGACCCCACCAGACCAAAATACAAATGTTCACAACTACATGGGAACAAGAGGCTCTAGATGTTAACTATAAAGTGTCACTATTTAAATCACACTATACCCTTTAAGCAGTATAACATGCAAGGTTCAAGGTTGCTTTATCATACCCGTGGGTAAATTTGGTTTGCAGGTCAAGAAAATGCCCTGTTCCTGCATGCATTCACACACACCACCATCACCACTTTACTACAGCAGTGTAGAATGAAATGGCAGACGTGGAAGAGACGGAAGGGAAACTTGGGTTTAAGTCATTCAGTCACTTTGCTTTAAAGTCAGACTGAATTATTTTCCACAATGAATAGTTTTTTCACCAAATGGATTTGAACGAAAGATTAAAAAAACCAACAGTGACCGCTGCGATGAGCCAAAAGTTTACACATTTAAGGATACTATACACACCCACACACACACACACATACACAAAAAAACGAAATAGCCCCCCAGAGCAAGCAAAACAAGCTGTAGTAGTGAGCGGCTGGAAACCATTAACGCACTCACCCACAAATTTCTGGGGGTTGGTGCTCTTCCGTTTGCCCACAGAGTTCTGGAGTCTCTCGATGACAGGGGGCCGGTCGAAGAGGGCCCTGGAGCCCTGCTCTCCTAGGACCCGGGGCTCTTTAGAGACCTCACCTGGGGGGACGGCAGTGGGCGGATGGGTGGGTGGAGGAAGGGGGGGGGGGGGGGGGGGGGGGGGGGACACATTTTGAAAAGTGGCTAAAATTATCAAAAATATCAGATTGAGGCGTTAGTGACTGACAAAACACTAATGTGCAATGCATAACATTCTGAGTTGGTATCATACGAGGAAGCCATATGCCAGTCTTACTTTAATTAAGCAACTATTAACAGACATCAATATCGACCGGGATTATAATTTGATAAAAAATATTGAATAGACATAAAAAATGAATATAAACAACCAAAAACCACAAAGCAATGGAATCTACAAGAAAAAAAATCAATATGGAGCTCGTCCACCATTTGACCACAACCTATTGCTTTTAAACACACAGCCAGTACCTGGGTAAGAGCCAGTGTTGACGGAGCGATCCATGCCAACACTCTGTAGGAAACTGTGGCAACGCTCCTTATGCTCCTCCAGCGAGGTCCGCTGTTTGTAGCTCCGCCCACAATAGTTGCACTTGTGTGGTTTGCCGACTGAAATACAAAGCCGACATCAAACGGAGAGAGAGCTGATTAACTCCGTTCCGCCGGCGCAAAGAGTGGGCCGTGTCCTGAATTCACACCCCCATTCCACGCCACAGTCATCGCTAAAGGTTGCATAGTAAACATGGCCATTGAGTTACTAGGCTACTACGAAATGAGATCAAGGGCGATGACATCACGGGTGTTCCACTGCTGTTGGTCGGATCCCAGAATGTGTGGGCCACGTTCATTCACATGCACCCCTACGCACGAACACACACACACGTGCACGCACGCGCACGCACGCACGCACGCGCACGCACGCACGCACGCACGCACGCACGCACGCACGCACACACACACACACACACACACACACACACACACACACACACACACACACACACACACACACACACACACACACACACACACACACAAACACACAGGCCTGTCTGGGTGTGTGTACACACAAGATCACACACATTGAGCATCAGTCTCTGGAACAAACAGTCAACACCTACAGCTGTTAGTTGAGTGTCTCAAGTGAAACCAGACCACTTCAGAACACTAAAAGGTCACAAAGTAAAGAAAGGTTGATACTCGAGAAGCTCGGTGGTGAAGGATGGAGGGTAGGCCTGCGTTTCAAAACCCTGCCTTTAGAATTCTCATGAGAACAAATTAACTCAGATCTCCCTCACAACGTGCTTGAAGAGACGCACAACTTCAACGACGTGAAAGAGAAAAAGAAAGTGGTGCTCACGCTTTCGGGAGCTACTGGCGGGAAAGGAAGCAAAGTTGTCTCGTGCTCAAGTGTCATTTTCTCAAAACCACAGCATTGACATTCTGAGCGCCTCTCAGGACCGCACACCAATGCGCTACAGACTGTACGGTGTTGGGCCCTTCGTAGGCGGTCATCCCACTGACACATAGCCCACCGCCAACACCCCTGGGAGGCCTGAGTGGACTCTGGTTCGGGGTGAGAGCTGCGCAACCGTTTTTGCACCTTGCAGTTTAGCGACTTGGGAGCAAACATTTGCACGTGTTCCCACGCACACATGACCGACCGCGCGACCACATAGCCTGTATGCCTGCACAAACACACACACACACGCACACACACACATACACACAAGCATGCACACACACATGCACACAGACACACACACACACATTAAGAAATACAGCAATATACAAGTCTGCACAGGATCACACAAGCGACTACCATCTGAGGTAGATGGAGGAAATTAGAAATGCAGTGTGTGTACAAGCATTCCTCATTTTATAACATCAGGATAATCTTTTTATATTGTTCATGACTACCCCGGCTTTCTTTTCAATACCAATGTAATTATTTAGCACTAAGTCTCAGGGACAGTCTCAAAGAGCTTCGCAGGACAGGTTTCATGACAATCTAACACCTAACCCGCTATTGCCCACATGGCAATAGTGTAGATAAAATGCGACCCACACTCAATGTAGTGAATACAGTGCATGTCATTTTGTGTATTCCTTCAGCCCACTTACTAGCAGTATGAACAAGCAAAGACATAGACTGAGATGGTTTCACTGTTTCTACAATGTGGTTAGCTGCTGCATTTTGCATGGCTGTTACAGTACAACTTTCCATCATGTTTAGCATGGTTATTGATAGTACATTGCCATTGGGATTACTGTTATGACACCACCAGCCCAGGTATCGGTTTCATGCTGCAATACTAAATCTGTCCTCAAAAATGTTCGTGGGAAACTGATACAACCGCATGGTAAAGGTAAGACTAGTATGTAGATAGATATGGCAAGTTCAAACTGCAGTGCAGTGAAACGTACACGCAACATACACCAAAACACTAGCACAAAGTGATGGAAAACTTTAATATTTGACATTTCTAATTCAATAGATATTTAGGAATAGGCGGTCTAGGAATTACTTTCGGTAGCTATTCTTAATCATGTAGATGAACAGTGCTGCTGACTCTACTGGTCTGCATTTGACTAATGTAAGTGGGAGCCAGTGTCTGTCTCGCCACTACGCGATGAGTAATCCTTCCACTGCAGACAGTCCTATCTAAAGCACTATTGTCCTGGTAGTCAATGTCGGTGGACTGATCCCCTGTCATTTTACACAGGTGTATACCTGGGGAAATGATTTGAGAAACACTCATAAGCAACGTGTATGTGACAACCATGATGGACGATTGTAATTTGGTTGTTTATCACTCACTTTGCTTATTTAAACCAGTGGACCCTTTAACTTATGTATGTTGTCTCTCTCTCTCTCTTGAGCTCACTGTAACTTTGTACCAAGTTAGCACAATTCAGAATTGAAGAATAAAGTTGTTTTAATTTAATTTAATATGATAATAATAATACTACTACATTCAGACATTTACATTTACGGCATTTAGAAGAGGCTTTTAGCCAAAGCAACTTACAATAAGTGCATTTGTCAGAATACTAGTAATACTAATAATACTACTTCAACTACTACTACTACTAGTAATAATAATAATAATAATAATAATATAGGGAATAATAATATAATAATACCAGGAAAAGCGACCAACAAAGTTTTCTGTCGCAACATTGTGATGAACAACGTCCCGGATGATATGACTACCAGGATCTCAGTAAGGGTTTGACTCGATGTGGAGCAGAGGGCGCATCGTGCCCACTGCACCGTCAGTCAAAGGACTCAGAAGGCATGGCTGACGGATGGGGGAGCTTTCCAGTGTCGTCAGAGCCTGAGTAGTGTCACAGTGCTTACATTTTCATACGTGATCTGATTGGATGACAGATCCGTCGCTGCTGAAAAAGGTGAACATTTTTCAACTTTTTGACGGAGCCTTCAGCGCACTGATCCACAATGCATTGCGCGTCCGTTCCCATTCAAAGTCAATGGGGATCAGTCAACGGACGGATGCAGTGGGCATGAGGCGAACACCAAGCCTGCCTTCCCACGGAGCAGGGACACAAATAACAGCAATGTACAAGAACCTGGCCCACAAGGAAAAAAATGACATTTTTTGGGCAGGAAGGATGTAATCGTCTAACCCAGATCTCAAAGGTTACCAGTGAAGAGGGGGGGCCCATCTCGCTGATGTGATCGGGGGATGATGTGAGCGGAAACAGCAGCAGCCACACTCACCACACACACCCACTTTTTTTTGCCTGTGGTCCGTGCTGCAGACAACTATTTATCTAATCTGTAAGACAAAGTGTCTTGGGATCACGTGTTGGAACAAAGCAACATGCTTGCAAGGTAGTTTATGTTTGGAGTCTGATATATTTAGTTATTACACGGCTTGGTTGAATATTCGATTCTGATTGGTTGATAGCCACCTCCTGCGATCCATTATTTCGGAATCGCAGACTGCTGCAATGATTTGCAGACTTTTGCTATGGACGCTTCCATAGCAAAGATTTCCAACCGTAGACTCTAACTGACCTTTTTCATTTTAGCGCATACAAGAAAAATATTTCTTTATCAATATCGATTTTTGATATTTTTAACTTCTATATTAAGTCTGAATAGTTGAGAAAGGTAGCTTAGGAGAGAGTGATGCATAAATGAATCTATGATAGGTCTAATAAAGGAAAACATTGAAGGGAAGAAAAACCTTTTCACTAATATTTTTTTTAGTTGTCTGTGTGGCCTTGTTATATTATATATCAGAGAAATGGATTCACCAATGGACATGAGCCATGTACAATATAAATAAAGGACATTATTATTTCTTGAGTGGGGTTGGCAGTAGCCTCGGGTTTTGAACCAGAAGTCGGCGGGAGGCTGGACTAATTGTTCAGACTAATATTTTAGATGATTTTGAGATAAATGGCCCCAAAAAGATAAAAAACGGTGTGTGTTGTGATTTCGGGGGTATAATCAGTGAGATTCACCTGCGTGTGTTCGCAGGTGGCCGGTGAGGGCGTCACGACGGCGGCAGGCGTAGCTGCAGAAGGGGCACTTGAAGGGCTTCTCGCCTGTGTGGAGCTTGATGTGGCGCAGCAGGTTACCCTTCTGGGTGAAGGACACGCCACACTGGCTGCACTGGAAGGGCCTGTCCCCTGCAGGGAATGGGGGGGGGGGGACAAGGGCCCAACAATCGGTCAAAGGTAATTCAGGTCAAGTCCGTTGGATTTGTGTTTAGACCTTGATCACTGTTGCAGTCTCAAAGGGCTTCGAGGGCCACGTTTTACAGTACAACACCCCGAATGGCATCGAGGAGAGCAGGGGGAAAACGCCGCTATATATCAAGGAAATAACCTTGAGAAGGAACACAGAAGAGCATCGCAGGGATTGTGATTGGTGCCAAAATGGGCGGAAATAACGTGGCATGAAAGGTGAAACATAGGTTATGTAAGACTGCTGTTGGATAGTTGTTTGAAGGAGGATATTAGAATTGAGTTCAATCATGAATGTGAACTAGTTTGACTGATTCATTCGAGAGTATTTTCTAAGACGTTGCTGATTGTTCACTAAGCTGGAACATTTTGTTCAAATGAAGGTCAGAATTGTTATTGATACGGATGTCGAACCGCAATGTGATATCATATGGTCCTCAGTTTGGAATTTCAGTGAAAGTTCCGGAACACGGACACCTTTGACGTGGCCATCTCATTTCACTGGACTCATGAATTAGCTCTACCATTTAACACACAAAGATCTTGATTATACTAATTCTTATCTAGATTTTGTTTTTCAATCCATTCCCTACATGGTCACTTCTGTATCCAGGGAACTGTTTTGTTTTGTTTTAAGAAAAAAACACTGCTTTTGTCCAACTGTTGCATCGTTGCATCGCGATCTTCCGCCACTAGATAACAAGAAATACGCTGCTAACGCCATGACAACTGAAACAGTCTCGGTTGAGGTGGAGTCAGGGAACAGGTTACGGGGGATTCCTTGAAGGTTTTTTTTTCGGGCTTTTTCCCCGGATAATTATTGCACTCCACCCCACTGCCAAAAATAGATTAATAATTTTGCAGGTATTCAATTATAAAGTCGATTCCTTGTAGCAACTAAGTATCGCATAAGGAAGTGTGCGTCACAGCAGTAAGTACAGGACAGCAGTAGAAATTAAGGAAGAGAAAGAATTACACAAGAACACAAGAGTCCAAAATATATAATATATTTAAATATATACACATATATAACTCGATTTTTTTATGCAAAATATATAATTTTTTTACCTATGTAAACATTGATATTTCTTCTTTAGAGGGCTAATGATTAACTGATATTTTTTTGTTTTGTTTAAATCATGGTTATATGTCTTATATGATCTTTGACATAGTAATCTTTGCCATTTTTGCACCGGTACTGTGAACTAAGATTGCCAGAGAAATAATAAGTAAAAGTAAATAGAGCCAGTCTCCGTAAACCAACTCCACGTTGTCAACATTCCAACGTGATCCGAACAGAGGTAGCGTTCTTTTCGTGACGTAGGCACGTCATGACCAAGAGACAACGGCGGCGAAAGTGTGTGTGGATGTGTGGAGCTACAACTGGCCAGCCTTTTATGTTGAATCTTGTTTCCGAAATAGGGCTATAAACAATGATGGTACTCCAAAAGTATCACAAAAATGACGTCGGTCGTAACCATAGGGATAACACGCCCTCTCCTTCCTATAACACCTGGCCCAAAACACTCTTTTTTTTTAGCTCATATTCTCCTAATTCCAGCTGTTCACTAGACTCTAAACATAGTATAGTGCTAATCAGAATCCCATACCATTAAGTAGCTGATCAGCAGTCCTATCCAGTCCTTCTTCTAGGTTGTTAGGGCTGGCCGTCGTGACCTCCTCTGAACCTGTTTCTCTGTCCACCGTTGGAACCGCCCCCTCCGGATCCGGGCTTCTCTGACCGTCTCCATCTACCGTCTCCTCCTCCTGCTCCTGTTTAATTGCAGGTTCTGTAGGAGACGGAAAAATGGAAAAAAGAAAACTGATGGGTGAGTCGGATAAAGTATTGGATAGAAGCTGGCTCTACCACCACCACTAAAAAGGTATTTGTGGTGAGACCATAGACATCTCGATTCCCAATAAAACATTGGGCTACCAATAGCTCTGTTGATCCTGGCACAATTTTATGGATTGTCCCTGTTCCTCTAACATATTACCCCTAGAACGACTGTGTCAAATTGTCAATATATCCCAAAAAAACATTAATAATAAATGACGCCGATCATGTTATTTTCCGTTTTAAAATTGAGGGCTAAACAAAAGGCAATAGCAGGGAAAGAATATAATAGCAGTACTGATAGTGGGAAAGACAGCAATAGCAGTACTGACGTAAGGAAAGAAAGCAATAGCAGTGCTGACTGTAGAAAGTAAACCGATAGTAATATCAGTATTGATTGCAATGGTAGTAGCATATTATTTTGAGATGCAACTGGTCCAGAATAGCCCATGAACTCGCCAAAACCAAGAACGAAGGGTACACCAACACCATGCAAACACATACATGCAAACACACTTACACACACGCAAACACACATACACCACACACACACACACACACACACACACACAAATACTCATACACACGGGCAAATGTCAGGTAGAACGGACAAGAAGAAACAAACACGCACACACGCACACACACACACGCACACGCACACACACACACACACACACACACACACACACACACACACACACAGGAAATCCAGACCCACAACTAGAAAGCTGTAGGGTTTGGCGTAATGAAAATGGCCCAACTCGGGGGGCGGCAGCAAGCATGCATTTGAAAATATCACTGGATAACACCCATTGGATAACACTACGACCAATCAGAAGAATACAAGGGGTGACGTATCCAGACCAGTGGAGCTAACCAATAGATAAGACTCTTGCAGTATCCGGTCGGTAAAACAGCAATGCTTTTGGCCCGCCTATATTGGTACATCGATGTGATTGATTAATGTTCTGGGCCAGGGGAGGCCTAGAATATACATGAGTACATTGCTCGTTCCCAGAGTGACTCGCTGAGCAAATTCAAATTATGCTCTTGCGAGAACTCTGGATTTCCAGGGTAGTATGGGCTCCAAATATCGGCTCAAGAAAAATCGGCATCGGCGTATCGGTTATCGGCTAAGGCTGATGAAAAAAATCGGCATCGGTATCGGCCCTAAAAAATCCCAAAAAATCCAAAAAATCCATATCGGTCGATCCCTAGGAGAGACACGCGTAAAGGCAAGCACAGAAGGACGGAAGGCCCGACAGATAGAGCGACAGACAATGGGAGGGAGAGAAACAGGCTGGTCAGGTTCCTAGTGGTGAGTCCTTCGAGGTGGGGAGTGTCGCAGCACGGGTGACAGGTGATTGTGGCCCTGTGGGTTCCCCCCCCCCCCTGGAGTGTGGTGAGGCTAAGAGACCGGCTAGATGAGTGGCGGCGGGGGAGGAGCCATAGAAAAAGAAAGGAGAGAACAGGTATGTGTGTGCGTGCACGGGTGGCGACAGGAGTGCGTCCTGCACACAAGGTGTGGACAGGATTTGTGTAAATTAAAGCGCCGGGAAAGTATTCTCGATCGAAGAAATCATATCGAAAGCACACACACCTATCCTTTGTGGTGGACACAAACACAACACACAGCGTATTTTACAAGTGGTAGAGACGCTTCGGAGCTTTTCCATCATAGGGGACTATCATTAAGAACTGTAAACACATGGTTAATTTGAGGTGAAGCCTCATAGCACTTTGGTGGTGACCCCAAGCTGGTTACCTCTCGGCTGGAGAGCTGGGGATCCTTGCACCTTAGGCCTCCGCCCCTGACGGCTGTAGAGACTTAATTCTGTTCAAAAACGGTGGTTCTGTTACTTTAAAAAATATATCCTGACTCTCCCACAGATGACACAGACCGACCATTTCTTCAACACAGCTCATCTTTTTCTGTGCGTCTCTGTGGCAGGGTTGGGTGGTGGGGGAGTTGCACTAAAAGGACCTCTCCTGATAACGACACAGCAATAGCAATTGAGCCGTCTTTGAAAGCTGTCTCCTGGCAACACGGGAGCGGATCTGATTGTCCTTGCGCTTCCTTTCCCCCCCCCCCCCCCCCCCCCTTTGCATCTCTTTCTCCTCCTAGAGCGATACCATTCGGAGCATGGTCAGACCGGGCTGAACCGAATGGTTGCCACAACACTGAAAACCACCGGCCTCACTCGATATACATATGTGCTCATGTTCAGTACAACTTAACCAAGGGAGGACGAACAGACAACATATGCTTCGATAATAAGTACCCTGCTTGGACAAAGTGCTTGAAGGCAGGCTGCATAACAATCATAGAAAACAGTTTACAGTTTTTTCTCTGAAATAAATGTCAAACTATTAGTTGTTATAGATATTTATATTCATATGTGTGGGTGCGTTATGAATCACTGTATCTTAAAGTACGTGGCTCTGTAGTGGTATGTTAATGATTGCATGTGTACATAGACATTACATATATACAGTGTGTGTGTCCCTCTAAGTGTGTCCATGTGACTACGTCTACATACCGGTCCTGACTGGAGTGTCTGTCTGCATATCCCTTCGCATTCAAATCAAAAAGGTGCTTGTATTGAGTGCTTACCCCCGGGGGACTTAGGACCCTGGGGTGTTTCCTTTCCGTTGGGTGTGCTGCTGCTGCTCGACGACAGGTCCACCAGCATTCTCGAGTTCTCCTTCCTGGGAGAGCACTGGCCGTTACCTGGGAGACAGATGGCAGCGGCACAGAGAGCACAGGGAACACAGATCGTCAACGCATTGCACTACACTGGACGTCACAAGTACATAGAAAACATACAAAGTATCTCTCTCTTTCTCTCTTTCTTTCTTTATCCATGCCTAGTTTCCTTCCATATCCTTTTTTTCTCTCTTCACACACATGCATATGCACACACACACACACACACACACACACGACAACACACACCGACATAGACACAGACACATACACGACTACACAAACACAGAGACACACTAGCAGTGCTTCTCTATTACAAATCAAACTCCTTTCATACCTAGCATCCGTCCATATCGTTTATTCTCTCTTCACACACATGCATATGCACACGCACACACACGCACACACACACACACACACACACACACACACACACACACACACTAGCAGTGCTTTTCTTTTACAATTCAAACTCCCTTCCGCAGGTCGCCCTCTCCCTCTGGAGCCGACCCGAGCAGTCCCATGACGGACAGGTCCGATAGCTCCGATAGGGAGGTCATGGTCGCTGGTCAGGCAGCTCTCAGATAGTCAACTACGCCACGGGATCCCTACGATGTCCCTCACCCCCAGGATCAGATTGCCACCTCCTCCTCCTCCTCCAGTGAGTAGCCGGCTAAAAGGCGGTGGAAAGCATACGTCCAGCCTCACATGCGTCCACTCTAAAGGGCTCGACAAACCCAATCCCGTTATCCCGTTACACACCCCTCAACGGGGTCAACGGAACAATACGGAGGAGACGGGGGAACGCGCTTCTCACCTCCCAGGCCGAGGTGTTGGATCCCTTAGGAACCAAAAAACTGTGTATTTAGTTCCTAAAGGATGCAGCATCGTGGCTAAATCATTGAAATAATTTAGACTTACAAAGGAGAATGTATACATAGCAGCATTAAATCTAGCATTTTTTATTGATATACGTGGTCACAATTATCAATTTTTTTGGCAATAAATTAGAAAACGTCGCGCTCCAGAACTGCACGAGGTGGATCAAAATGATATAAGGATTGTCTGGCCTATGTTCCAATGTTCCCCTTTAATGTGACAGCTTCTTCTTCAGAAACTGTTCCCCTGCTCTGCTGAGTGATGCATGCTGGGAGACGTGGTCCATGAAAGAATCCCGTGGCCCTTGCGGCTCTGGTTACACGTTGTCGGAGGTTAGAGGAAAATCTCAGGTGACCGAACGCCGATCAGTTGGCATTGCCGTCCGGTAGACAGGAGTGTCCCAGATTTGTCATGAGGGATTTTCCATTACTGTAGAGTGCAAGTTGACAGCAGCCCCATCAGCCGAGACGGTTGTTCTATCACGCCTTAAAGATGGTCTATTTACTGATTTACCCTTGATAGACGTTTTAAGACCGCAATGGGATTAGTTGATGAAAACATGAGTTTATGTAGTTTTATCACTACACGAGTGCGCTTCCAATTTCAAAAACATCCTGATCCGTCATAAGAAAATACTTTAATAGAATGAGTTTATCGTGTATTTCTTGAGCATAAATGTAAGCATTTGTGTAGATGGAGATTTGGAGCTAACCGGCATGTGGGTTACAAAACGTTTTAGTTAATTGATTGCCTCTGATGATAATGACATAATTAGGTTATCATGTTTACTAATTTAGAAATGCAGGTTTATTACTCTAACATGATTGAGCTAATTATTAATGATACGTTATTGATAGCAATAGATGGCTGTATAAAGTCGGAGTGCATGTTGAATTGGCAGTCCCACACATTCTGGTAATTGGTAGGCCTACTGGAGTTACAATGTCAAGCGTTTGTCCCTCTATGTTAAGAATAACTAAATAAATACATAAATAAACACAGTATAACCTTAAGTCCACGAAAGGCTATAAAATGAGATAACACACACCCACACCCACACACGTATCCAATCAATGAGTAGCCTATACAGTTACATTTTTTCCTGTGTTTGGTGGGTGTAGGGCATGCAGACAGAAAAACAGCTTGGTCTGAATGCATATAAGCACCCTAACACATATTTGCATTAATTTGTGAAAACACACAGGAAAGCGCACACACACAAACACATACTATACAGAAGGCATGTTATTTGTTGACTCCCATTTGTGTAGAGATTAGAGCTCAATGTGTGACTGGATTGTTTCCCTTTGTGTGCGTGAGGGGTACAGGACAGGTTATGGTTTTATGGATCTGCACAGTCCTGGATCTGGTTTTTCCTGTCCAACTCACTCGCTGCCTTAAGTCACACCAAAACAACTCACTAAGACACATCCATGTAAGCATGCTCAAAAGCACGGAAACACACACACACAAAGCTTTATCCTTGTTGCACCCAGAAGGTTTTCAGGAACACATAATGGACATTAACCAGTTAGAGATGTTGAATCATTTATGTTTGGGGCTGGATATCTGTGTCAATTGCTCTGTGTGTGTGTGTGTGTGTGTGTGTGGGTGTGGGTGTGTGTGTGTGTGTGTGTGTGTGTGTGTGTGTGTGTGTGTGTGTGTGTGTGTTTGTGACCAGTGGTGAGAAAGAAAGTACTAGCAACAAGCACTGAGTACATATATTTCTGAAACTGTGAATCATTTAGTTGATCTAAGGAAAACGACTTCAATATGCCTTTGTTAATGCAATAGTTTTATTTATAAGCTTAATTAATGATGTTGCACCTTATAATTTACAAAAAATAATATTTTGCTGCTCTGTGTAAAAGCATTATAAAATGATAGTAAGCTTACTCCAGACATACTTTTGGTAAAAGCAATACAACATTAACAGAATACCTTGATAACTTTTTTTAAATAAAATTATCTTCATTAATTGAAAACTGTTTTCACTCATTCATAATTGTCGATAATGCAATGTTGGCAGTGCTACATAAAAATTTTCATTGCAACCTCAGATGCGCTGCTCTCAGAGAGAATGAGAGACACCCTCCCGAAGCATTTGTTTTCTTAACTATGACATAAAACTCTTCGCAGTATTGGACATTCAGAAGACCGGGAACAATCAACCTGCATTCATGCAAAACTATGTCATTTATAACACTAGCTCTACCTATCATGTGCAGAGTTAGCACAGGAAAGACGGTGACTGACGTTGTCGACACAATAGTGACTAAAACAAACCTAACAACTACGAAACAAGTAGCCACCATGTCAGCTAACAGCGATATACCTTTCATTTGTCACACTAGTCAAAAAGGAAATGGGTTTCAGCTCTAAATAACTTTAGTCAGAATATCACGTCCTCTCATTGTGTTGTATCGATATTGGTCGCTACAGACCAATTTCAAACGGAGGGCAGGTCACCCTGAGTCGATTGAGTCGTGGTGGAAGGTTTTCATTTCGTACTTCACATACATTTAAAACAAAGTTAACGCACGCAGGGAAAGTTACAAAGAGGGGCTGTAGGTGATGCAGTCGAGATGCAAAGAGGCTAAGAGACCAAAACACAGAGACACGGGCTCGTAAAGGAAATCAGCAGAAGGGCAGAGCGCGAGACAGCATGCAGATCCAGCAGTGCTTTTTCATGATACAGCAGGACGCTAACCCAGCAGGCGCTACAACTATAGCTCAACAGGAGCCGGCCCTGGGGGGGGAAATCCCTTCAACTGTGTATTACTTCTTGTGCATTCGGAATAGGCATGTATGTATTCGGATCGCCATCATCGGATCAATAAAGAGAATATATTCAAGAGAATAATGTTATCATTGCTATTGCTGAACCCCTGTCCTGTCTTGTCTAGTTCTGTTTCTATGATTATAAATGTACATTTAGGGATTGTCTTGTACATGAAAATAGTACTTTTTCCCCACGACATACTGTACATGCATACATACATACATACATACATACATACATACATGCATACATGTTTTGTTTTTTGGGATAATTGATTTGAGAAAAGATGTGCATGCACTATTTTGATATATTTTAGCATAGGGGAAGCAGAGAATGTGGCATAAGATATTAAAGATAACAGGGCTTACTTGCACTGTAAGCAACAGGGACCTCTGGTTCCATTGCTATTGAAGCGCTGCAGAGATAAAACATGAATAAATAAATACAATTAATAAATATAGAACGGTCACCCAGATAGCACCCAATGGCCCTTCTCACCCTTGAGGGAGTTACAATTTTTTAATAAAGCTTTTCTGAACTTGAACTTTGAAGAACTAATTGAGAGTTTTATAATGAGTTGCGCATGAATAGCAAGTAACTTACTGCTCACTATGAGTCTGCCTCGTGTATGAAATGGGCTACATAAATAAAGTTGCCTTGCCTTCTTACTTTACTTATTTTTATTTAAACAAATATCACAAGGACGAGCGTTGAAATGTTGAAGTTATGTTTGCACTTTGTAGATATAATACTTTCAAGAAAACATCATAACATTAGAAATGAGTAATGCTTATGATTATTAATGATAGTCATGCTTATGAGGAACACCGAACTGCTGTTGATTGGTTTTTACTTACAGGGGTTTGATATATTGGAGAAGTGACAACTATGTTCTATTTAAATTACTGTTACTTGTAAACCCATATTCCCTTTCTTTTTAAGCTGGCCAAATTCTGTTTATGAGAACCTTAACGATTATGTATTAATAAAATACATTCCGTTCAAGAGGTCAGATATAATGTGTAACAATTGAGGGGGGTGGCTTTCAATAATTAGGCAGACATTTAACAATACATCGATATGCATGGATGGCTATCAGTCATCTTAGTGTGGCACTACAGCACAAAATATATATAAAGCCCATGTGACCATTTTATGTTAAAATCAAATAAAGAAAAATAAATAATAGAGATAGATGATAGCCAATTAAGAAGCCAATTGTCTCTTCTTTAAAAGCTACTATCATCTTACCAATATTTTGGATAAGCATATATAACCACCATACAAAAATTCATAGCCATTATTACAGTGAACGTTTCAAAGGTGCTTCACAGGCCCACTTACAAATGCCATTTGATGCCTCCTCATACTGAGCTGTCAATTTAACCAAGCATGCAAGTGTAATGTAAGAGCAAAATGAAAGAAAGAAAACAAATATAATATAAAATATATATATATATGCACTGTATAATGTTTTAGTGCATTAAAACACTTTGAGATCAATATATCAGTGAATAACCAAATCTCATACACAAGTATAGATTAATCTGTGTTGAGACACATTTTGCAAGCAATACAGCAATAATCTATTGACAGTGTGTTGTATGATTTGATGTGATTTTGTTTTCTACTGATTGTAATGGCCTTTTTTTAAATCACAAATGTACATAGGCCTATACATACATCCTTATATACATCCTTATATATATATATATATATATATATATATATATATATATATATATATATATATATATACACATATATATACATACATACATACATACATACATACATACATACATACATACATACATACATATATATATATATATATATATATATATACACACACACACACACACACACACACACATATATATAGATAGATAAGTATACAGATAGATAGATATATTGTGAACTAAAAACGAAAAAGGCAGACAGGCAGACAGAAAGTAAAACATAAAATACCTTTATGAGTGTCTCCCCGAGGACGTGGTTACTGATATTCAAGCACAGCCCACTTCCTTGAAAAAAAAACAGAGTAGACCTTTAAATATATATATATATAATATAAATATATATATTTCAGCAAAATCTCGAATACTGTCAAAATATGAAGAAATTAGTTGATTTATCTAGGACGGAGGTAGTAAAAAGCCAATGCTCAACAATACCACCAAAACGTCAGTCACTTAAGGTCTAGGAAGAGGTAGGCTCTCTAACCTCATAAAAGTTACTACAGGCCTCTCTCTGCTTTGTTACCTCCTTCGCGTACCCGCCAACCGATCCAAGCACAGAACCCTACAACCTCTAATCCAAAGTGTTGGTTTTAATCTCAGCGTTTCATATTGTTGATTGTTAAAAGAGCAGGCCTACGAATCTCGTCTCTATTTTCTCGTCTACAAGGTATACTCAACAGGTCAGGAAAAAAAATACTAAAAAGGAATCGTCAAAAGAAAGAGGGATGGATCAAACTGGATCCACCGGTTCCTAAGGAATTAGCCTCAGCGGAGGTAGGGAGCTGCCAGGGCAATTTTGACGACTGAAGCATTGGGAAACCGGTGGGTAGGCAGGTTTGAAGGTAGGTTAAGTAAACGATTCAACGTGGCTAAATTAGGCGTCACGTCTGGAGCCCTGACACCATACAGGCACTGGGGGGGGAAGCATCAGTAGTTCATCGTTGAGTTATTGAAACACTCACACACGTGGTTACATCTGCAGTGTTAATGGCTTATTTTTGTTCAAAACAACAGCAACACAATAAGCTGACCGGTGCCGCAGACGTTCAACAGGTTTTTCCGATCACCGCAGTCCAGACTGCATGTCCAGCCACTCTGCCATGAATCGGCGTGAGAAGCACCTGTCTTCCTCGCTGAAGACATGCGCCCACCGCCCGTCTTTTAAAAGTCAGCTGATGACCGATGGCTTACCTCACCGATTAGACCGTATAGTATAGGCTACATCAGCAGCGACTAGGCGATCATTTATTTTATGCATTTAGCGACACATTTTTGCGTGTATGCACATGATGCATCCCTTCAGTTATTTACCTTCAAACGGAGGAGTTTATAGAAATCCATCTGCTAAGATTTCTTGGCGAACTTGCTGTTGACTGAACACACACGTCTGGTCTGGAGCAGGCTAGACTTATTATATTACAACACGCCAGACCTCAGGGCTGGAGTTGTTTCCACAGCAGCGGCAGCAGCAGCAGCAACAGTTGGTCAATCCGTCACCGGTTACTTCCTCCATCTTCGAAGCAGCGCCAAAAGCAGGGCAGACAAGACCAGCCACACCGAGTTTCTATTCTGGGAACTTGTCTGACAAGAGAAGAAGATCTGTGTGGACTAGACAAGCCGCCGCACATCAGCCCTCTGCTCGACACATCGATTAGGTTACAGTGTAGACTAATGAGCGCGGATTAAAAACTGCATGGAGGGTTTGGAAACGTGCACGAATTAATCTTTGGGGTTAAGGAGATGTCGCGCAGCCCTACTTTGTTTAATTCGACCAAAAATTCAACCGATTGTTTGAGTGTTGGATAAAATAGTCTAAGCAAGTATCATATATATGGAAATTTTAGGTCTACATTATGTACCTAATATGTCAAATAATATCTATTTATAATCGTTGCTAATTATTTTTTAAAGGGTATGATAAACCTTAACGATGACAGCAATCGTATAGGCTAATCCTTTGTCATTACCGTCCATACATTTTGAAGTTCAGCAAACGTTCAAATTCAAGTTTCTTTGTACTATGGCGCCCTCCTACGATACGTAATGGACATTGCTGCCTGAAGGCCAAACTGACTGTTATAGTAAGGTCTACTCGCTCAATTTTGAAACAAATATTAATATAATTAATAGGCTAACTCATTCACTCATGTAATCATCCACTGCTTTGCTCTATTAGAGCAATCTTCTTAAAAATATAACATTTTCACCAACCACAACACCCTCTGCTACTAAAACTTTAGTGTGTAATTGCCTTGATTTATTAAAAATGCAATTACGATGGGCAAATAAAAAATATCACGAGAGACTAATTAACTGTCCCCTAACTGTCCCCTAACCCTAACTATTTTCTCAAACCTCTGACTCATTTTGATTCTATGAATGTGCTGATCTTAAGCAGTAACTGACAATTTGTTCATATTTGAGGACCTCAAGAAAGGTCCACATCAACTGCTCGCTGAATAAGTATTTAACAAACGAATGGTATAGAAAGAATATAATTGAGTTGTTTGATGCAGACAAAAGGTATTCCAAAAGAGACTGACAGAGGGCACTGTTGTTCTTTCGAACAACTGCAAAAGCTTGGAGCTTAGTTCAAAACATTTATTGAATACCATCCTGAAGATAAATAACAGCAACACTAAATAAGATATAGGCTTTAAACAGCGAACAAATAGTAATGCTTAGTTACGCTTAGAGAACTCTTATGTAACCATAATACAAAATACATGAATAATGTAATAATTGAAGCATTCGAGATTGAGCGAAATAAAAACACGGGACGACCGAGTCATGGTCATTGATTTTTATTCCTTGTGCTATTTCCAATGTCATAGCTAAAGTGAAAACGTTTCGACGTTTCCCCAGAAGACAGCAAATATAGAATTCTAACCAAAGTTCAACAAATATTTAACTTTAAGAAATGTAAAATGTTATAAAATACTTTACAAATTGTAAAATGGAGGAATGTGGTATTTATCTTTTGTTGTCTGCTTCCCAGTGTCAGAAAGTTCAAGTTATACCAATACTATTCTAATATGCAGTGATGTAAAAACAATATTTGGTTCCCTTGTCCTGATTTATTTTTACAGTTGTATAGTTTCTTTGAATGACTGGACTCTTTGCTTCTGTTCATAGGGCCAAACAGGGCGCTACACAAGCTCGCACTTAAGATGATGAGCTAAAGAATAAAGAAAATATTGTTCGACAGTTGTTTAGTTCTGTGTCCAAAGGATTTAGCTGCTGTTGTTGTTCCGCTGTAGCTCATTTCAGTCATGTTTGAAAGCTTACATTTTCCATTCCCAGCAATTCAAGTCCTTCAAAGTGCAGTTAAACACCATCTCCTGCAGAGAGGACAACATTTGGCAAAATATAGAAAGTCCCTTCCGATATTCCCAACTGTATAGTCTATAGATAAGTCATTCTTTGTCGGGCTGGGGTCACAATCATGGCCATTTTTGATGGATGTAATACACCGGCTGAAGGCACCCATATGGCTTAAGGTCAGCAAAATGTTCCAAGAAGAAATAGTTCTTTATCGAAATACTCATGAAGGGTAAAAGCACAGAAAATAGTTGTTACCTACAGATGGTGGAAATACAAAAAACACAAATATGTAAATGTTATTTTCTAAGTAATGGTACAATAACATTGAGAATCAAGTATCCTACAACAAACTTCCCTACCAAAATAGGGCTTCATGACTTAAACAATGTCGGTACGCTTTGACGATTGTATTTGGCCGTCCTTAATTTCCATAGGTGCAGGTCAATGATTTGACATTTTTTTTCCCAAGGCACATGACAAACATGAGCCTACCTATGAAGTATAGGTGGACAATGTGTTTATTTTGCTTTAAATTCACGTCAACCTTTTTCCTTGAACTTGCAAAGTAACGAAATAGAAAAAGGTTTTCTGTAGGCTACCTCGGTTGTCGTCAGCTCACCTATGTTACTTTTTTTGGCACACCATGTGAAATAGACAGAGATGAGTTAAGAAGTAGACTCAGCAAGCTTTCCACTGTCTGGTTTTAAACCGGTTCAAAGGGAAAAAAGAACTATCCACCTGAATAATTTCTTCATCCATTATTCAGTTTCCACAGACTACTGTCCATCTACTGCAACTCCTTGAAATCAGAAGACATTGCCGTTCTGTGAAATGTTGTGTTTGCTTTCTAATTATTTTTTCTATTGAGTGCGACTCTACCTCAAACGCAGCTGACCAAGAAAGCAAGGTCAATAGTCTGCTTCATTCATGCTCAGTGGGCCTGCACACCCTTGGCTGTGAAATTGCAGAACAGCAAGCGAGGCAATAACAGGGTGAGTTCGAAAACAATCAGAGAGCACATCTGCCTACAAACACATCCACCAATGGTCCTGTGTCTGGCCCTGCCTCTCTCATTTATAGGCTCCTCATTTGCCATTTGTGTGTGTGCGTGCGTGCGTGCGTGCGCGCGCGCTCACGCCTGCTGTGCATTATTGTGTTTGGTTAGGTGGAGAAACTCAGATATTAAAAAAATCACATAACACGTTGAACCATACACCCAGACTCATAAATACAGACACGACACTCAAACAGTGATCCATTCGCCATCCTTGACCTTGTTGGAAAACGGCAGGCAGACGGGTAAACAGCTCTGCCTCACCGCGCCTCACTACAACGCTCCACACACCAATCACACGTGGCCTCTCGCCACCTCCAGAATCATCGTGCCACATTTGTTATTGCGTTTTGACGGTCTACTATGAGTCCTAGATTCATCAGAGTGACATGTGTTCCCCCCCCCCACCCCCCCTGAGGGACGGATTGGGCTAAGGAGGGCCTCCGAATCGGAGGTAAACAAACCACATTCACTTGTGGAGGGAGATGGAGCCAGCAACAACATCCAAGGTGAAGGAGACCCTGTCTTGGTTGATAAGAAAAACTAACCACAGCAATGTGCCACTCTATCTAGCGCTCTAGCCCTCTTGCAACTAATATAACACCTAATATTCAAGTGTAATTAAACCCCAAAAATCGTTTTGACAGTTCAATTGAAACCCGTTGTGCTTGGGTCTCACAAGTGTTGGTATACCAACACAGAGTTTTTTTTCTACAAAAATGAATCGAGATGGTACCAGAAAAATTCTTCGTAGAATTGTAAGAGGGGTGCTACTGCTAGGGTTTATTTTTCCCCTTGCATCCTTTCTCGAGCCGGTGTAATGTTCTGTGAACGTTTTTTTCGTCTAATCTTCCGGCCGTAAGTTATCCTGCAAGAACAGGCTTTTGCTTATCCTGACATTTTAGTAGTTCTGTAGAGTTCGGTTGGTCGACCGCGAAGTGACCCATGGGCTCCCCGTGTGGCAGTTTGCGGTGCTGCAGTCGTCACGTTGCTTTGGGCGGACCAGGGAGCTCCCCGATGACTAGTGGAACTACTTCATTTCCGTTGATCACTGCTGTTCCACCTCGGGGAGTAGGAGCTGTGATTGCTCTCTCAGCAGTCCGCCCTGCTGCTGCTGCTGCAAGCAGGCAGCCCGCTATCTCTTTGGTCTGCCGTGACAGATCTTTGATTATACGACACACGTGCTGCGTGCGTTTTCTTTTGTCCCAGGCTATTTTCGCTCATTGAGCGTGACTTCGTGGAACAGCCAACACACACACACACACACACACACACACACACACACACACACACACACACACACACACACACACACACACACACACACACACACGCACACACACGCACGCACACGCACACACACGCACAGACTCTCACGATTTATGAACACATACAGTTAGTTGGTTTATGAATACATTCATAAATCACATTATCATTGCATTTCCATTAAGGCATTTACCAGAGGCATGACTGACAGGTCAGGTGAGACAGAGAGCAATCAATCCTTACAACCAGAAAAGACATACTACTACAGAGTTAGAGTTAATATGGGATAGATGAGGTTTAATATTATTTTGTAGAATTAGTAGTTAATATAGTATTTTGGGCCATTTTACACATTACGATCACATCAGAGCGATAAAAGGCCTCCTATAAAGGCTTAATTTGGCACTGTGATGGATGTTGAGCATACAGATGTTTCATTACCATATTGTCAATATGATTACTCGTAGCTCATATATTTGGGAGCTTGTTGTGCAAACTTGTTTGTTCTTCTGAGGCACAGTAACCTCAATGCAATCCCCCACAGCCCAGTGATGGAAAGCCTTTGTAGATACTCCAAACATTCCACATAGTTTTCATCTTCATTCACAAATCCACTGGGTATATGGTGTTTCATATAAAGAAAATCTTGGTTTAATTAATTTTAACTTAAATCGTGAATTAGCAACTTGAAATAAAAACCTCAAAATAAGTGCTCAAATACAGAAGGGCATTGGGCAGTGGCTGCATTATATGTATGCGTTGTTAAACTCTTGCACTCACTCAGAATTATCATCATTCAAGCCTTTCGTGTAGCGTCCATTTTATGTCACAGTGGCATTTCTTGAGAGGCTTTTGGTGAAAAACTTCTTCAAAGTTCGAAAGATATCCTGCCTGAGACAAAATTCACAACGACATGTTGCCTTATGCCATATGTAGCTACCCTGCAGGACTAACATTGGAAACTCAATAGGAGATCATGGGGGGAAGATGTTGCCCTGAACCTGACAGGTCAGGTTCAGAAAAGGGGAGGGGGCTGAAAAGGGGACAGAAAGTTGGAGGGGAAAGGATGGGGGACAAAAGAGAGCCTGTAGAGAGACAACCCGAACGTTACCCCCAATTATTGTCTAACTAGCTAGTTTTGGCTACCAGCCTTTTGGTTGTTTTGGGCACCCTTCCAACCCCGTTATTAGCCTGTATTCTGGGGTCATAAAACCCGGTTCTCCAATTAAACTTCAGCCACGTGTCCTCATCCTTCAGCGAGCTAGCAAGCCGTGTGGAGGAGCCGCGAGTGCTTCAATATTTTGAATGACCACAATTAAAACCAATGAATTAACACGATAATCAGTAGCACATTAGGATGCTGAATTACCTGGTTTAGAAAGAGCGGCATGGGTGGCAAGGGTTCGGCATGGGTGGCATGGGTTCACAAATGTTACCATTTGTGAACCTTAACTCTTTTCTAACGAAGGACCTAGATGCTTGCTGGCCTCTGAGGAATTAGAAAAGGGATAATATGTTGAACATGTACTAACTCATTATTGGGATTTAAGAAGGGGCGACGACCTTGAATGTTGTTCTAGGAATCAAGGCAACACTCTTGAATCAAAGCATGCTAAGTTGATCTGCAACTCACATTTATCTTTTATTAGATATTGTCCATCATTATGTTGTGTACATTAAATGTAGCTATGCCGCTAAAGCAAGCCAAAAAGAGACTTAAAATAGAGACCGTCAGTTATAGTGTTGGTAGACTGAAAAGACAGAATGCAAACATTATTCTCTAGTATGAATCTGTAGCTGTATCTTTTCTGTCTCTCATTGTGACATGTTTTTTCCCATTAACCTATGAACATGCATACGCTATATCAGGGATTGGCAACCCAGGCACGCGTGCCACCACTGGCATGGGGCAGCATAATCATTGGCACACTTGATAAAAATAATATATTATTATTATTTAAAAAAATTCACAGCACAATGCGGCAGGATAATCATTACTACCGATTTTTTTTTGCCCTTTATTCTGTTTTGGGCATTTCCTCCCAGTGCAAATATGTTTCAATTAGTTACAGAAAGCAGTGTTCTGAAATGGGATCAATTAAGAGTTTTTAAACCTACGTTGTGAGTAACAGAGAAGAAAATATTTAAAATATTGTTGCAAGTGGCCTGTATGCATCGCCTTCACATGGTATTGCAAAGTTGTACATGCCTTATGTGGCTGGTTTCAACATCCTCATATATTCTCGTTTTTCACATTTCTCACAGTGCAAATATGTTTTTGAATGAGTTTCTGAAAATGTTTTTTTAAGATGGGACATTAGAATTTGTAAGCCCATGTTGCAAATATAACAACCAAAAAAATGTTAATGCATGATTGTGGACTATATGGAAATAGTACAATTCCAGTTCTTCTGGAAATGTTTTTGGTCGCTGTGTCATAATTCAGCTACATTTTTTATATATTGTTGCTTAAGGCACACTCATTAACGAGAAAATGTCAAACTGGCACTGCATGTTGAAAAGGTTGCTGACCCCTGCGCTACATAAACCCAAACCTAGCTATTGGAGGGCCACTAGGGGGAGCTCATTTCTCAGACCAATGTTATATCCCCAATGCCAGAGAGACAGAGATGGGGAGTCTGTCCTCTGCTTGGGTAACGTCTTTCAGGTGAGATGTTTCACCAAGGTCCTTACTGCCTGTCACTCAAGATCCCAGGACACTCGTTGCAAGAGTAGGGGTGCCAACCCTTGTATCCTGGTCACAATTCCACCCAGGTTCTTCTACTAACCTGGCCACCTAATCCTCCACTGGTGTCTAATTAGATTGCAACATCCCTCGCCTCTAGACTGTGATAGCCAGTATTCTGGCGCATACTGGCTGCTGGGTATCACCTCGCTAGATGTTGCACACCGGTAATGGTTAAGGTGTTATATTGCCCCAAACACATACAAACTATGTTAAGTGCTTCACGTGCCTTAGAAAATGCAACCACAATTATAATTCTGTACTATGATCACTCAGGATAGTAATTCCAGTGTTACAAGTGGTTTTATGTATTGATATATTGATCAGACATTTACAATTATTTGGTTTCAAATTATGCATACATTTTGTTGAATGTAACAATGTATCGGAAACTACTATAGGGCAAAGATTGCCATTATGGAAAGCATCTCAATAACATACATAAAGCAAAATCAACAACCACTATTGTCTTCCTACAACAGCTGCTGCTTTCAAATGATGGCTGTCAAATGTATGACTTTCAGATAAGCCTTAAACTTTTCAATGTCCCGTGAGGATAACCTTCAGCCACATGTATTGTGTTCTAAGGGCTTCACTTCATAGCCTTGGGAGACCATCCAATTATTCAAGTTTGTGTTTCACATCATGTTCTCAATGAATAGCAGCCATGCCTTGGCTGGGGAGCAATTGCAATTCCACATAAGGGCCACACTTACAAGGTGTATTTGTCATTTATTTGAACTCCCTCCCCCTTGTGCTGACTGATCATTTCATTTTAGAAATGTTGAGAAAGGCTTTTAACGGGCTCAAGGCCAGACTGATTCAGAGAGAACCTGAATGTGTACTCACAAGATCAGGATGCATTCATGCAATGCTAACTACTGAAGTACAGTAATGGGTTGGTCATTACTGAGTATAAGCCGATACTAAGGTGACTCATTTAAGGCCGGCAGTCAAACAGCGCTTTCTGCGCCTCAAGTCTGAAACTCTATTTAGCATCAAGTAAATTAGCTTCCACAAATGATTCTGCATGCAACTGGGAATTAGTGTCATTTCAGTGATCCGTGAAAGCTGGCAGCTGTAAGGTGTCATGTGGGGGACCCTTTTCCCCTCCCCATCCATCCTGACACAAAGCTGGTTGTACCCCCCTAAGCGGCTTTGTAGGGGTCACACGGTTGACAGCCTGCCGAGCAGATGTTGACATGTCTCTTTTCAGTGCTTAACACTTTGTTGAAATCCTTTAGCAGGTTGATTGAGAAGGAATACATACCGATCACAGGCTGAACCCATCTTTAATGTGGCTGGTCAAAATATATTTTGTGTTTAAACCTTCAATAGCCTTAATATGTGTCATAGACTTTTGAATCACAACCGTTAATCTGATACGGGGCCGGGTTTGATACCATGACCAAACAGAGGAGCGCACTATTGGAGCGCTGTTGAGGCATTTTTACAGCACATGTGATGATGGAAATTAAAGGTGCATTACAGCTTGAAGTGGCATCTAGTGGTGAGGTTTCAATACTGTTAAACAGCAATTTTTGTCCATTATCCATGTCTCCAGTTTGAGGGCATTTTAGTTTGACTATTGTTTAGGGCATGGTACTTTTTTATTTGTCTCTTGTTTAGAAGTATTGACCAAACAATGACAATATAGAGAGAAGTGCTGCTGCTTGACTCTCATGGGTAGGTATACATCGCTAGACACACAGACTCACACCGCTGATCACGTCTTTAGTTCCCTGTGTCACATCACTGTAGTTCAGAGCATGAATATCTGTTCTGAATTTCCAATATATTTCCGAGGCCTTCACCAGGATGATGTGACTGAGGGGAGGCTGTTACATTTCTTTACATATCTCATAAATCAATTCATTGATTTAACAATGCAATCGCCTCAGAAGGGCTAAATAACTAAATAAATAATAACTTAGCCTGAGATGAATTGGATGTGCAATCTGCCAATCGCTCCGTGAACATCCAGAAGAGTAGCAAATTAAATTTTCCTAATTCTGAATTGTGCTGTCAAATTCCTGCATGACGTTGTGCATGAGCAATAGGAAACATTCTGACAATATCGCATCATCCTCATCACATCAGCACCCCTTTTGCATGAAACCTTCCAGATAATGTCAGGCGGTCCTTCTTTCCCTATGACAAAAAATAACAGTTTAGAGCAGGCTCACACTCCAAAATTCGCTAAATTGCAGGCAATAGAGACAACTAACAGGTTGGTACCTCAGTATCTCTTTGTCCGATATTAATGTGACCCTGCAAAACTCTAATGGCAGAGCATGAGAATTGGCTGAAGATTTTCAATGGATTCAACATCATAACCTTCAGCACTAAGAATTTAGTTGACATTTTCAGGGTGTTCTGGATCAAGTTGCATGTGCAGTTGCCCTTTGCGATGTGTTGTCCGACTTTTTATTAAAAACTGATTCTAAGATATCAACAATTAGTTTGTCGATAGCTCCGCTGTAGAATGGGTTCCTAGTAAAATTCCAATAACCCATATTCAACCCCCTCGTCTTCTTGGAAGTATTGGACTTTGTGTGGATATAATCTAGCCTGGTCCTACCAGACTCTCGTACTTCATTTCATCTGCAGAGTCACTGCTGTGTCCCCCACTGTACAGCGTCAGCCAAATTCAACGGGGTATTAAGTTTTCATGGCTTTCCGAGCCAAAAACGTAATACCCCGTTGAATTTGGCTGACGCTGTACAGTGGGGGACACACACACATTTCCTGCCAATGGAAATGTACAGTTTTTAAATGTTTGCGGTCTTGATTCATGTTTAAAGTTTATCAACGTCAGCTGGCTAGCGCGATGAACACATACCGGAACAGGCGGGGCTGTATTATTTGAACCGGAAGTACGTCACACAGCTTAGTGCATATAGCCTATTGACAAAAGTTAACTCACTTGAATGTGGGTGTCTGATAAAGTTTAAAACTATTGAATCTGCCCAGTGCCACTCTGGATCTGCCATAACCAATTGCTAACGTTTGGCCGGGAATCATGTTGCACGCAGGCTGTAAACAAACCAAACACTGTGCGTGAAGATGTACATCAATGAGAGCTGACTTTAACGTCATTGTTCTCAGCCACTCCCTCTGTTCGCTGATTGGACGTAGGAAATTTGGACGGAGAAAACCCACTAACATACCGCAGACCCAGACGTAGTACTGAAGGGAAATTCAAATTGAACGGAAGTACTTAGGCGGGCGTAGCCAGGCTAGATATAAACTGGCTTTGCCTGAATTTGATGCATCACAACAGACAAAAAAATATACTGAGTATGTTTTAGTTCTGTAGGTAAACACTCCTGGCTGTAAGGCGATAGGAAATTTTGAACTAAAGCTTGCTTTTTGTTCTTTCATATTACATTTTTGTGGCAAGGGCTCTGGTGCTTCTTTGTTTTTGCATGGGTTTCCAGGACCTTACACATTGAGAAAAATTTGATTTTTCCGCCCAGTGTGAGCTGTACTTGTAAATCATTTATTTTACGCTGGTATTAGCTCGTCCGAGTATGTATTGTCATCCTCCTCGTCCCCCATTTCGCAAAACACCAAAAAAAGAAAAAGAAAAAGAATGTCACCTCTAGCCTAACTAAACTGGTTGTGGGTGAGGATGCACAGAGCAGACTGACAGCCGCCTGCATTTCCGCTATAAGGTATACATATCCAGAAAGAAGAAAATAAAGCAGTATAAGAAACCGAAGTAAGATTATATTTTATTCCCGGTCAATAAAATTATAATCCCGGGAAAATTAGGACATGTGGAAAACCATAATTGTAAATTAGCATGATCGTTATGTTACTTGTGGCAATTTCATTCCGAAGAATTGTCACCTGTATGCAATTTAAATAAAATAACTTGTCCATGAACACGATTTATAACATGAGTCACACCACATGGTGGGGAAGACAACAACTCCATTGATCCCATGGTACCTCACAACATCAGCAAATGATTGATTTGATTGAACAAGTGCTAGTGGCAAAAATGACAGATCCTACCTTTGAGGCGCCGTGTTTGATGAGCTTGAGAATTCCCATGGTCAAGCAGGGCAAGGGTGAATGACTGAAATGTATATATATATTCTATTCTCATGTCACCTCCGGGGCTCAGTGGTTTAGTCCTCTTTATGGAAGATTTAAGAATACCAGGACAGAATGGCCATTCATTACGGTGGGGAACAGAGATGACATAGTGAACTGAGGACTGTCCCTATAGGCACAGTGCACTGAATGAAGACCTCATGAATCAAATGATGTCGGCCAGCTGTGATGGGAGCTAAATAAACCTTGGTGTTCTGGCACTGTCGTTGATTAAAAATAAAATGTTATAACAGTTAAATCGTTGACACGCTAATCTATTCCAGGGAACCACAAGAGAAATGTGGATTTAAATTCAATGAGATAGTGTTTCATCAGTATGGCAATGGAGCAAAGGAAATCAAATAAAAAATATATGTTGCTTAAATAAGTTTGGAAAGACAGTTCAGTTTGATGTTCACAATACAGTATCAAGGTTATTGTTCTTCTTTACCATACGTGTCTTGATTCGGTTAATAATGACACCTTTCAATCCTTAATCATCAGTTGAGATGTCTCCAAAAATAGCTGTATACATTAAGATCAAATCCAGGTCGCACTTATGTTTTGATTACGCAGTATTTCAAATGAACGGATCGCAACAAAACATTTCTGTAACGATATTTTCCTAAAACTCTGCCAATTGGATTTATTCTCGAAGGGGAACACAATTTATCTTAACAACCAAGAATTGAATACCCATTTTCTTAGCTGGGCGAGAAGTGCATCACAATCCCAATAGCTAACAAAGAAACTTTGAAACCCCATCCAGGCAGAGCGTTGTGTGTGTGTGGGTCCATGTACCTCTCCATTACCGATAACTGTCAGCTCTGGTAATTGACTCTTACAGTGCACTACAAGGCCCTCCCTGCAGACTCCACACACAATTTAAGCTCCTGTTCTGCTAGGACTAGGATGGATGGCTTAGGTGTGTGTATGTGTGTGTGCGTGTGTGTCTGTCTGAATGTATGTGTGTGCGGGGAGGAGGGGCATATTCAGTCCCTTTCAAACACATTGAAGTAATTAGACTTTCAAAGAGCGAGTGCTAGTTCAAACACACATCACAATGGCCTGCCATGCACCAGTGAGTCCCTTAGCTAATTAGGTTGGTACAGGTGCCGTAACATTGACATAGGGTACCAAATTCAGATGTATCTCGTTGTAAAGAAAACATTAAAAAAACGATGTATTTCGCAGGTGCCGTTTGTCAGTTTAATCAATTTGATGGCGTGACATTGAACAAGCATCAAGCGGTATATGGTGACAACACCGTGACCCCTTTCTGTCTGCAGCGGGAGAGCATCAGGTGTGAGTCAAGGTAATAGTCACTGTCGTATATCCAATGCCGTTACGAGCCAAGAGACAATCTTCTCGTCCACCGATAAGAGTAAGAAAGCAAAGAAGAAGGAGGCTTTGCCAGTAAAGGGCAGCAGCTAGACTGTCAAAGTGAATAATCATCACTGACCATGAGAGTTAGCTTGTTTTTCTTTGCTTTTTCGGGGTCTGGCCGAGCTTTAGCCAGTGTGTGTGTGTGTGTGTGTGTGTGTGTGTGTGTGTGTGTGTGTGTGTGTGTGTGTGTGTGTGTGTGTGTCTGTGTGTGTGTGTGTGTATTTGCATGTTTTGCTCAATAAAACCCAATGTTTATTTAAATTGGGATTTTCCGAGGTTCATTGTACTAGCCCCTGCCCTAAGTCATACAAAAGTACTTACTACCATCCCGGTCGCGACTTACAAACCCCCCTCCACCCATATCCCTTTGCAAAGAAAATGGCTAGACGGATAGCTGTGGTTATTGCTTCTGCCAGAGCCCATGTCATGCCGTTGGTCTGCCAGACAAAGAGACTGAGGTGAGGAAAGAGGAGCAAGAGAATGGTCAAATTTAATAACCCCACCACACCAAGCAAACAAAGAACTGGTACATTGAAAATCATTGGTAATGAAACTTTTTCTCGCCAAAATATTTTAGATGTGAATGGTTGCAAAAAATAAATCTTCTTTAAAGAAGGAGGACTTTGAAGGACTGACTTTTCTGCCCATTTTCAGGCCATGTAGATACTCAAAAGGTTTATGAATATTTTATAGTTATTTAACATGTAATACTATTCCACATAACTTCCTTACTGCATATGACATTCAGTAGTCCAGGGTCACAAATCTCATTTGGTTATCGTAGTAAGATTGTTGTGTCCATTATCATTTTGTTGCAATGTATAATTCACCCATGGGCAACTTTATTTATTCAAAAGTAACAATTACTAGCCTTTGTAAGTTGTTTCTCAGTCCTACAGCTGTGATTCCTACAGCTTTAACTTGGTTGTGCAGCACTTAAATTAGAAGTTTCTGCAATATTGATTGTTGTTGTGATGCGTTGATTGTTTTCAGACTTATTTGGAGGTTGTGTCGGATAAAAGCATCTGGTAAATTACTAAATGTAAACATACCTCAACCTGCTCACCACTTATTTTCCGCTCCTCAAGGGCATAGACATTACCCTGCACCGTGTAACTTTTCAACTTTCCTTATTAGAAATTAAAAAACGGACACATGGATATTGTTTTGTGATTCAGGCTAGAATTGAGAGAAGGACTTGTGTAGAAAGTGTGAAGGAGAGGAATTAGTTTATTTACAGCTTGTGTGAGCGCAAATTGGTCTGTAACCAATTACCCTTGGATGACATTTGTGATGGCATGTGTATCTTCAGAGACCTACGGCCAAAAGAGCTGTAACCTCTCTACAGAGCCAATATACTGCAGGCAACCGGGCAGTTTGGGATAAAATGGGTCCTTCTGGTAAATTACCAAAAGGTGGAAAGGAGGGAAAAACATTTCCAGAAATATCCAGAAAAGCGGTAGATTCGTGAAACCATACTTTTACTTTATTTATACCTCCGTAAATGTTTTTTTTTGCAATTTTCTTTACTTATACAACTTTCCTATAATGCATCTGCATTTTCACAAGCACAATTCATTAATCATTGACCTCTCATAACAGTGAACATTTATCCCTCCATTATGTTTATTGCAATCATACTTAAACGAAAATCCCAATAAGTAATTGAAATATTGATGCTCATGTCATTTATATCCTTTGACTCAGAGATAATGTGTGCATGTATGCTAAAGTGAGTGAGTGAGTGAGTGAGTGAGTGAATGGAGGGTGGTTTTGCTAGTGCTCACCTGCCTGCCTGCTTGTGTGCATGTGTGCGTGCGTGCGTGTGCAAATCAGGTAGTGAGACAGAGATAAATGTGTTTGGAAAGAAGCACATTGGCTTGGGAAATGAAATAAAACAAAGCAACTCCATTTTATGTGAGATGGAAAATATAAGCAATATCAACATCACAAGTGAATTATCTTGCTGCTTATCATTCAGTTTGTAAAACTGGATACACACCACTGACGTTTCGCCTATCAAGGGAATCGTGGTTTGTCTGGCGAAGTAAAGCAATCCATAAAGGGTAGTCTCTGAACAAAATACTTTCTTGTGTTTCAACTCTGTGTTTGAATAGAATGACTTTGGGAGACTAGAAAGGCCACAAACCACTGAGACACCTGAAACCACGGATAGCCACACTCAAGACTATAGATATATCCATATATATAGGTCTTTGATTGGATTTGAGTGTTGTGCCAGTTGCTCAGTCTTGGGGACTCAATGTTTGGATTTAAAGTTGCTGTAGGTAAGATTGTGTAAAGTGATTGAGCATATATATACAGATATAATCCACCAAAAAGTTCTCCCCTAAAAAGAGAAACCTATTCTCACAGCGCACTTCACTCACTAATAGCTGACAGATGGCTGTACCATTTTTATATCAAATAACACTCTGATAATAGCTGTTAAATCATACTTGTAGCACCTTTAATTTAAAATATTGTGAATTCTGTGTCAACAGAAGCACAGTATGGGTGGACCATCTGCTTTACAAAACAAAAAGGGAACAGGGAAGCCCTTGTTTATCATGTCAACAGCAAAAATCTCCAGCTGCCCCCTCCTCCCTTTACCTTTCCTTTGTCATTGTCCTTTGCTGCGGGTCTCAGAGGAACACCTGGCTCCTACGTCCTCCCTTTAATTGCTCGATCTCACAAGCGTTGTGGAGGATACAGAAAAGAGATAGATCATTATTAGAGTCAGCTTGTCAATGAGTCCTCCTTGCTGTCCTGGCTGTCACCTGCTGATGGATCACCTGCATCAAATCCTCCACCCCCCCTCCATGGATAAAGCTTCATGGAAGAACACATGAGCAACAACGGGTAACCCGGGACAATGCCATAAATTTAAAATTCTATCACACAAATGGACACCAGGTGTGATTCACTTTTCAACAGACAACTGGCAGCCTTTTCCCATACACCAGTTCTGGAAAATAGGACACCTAAACGTCCTTTGCTTGCCAATACCACATCTGGTGATAAGGTGGGCAACACCAGGAATGCCTGAGTGCAAACATAGTTGATCAAACTGTGATCAAATTGGATGACACAATCACACAAGTAGTATAAAACAGCAAGACACGGATTGATTTTGTTTCCATTAAAGCGTCCTGCACCCTTAAAGGTGCATCGGCCTTATGAGACACTGTATCGGATGGGCTAGCCAGGGAAACCTAAAGCAACACTAAGTAATGCAATCAATGGGTTGGATGAAAGTTGCAGATGGGAAAAAAAAAAAGAGAGCCCGGTCGGCAGCTGGGCAGTCTGTCAACAGCCGTGTAAATCTAGCGCTCAGCTAACCCTGAGGATGGCGCACAATAAAACGTGGCCTCTGAATCATCTTTATCGGCTGGTTTAACAGATTAGACGGGAGTCAACATTCACCCAAAACAGAGTCATCATTCCCCGTCTCACCTTATTGTATCGGCTCCGCTAACCGGCACGTCGTCTGACATTAACCGCCTTGTTTACTGGTTTGAGCAGAGCTGCTCAAAGTGATAGAAAAATAACAGAACAGCATAGCAAGTGATCCGAGAACAATAAGCACTTTATTGGCCACAGAAATTTGCAAACTACTTCTAGCATTCTCCCTCTCTTATGAGAAGGACAAGGACAAGGTATCTTGTTGGGTCTGGGTCTCTTTGACTCTTTTCACGTTTCCTATAAGATAAATAAGAACAGTTATAGGAATATCATCTGAGTTCCTAGGCACCCGCATTGGACACATACACACAAACACACACATATATATGGACACCAGAAATTCAAATGAAACAGTTTTAAGATCACAAATATGCGTTCTAACGCTTACCAGAAGATAAACGCTAAACCACCTTTTCCTGTAATGCAGGAAGAATATAATTGCCATTGCTGCATGATCAGATGATGATGATTTTCATTTATCTTCACAAATTCACTTTCATTGTATTTCAACTATATATCACACTGTGTATTTATAGCAAGTTCATGTAATTGACTATTCATTTAATTGAAATTGAGTTATGTAGCTTTCATCCATCTACAGAGAGGTTAAGAACAATCAAAAAACTGTATAATGGAACAACCACACCAATAAATACAGACAAAGGTCAATGATGTTTTTTTTTTAATCAGAATGAACCACAACAACTCCCCAATTTAAAATTTGATCCTGTTTAATGCATACAAATCCAAGATATACTTAAAAACCTTCATACGCTTGTTCCAATCTCTTGTAGTCATGGAAGTAGTTTCACAAACACAAACCAGCCCATTCAGGGACCTTGAAGGGAGTCTCTAGGATACTGGCATACATGAATGGCAGTGAAAGAAGCCCCTGAGGTAGGTTTACAGCTACTACAAGCCTTTAGATTATAAAAGGCTTGTATAAAATTTCCATAGTCCATAGCTATGGACTATGGAAATTCCAACCATAACAGTAAACTGTAGATCCACTTTAAATAGAGAACTGTTGGAAGGTGGAAGCGCTAAAAAGTAAGTAAAACTGTAGATCCACTTTGAATAGAGAACTAGAGTAAGGTTGAAGCGCTAAAAATCTAAATGACATGCAAGTCATTTAGATTAAAGGGCTTCTACCTAAATTTCCCTGAAATAGAGGGGGGAGTGATCAAAAGGCCTTTTTGCATTCATTCATCTCGCAATCAATCTCTTCATCTCCTCAACTGAGTCTCTTGGCTCAACTGGCACAGTGGCAGGATGTGCAGTTCAACTCTGCTGTGTTCTGATGACGGGTATGTGACTGGGTCTAGCTTTCAGCTGTTAGCAGGTTTTTTTCTGTCCAGCTGTGCTGATGGATGTCTAGGGGGCCTCAGACAATCTGTTCTTATTTTATTCTCACCTTCACTTCAAAGTCATTCGTTGGGGCGCATTGGGTCGCGGTTGCGTTCGATTAAAAAACGTCTGCGGTGATATGAGGTCGACGGGGGGTATAAATAAGCGGCTCAAGGGAGTAAAGGTGAGCATTTTTTACTTTGTGACACGACAAAGGATTTTCACAGACAGTGAGGCTGAAATACTCATATACACATCCAATCAATATATAGAATGAGGCACAGATCAAAATCTGTACTGCATGGTGTCCAAAAGATATGTGAGAAGAGAGTGTGAGCTGTCTGGCTGTTTTGTGACACAAGATCTGTTCAATTGAGGGGTGGAGGTTTTTGTAAATGTCTGCCACTGGGGGGCAAGATTGGTCCAGTTACTCATCGCTGCTGACCTCCTAGATGAGGCTGTGGGAGGCAGTGTATGGAGCTGTCGTCTGCAATCACATTCAGTAGGGGAGCTCAATGGGGGAAAAAGCAAATAATAAACATTTTCAAATAGGTTTAGGCTGTATAGCGCTTTTCATACCTTCCTGACATTTCACCAGGGTGTATGTTACCGTTTTTTGTGAAATAACAAAAACGAGAACCTTTAAATCTGGGTGTAATCATGGCAATATATTGAAACACGTCCAAGTCTTAATTGAAACCTGCTTTAGACTGATGAAATGGGTCAGCAATTTAGGCGGTATCTAACAGAGGAATTTGTACGTGTTTTAAGCACATAAATGCTTACTTGTTCAAAACTCAGCTCAACTCAGTGAGCACAAATTCAAATATTAATGTTCAAATATTGGAGGAAGATGGAATATACATCCAATTCACCCAAGGTTTGCCTGAGGAAGGCAGCAATAAGCCTGAAGGCGTTCAAGGCTGCCTTCTGCCTTTTTTTCTTCTATCTAAAGAAGAAGAAGAAGAATGCAAGAGCAATCATTTTAATTACCTTAGAACAAACCCTTTACATCTACATAGGGAGAGGGTCTTCTGCCAGGGAGCCCCTTTTTAATCTTCAAACATAACCCCTATCTTATGTAGAACCTATGATGTAAAGTTTCAAATACAACATAACTAAATATAATTGATAAATCTATCAAAGAAAAGCATCGCTCGCCTGCACCTTTAAAAAACAACCATCAGCAACGTGTTTCCTAGAGATGGTCGACATGCTGCATTGTCATTCAAGGTCAGGGGCAGAGCACCCCAGTGCGGTATTCCCAAGCTTCTCCAGGTAGGATTACACAATCAAATATTTTTTTCCGACCCTGCAGTCCAATGCTACAATTATTCTTCTCATGTGATAACATGGCAGTGGGGTTAGTGACATCTTGTTTCACTCTTAAATATTTATGCAATGTGACCAACCAGTCATTAGGTGCTGGTTAAGCCTCTGAACAAAGGTGAAAAAACAGCATCACCATGTCCAAGTTTAGGACCAACATAAGGTAACATCGATCAACAGTCAGTCATTCATTGCACGGTGTCATGGAACGCCTTATTTGGCCCTTTTGCAAATCAACAAAGGTGAAAGGTAAATTTCTACTTTCATAGATGATCTGCATAGGCTGCAACACACAGTTCATACCTCTGCTCTGTTTTAAGGTGTTTTAGTGCGAGACATTACAGACCTTTTTTTTTCAATTTGATTAAGAATCCATCTTCGAATGCACTGGATACCCAATGGTTGTCTATGAGGCATAACAAATTTCAAATAAATTCTGCGACATGGATTTGGTCTGTGACCTCTGCACATTCCTTGCAACACCTACGCAGAATAAATGTCACCATTTATTGCAATGTATTATCTTTTCTTCTTTTCATAGACTCAGTACAGACTCCTCGAAATGGTAACCTATTTTCTGATGAGCTTTTCAGTTGACTATGTACCATTGTTTCAGCAATTGACTGTTGGCATTTAACTGACATGTAGGATTCATCATACACATGGGTACAAAACACATTCCCCAATCATGTAGTCAGACATGGGTGTAGTCATGCTCCTCAGTTAAGCTCAACTTATACAATTCTAGAGACCCATGTTGTACAAACATTTGACAATCACTGTTTTCAATGGTCACTGCTCCCCTTGCAAACGTAACCCCAGGGCACCCCCTTCACTGACACATCACACAAACTAGCCAACATGCATGATTTGCTATACGTTAAAAATTCCTCTCTGCACTCTTAAGCAGCAAAATCAGGGTAAATGCCTTGGTTTACAATGGCAACCACAAGGATGAGTTTCACCTTGCATGTATCTGAGTAATATCTATTGGTAATTAGAACATTACACTTACACAGTTGTTGACATATTTGCTTCGTTTAAATTACAGAGAGTTTCATCGGAAAACTGGTGGCTTCTGGTCCTTCCAACATTGGTTGGACAGATAAGGATGCTGGCAGAGTTTGAGGAGTTGGAGGCCCAAGAATCCAAGAATATAGCATTGATGGTCCATTGGGTCTTTGTGTGAATTTTATACTTTTCGATTTTTGGACATGCCATCACATGAAGTAGCTTGAAGACCAACTCCAATCATGACCTGATATTATTGTGTATGTAAGCACAGGTGATGACATTGTATAATGGACTTTTCACAGATACTACAATTTTCTAAAAGTGAGGGGGAAGGACATGTTAGACGCTTGCTAGAAAGCAATGGACAGGTAAGGATGTCTTGCAATGCCTTAATCTCCACCATACCAATTTTACTTTTGATTAATTCAGTTGACACTCACTTTGAGTCAAACCTTAACACATGAGCTTTAATAAATATTGTTTTAAAGTGTTTCAGTGGGACTACTATTTGTATTTTTAAGTACTTTTCACAAACCAACGGCCCTGTACAACGTAAAGGTCGAGGGACAAATATTAAGCACAAAGCCAACTGCCTACAGCCTGAAAAGTTCTATTTGTGTGTGTGTGTGTGTGTGGGACATAAAGGCTAAGGCTTAATGTATTTTCAACTAAAGAAGGCGCCCTAAGTCATTGTGGCATGTATGGCTTTGTATAGCATACAATGCTGAGGGTATTACATTTATTGGCCATGTTTAAATGCTTATGGCTGGGAAATAAGCGCCCCTCATCCATAAATTCTTGCTGGAAGACCTGATGATACTTGTGGCCAAAGGCGGATACTGACATATCAGTGGGCTGAACAAAGAAAGTGCGGGTGGTGGCAGACTAGGGATGCACGAGAAACCCAAAAGCCCTAATCAAATCCCAACAAGGACTTATGACCTTGTTTTATAAGTGTTTCTTTGTATTTTAAAGTCTGCAATGGTTTCCATCCATGCCCACATATAGTAAGTCAGTTTAATCTGCATTATATAATTCTATGTGCATAACACCCACACTGGAACTCCACTGGCCACACTATATTTACCTGCTTTGCTGTTCTAGAGCTAACGGGATAGACATTTTTCAAATTCATTGGGGACAATTTTGAAACCCAAGGTTTATCTGGTTCAATTTAGGCTTTTGTTTAGGCCAGGGTACTTTGACATTTGTCTGTTGTGTGAGTGCGGCTGACAAAGGCGTCGATCAGAATATTTGTTGAAGAGCCAATACCTTTCGTTGTTAAAAATATATAAATTCTTTGAAACTACATACATTGCTCTTGAGAAGTGTGTTTATTTTAACACACTACCAACATACATGTTACTTTCAGTTTTCGATGTGAGGACGTTCTTGATAAGGGGTCATTATTGTAACTTGTCCAACCCGGGGAAAACAACCTACCCGGGCCAACAACTAAAAGTTGGTGGACAAACCTATTTTAGGCTCAACAACAATGCAAAGTGTAAAATACTTAAATAACAAAAATATTGCACGAAAGACAAGCGTCTGTATTATTGATGGCATTGAAAATCGTACTGATGTGATTTCAAAATACCTTGGTTTACTGTTATACCTTGATCCTTCTTAGTCATCTTTCATGGGAGAAAGAAATAATGTTGTTGTTGGGGCGACTCTACTGCCCCGGACATGTTTTCAAAAGTGTCAAAAGAATATCTAACATACTTCTATAGAATATATGTATTAGTATGTGCATAGACAGAGAGAGAGAGAGAGAGAGAGAGAGAGAGAGAGAGAGAGAGAGAGAGAGAGAGAGAGAGAGAGAGAGAGAGAGAGAGAGAGAGAGAGAGAGAGAGAGAGAGCGAGAGCGAGAGAGAGAGAGAGACTTTTAGGAACACGTATCTAGATATGCGATACTCCATCACTTTTGGACTGGAATTCGACACATTTCATTGTTGAATTGCTGAATTGCGTCCAATGCATGGAAAGAGATTTGCAAAGCAATTAGATTCAGCTTGTATATAGTGAATTTGAGTCATACCCAAAGAAAAAAAGAAAAAACTCCTTATGCTTATTATAAGGGCTTAGTAAATCCTTAGTTAATCTACTCTTTTCTACATAAACTCTAAAGAACATGCAGCCACTAGATAAACCTTACTCAGTGTATGTGGGACTCTTGGCTGCTGCTGCGTGTGTGCATGCCTGCACGCACGTATATGTGAGAGAGGGGGATTCTAGCTGGTGTTTGTGTGTACATTTGTGTGTGTGTGTGGGGGATCGTACTGTTTTCAATTAGGGTTTGAAATAGAATAAATGAATGCATTGATGAATCAAAGAAACAGCCTTAAGCAGACCGTGATAAGGTTACATCATGGTGCTCTGGAATTACCTGTATAGTGTGCCTTTTTTTTGCTTTAACAAAGGGTGGAACAAAACCTACATGATTTACATACATTTATGTTCACTGTGCTGCATTGTTCTGAATGTTGGAACTTAATGTATCCAATATCAAAACGGGAAAAAAAGAAAATAGATTTCAAGTAGGTAAAGAATAGCTGACTAGGAAGACTATTTGATTACAGAAACAGAAATCCCCAACAAAGATACCTCTTTAACCACCTCGGATTTTCTGAGATTGCTGCACAAAACATTGGTATGCTGGTGGTAACCCAGATGTAGCAAAGTTGGTATGGGAAGTTCAATCAATTATTTATGGTACTTCAGTGTTTTCAGTATTATTGTTTTATGTGTACCTTTTGTAGCATCTTGGAAACCTTGTTTTGGTATAATGCTATATAAATAAAGAGACTTCATATAATCATGAATGTTATAGTCATTATGTTAAAAGTAGTGGTTGTGGTAGTAATACTGTAGGCCTATGTAGCAAGTTCATTTCCAATGGATCCAATTATAGTAAAATGTCTATCACTACTACAATGTCTAAAAACAGCATTAAATGTGTCAAGTCAATATTGATTATCCTAAAGGGGGCTATAAATAAGCGGCTCCCAGGGGTAAAGGTTAGCTGGGTATTTTAAACCACTAGTTGGTGACACGACAAAGATTTTCACAGATAATGAGGCTGAAATACTTGTAAACACATCTAATAAATATATAGAATGAGGCATATACCAAAATCTGTAGTTCATGATGACCAAAAGATATGTGAGAAGAGAGAGTGTGTGTGTTAACTGTCTGGCTGTTAGTAACAGAAGATAGTTAGTCAAACAATTGTTACCGGCTTGTTGAAAATATAGAAACACTGATATCTTCTGTTGGCAGTGATAGAAGAGCTGGATATGATGCCAGTTGCAACAACAGAGCACAGACATTTGATTATTTAGAATGATTGGCTTCTGCTCCACCTTCTGTCTTGCCAAGGCAGCCAGGACAATCTCATGGCTTTCCTCCATCACCTCTGACTCCATAGTCACAAATGGGCTTTCATTAGCAGCTCTTACACATATGTCGTTGTGGATGACAGTAATAATGCCCTTTCTTCAGGCACACGTCTGTTACCTTGTGTCTTCTCTTACAAGAATAGGGGTTAATTTTTGCAAATAAAGAGCCAAGGTCATTATAGATCAGAGTGCAGTGTTTAAAGCAAATTTTTCAGAAGCAGACGTGTCAAAGAGATCTAATCTGTGATAACGCTGCACACCACACTGTCATAGAAACACAGAGGCCTCATGGCTTCTGAAAAAAATATTACACTCAATCATATATATTACGTTTTCTTTTTTTTTTTACAATTTTGTCACTGAGGGTTAGAAAGCCTACCAGATCCACTTTTAAGATGGAATAAACATTTATTGGTCGATTATTTGGATTTAAATCCTGCCACAGACTCAAGTCATCAGATTTGAACTGAGAGCCAATCCCACAAGCGGCTGTCAGGAAAAATCAACTTCCGAACACCATGTCAAGGAAAATTGACTTGCCAAAGTTTTACAAAGGAAACCTCAATCATGTTGTGTAAAAGGGCTCTGGAAGGCCCTGGCGATAACATGTTACATGTCCTCCATCACTTCCTTTTGTATGATATGATCCCATCAAGATGAGTCTTTGTAGCCCCCAGGAGAGATCTTCTGCCAGAACCAGGGTACATATGGCAGCCTTTTCTTCGGTTCATTTATCCCACTCTTTCTTTCCCCAGACAAAAACAGGCCATGATTCCACATGCTAATGTAACATATTAGGCTAATGATGTATGGTGAATGTGGAACATCTGGTTTATTCCTTGTTGGCGTGATATATGATAATTGGTTAGGGAAATGCAGGGGGTGAGTGTGCGTGGGAGGACTCGCCTTCCTCTCAACCACCGTATCCGCTCCTGGCCTTCAGTGTTAACATAGAGCTCCAGCTTCTAGCCAAGGCTTTTATCAACCCAAAAGCATAGCGGTGAAATTAAAAAAGAAATGATGAATGGATGGATGAATGAGTGAATGTTCCAGCCGTGCAGTCAGTTGTCAAGGGTCTGCCGAGATTGGGAATGCAGCTTTGTTCCCAGTGTGAGTGAGGCAAATTAATAGGGGCAGAGGTTCTCCAGAGCTAATCATTGGAGCAAAATGCAAAACGTAAAAGCCTGCCTGCAGTCAGAGCTGAGATGCAAACTCACCTGTTGTTGTTGTGAATGCTTTGAATATCAGATTAAGAAGTCCTGTATGGCAACCGTGCCTTGATAGTTGTTGTTGTTTTCTCGTGGGCCATGCCAAACCGCTCCTATCATTATCCATTTCTGTTGTTGAATAACAATGGGATGCGTGCTTTAAAGCGAGAACTTTATTCTTGAATTTTTCTTCTTGAAATAAAAGGTATTTTATAACGCAGAGGCCTGTGACTACTTGTCTTTCCGAGTGTTGTTATTGTTCAGGAGAGCCGTGTGAAGTTGGCAATAGTGCAGGCAGTTAACACTTTGGACCCCCGGGCTGTTTATCGCGTGCGCGTGAAGAATAGGCGCCCTGATATGCAACTAGACGACCACTTCGCTTCATCTTACAGTCAAATGTGATCTGCTTATGGGGCCTGGGCCAGAGAGGGTAAAATAACTCCTATAATGAGGTGCACACACGGACACATGCCCACAGCAGGGTTGCATATAAAAGTATAAAACCATAAATTGGTGAAGTCATGCCTCATTCAGTGGGGATTTTATGAGATAATTTACGTTTGATAACAATCGCCTCAGGTTTTCATTGAGAGAGATTCAAGTTGTCTTTCCAGGTTCAGATCAAAGAGGGCTTTTCAGGTGGTGAATAGAGCAACTATTTTCCAGCAGTTCATGTTGGGGCCTATCAACAGAGACAAGCCTTGCAGTATTTTTTTCTGGTATGTGAGATGCGGCTGCCTTTGCTTCCAAAAGGTTTTTAAGGATATTGCAAATCCAGGTTTGGAGAACAGGAGAGAAATACCAGACACCAGAACAAATATTCTGAAATGTTCTCATGTCTTTATTATTTTGACTACTCAAATGAAAGGTGCGGTATATTCATCCATTATTATTCTTTTACAAACTGAAGGGTGTAAGGTTACTTTTTTTTATGATTATGATAAACTGTTCAGACAGACAGATTTATGAATAGTAGATGCATCGTTGGATAATAGAGATATTTATTTAAAGATAACATTATCACTTTAGCAATACGATCATCAGTCATTTAGGGTAGAATAAATGAGTTAGATCTTCAGTCTAATCTAAATCTACTACAGAATGCTCTTGGTCACAAACCGCATTGGTCACATCATAATAGTATTTGTAGTGATATGAAGACTCAAAATATCTACAGGCATAATAGATAAAGCTGTATTATTACTACATTACTTAATTAAAATGTAAGAGAACAAGAGTAATGGCAGAAATATAGTAGGATGGGTTGGTCTTGCCATAGAGGAGGTACCGTGGTGTCCTTGGCTATCCTTTCTCTTCTGCTGAGCTACGCCTGTCGATGCCAGCAGTATTTTATAGCTGGTGGACTACCGGGTCTTTATCAGGCAGCACTTGACATCACGTCTGTGTACGTTAGTCAATCTCATTAAGGCTGTGTTTGCTGGAGACAATTGGTGAGCAAAGGTGGGGGAAATCTACTGAAGAAATGTCGGCCTGTGTTTTTTTTTATATGTGTGTATGTGCGTGTGTTTCTTTGTATATATGTGTGTATGTTTGTGTTTCGTTGTATATATGTGTGTGTGTGTGTGTGTGTGTGTGTGTGTGTGTGTGTGTGTGTGTGTGTGTTTCTTTGTATATGTGTGTGTTTCTTTGTATATATGTGTGTGTGTGCATTTCTTTGTATGTGTGTGTTTCTTTGTGTGCCTTTGTGTCTGTGTGTGTGTCTGTAAATATGCATAAATATATATAATCCTGAAATATGAAACATATTGTATTACAAATAAAAAATGCTTTGACACCTTTCGCTACAGTCTCTTCACATGTGCTGTATAAATGAAGATACAGCAAAGATTTGGTCAAGGCTGCTACTTGCCCTTTAAGGGATTTCAAATCTTCCGTACTCCTCACCCATCACGCAAGGTCATCCAGCTCTCCCAGTTTCCTCCCCCCCAGCTTCAGAACTCCCTGATTTATTAAATATCCTCTGCTTTGATCATATAACATCTGCATTTTGTTATAATTGTACAGGGTTGGGAGTCTGAATGACAAATGTAGCAATACATCATTCCTTTGCAACTCAAGTCTCCTCTAATTTAAATTAAGTAGGAATAGTAGTAGTAATAGCTGCAGTAGTATAATGAGTACTAGTAGTAATAGATGTAGTACTATAAATATTATAATGTATTCAAAATATGACTAATAAACATGTTGGCTTTTTTAAGGACAGAGCTAGTGTTATATAATGTAGGTCTGTTTCTATGACCCCATGAGAGAAAATAGGTTTGCTAGACACTAGCCTTTGTACCTTCATGCATGTTACAGGGACATAGTTGGCAATGGTGTCAGCATCGATGATGGAATCTTGTGTGCCATTTTGCACTGCACACTATTGTTCTATGTGTGACACTGTAGTGTCTCAGCCCTTGATAGAACATAATGAAATAATGATATGTACCCTTTCTCAACTGCATCTAAAACCATTCAAGGCACCTATAAGCTTTAATAATTCACAGGGCGCTATTGAAAACTTCTCATGATTGAGCAGCTCAGCTAGCAGCTCGGCCAGCCATGCTCTGCAAATTAGGAATCGCTGCAAAAGGTAAAGAGAAAACAAAATGACAGAAAATAAGGCAATCTTCAACAGGAGAGAAGAACGTTGTTCAACCTCCCCTTCCCCCAGCGTTAATCTGACTTGAATGACAAAATCTGAATGCATTTATTTCTAATCCAAAGGGAATTCATTTACCTTATCTTACCTTAAAAGGCGTCACCGTATAGAACAGTACTGTAGACCTATCCAGAGCAACACGGCGAGAGGGGCAAGAGAGGGCGAAATAGAGAGACATAAATAGTGAAACAGTATGAATAGAGAGAGAGAGATACAAAGAAAGATATTTAAATAGAGAGAGAGAGAGATATATAAATAGAGACGGAGAGATATACATTTACCGAGAGAGAAAGAGCGACTGAAGGTGAAGTGTCCGAGGCACTTTGGGCTGATTGTGTTTTCTAAATGAGTCCGCCTCCTCCTCCCCAGTCTGGTGCTCCTGTCCCCCCCTGAGGTTTGCCCTTCTTAAGACCAAACAAAGCGAGGGATCAGGCGTGGGGAATCTTTAACAGGGGTGTGTAGGGGGGAGGGGGGGGCAGAGGAAATCTTTGAGATTGACTCCAGAGGAGAGGGAAAGAGAAGGGGCGGGCAGATTAAGAATGAGAGTGGAGACGGAGGGGAGGACTGGTGCTGGGGCTGGCTTTGATCACAGCTGATGAACCTCCAGACTGGCACCCGTCCTCTCGACCCCGTTCTTCAAGGAGACAGGTGTGGTTGGATTGGGGGGGGGGAGATTGTGATAGAAGTCGTATCAAATGGCTTTGTGAGGGAAAGTGAATGTAGTGCAGGTTGAGATACCTGATAACAAGCACCGTTTTCCTTGCCATGCAAGCCATCGTGTTACACACTGCTCCGTGTCACAAGCATTATTTACGTCAATTACGAAGCGAGAGTTAAGGGGACTGACGCATTTTTCTTCTTCTGTGGAGTGGATCGCCTCCATCTCGAGTATGCGCCGTCCCTCTGCGCAAAAGGAGAACGCTGTGCCTAAATACTTTAGAACGTCGCATTGTTAAGGGAAACCGCAACATTCAGTGTTTCACTAATACGAGCTGATGTGATGTAAATTTCCTTCAGACATGATTTTTTTCCAGAAACTCAGACAAGGTGAGTTCTGAGTTACTATGTATGGTGAACACTTCACAGTTGGTGCCACACGTACCAGCCTTTTGAGAGGGGGGAAATGTAAATAGCCTCTGCACTTTTACAGCTATACCATGACCTACATCTTGGGATGGCCGAGGGGAGTAGGGCCAGCCTTATCAGCAGCTGCGCCCCGAGAATGATTTACCTGCTATAATACTGTGGGTCGCCCAATGCTCAGGGCTCCAACCTTCGTATGCATGTTGTGTTGAGTGGCTTCTCTAAGCAGAGACAACTTTTCTTTCATACTCTTTTAACCCAGAGTTAACTGAGTATATTTTTAGTTACGTTGTCAATACTGTTCAAAGAATTTCCAGCACAGAGCGCACTTCTTTATACGGTTGTTTTGTAAAAAAGAATAGCCTGCAACATTGCAGTCTGCACCATCGATGTGAAAAAGCTGGACCACTGACCTGATCCTGGATGTGTGATCTCCATCAGTATGATTTGAAAGAATAACTTCAATGGTTCAATTCCTTTGGATGTTGCAGACTGCAGTTTCACACACAGGTTTGAAGCAGTACTCTCTTGAGTCTGAAAGTGAGCGGAAAAATGGATTCCTTTTTATATTTTTTTGCAAACATGTGAAAAATATAAGTTATGTATAACTTTTTCCCCACTCTGACAAAAGTATAATAGGACATTGATTTTGATTTACAGCACACTTCAAATCAATACTTTATTTTTCCCGCTTTAAAACTATACTGAGAGTGAATGACTGCGTCCATTTCCCCTCTCAGCAAAGAAGGGATGCCCAACTCTCTGGTGATGCTTTGAGATTGTCCTTTCTATCCTATCCCCTGCCATCCACATAATGTTTCACAGTCACAGCTCTACCCCTCCCCAGGCCATCCCCCATTTGCATTGAAATGATATTTGCAGCAGAGATATGTGTGTGTGCGGACAGCTGGACACACTGCTGTTACCCCCTAATATCCGCCTGCTGCTCTCTGTTTGGGAGCAATAATACATACAGTTCCTACGAATCATTTTCAGACATAATTAGTCTGACTCCCTCAAGCTAGGCCGACATACAAGAGGAGACTGTAAATTAGACTGAAAGGGGGTATTTTCTTTGCAGAGCCACAGGGACTGGTATTTGAATGCCAAATATTGTTGTTTTTGCTCCGCAATAGGTATCAACATATGGCCTACGGGACTTTTTTGGCTGGAAATCACTCAGTCATTTAATCAGGCTGTCTATCATTGCTGGGAGCTTATTTTTTTTATTTTTTCAGAGTCATAACAACAGCATAGCCGGTTAGAAAGCATGGCTGGGTATCTCAGATTTAGACTAGATATAGAGAAGATAGTATCTCATTATTATATATATATTTATTTATATCTATAAATATGTATATTTATAGCACAAACACATTGATGCACAGACCCAGAAGAAATGTGTTCCCCCATTTTTCCACATACACTTTCCCCATGATAAGTGATGTCAGAAATAGCGCGGTGCCATCTCAATCTTGCACGGTTTTTTCTCCCTACCCCCTTCAAAATCTAGCGCCTTTTAAACGGCTCACCTGTCAACCAGTGAGGTTTGTTTAGTTTTGTGTGCGTTTTGCTCACTATGTCACTCTTCATGCTGCACCTCTCTGGTTTTTTGTTCGAATAATCACAGATACTTCAACTGAACGAATATAAGCCATCGTTGATAGGGCTTCTCATGTCATTCCTGGTCTTACATTCCTTACAGCTCTGCCGTAGTTGATTAAATGCTGATTGGCTACATTCTAGGTGGCACTAACTTTTTTTGCTGATTTGGCGAGCTAATGGTGACAGCTAATTGTCCTTGTATTTATTTAATGGCATGCTGGCAAAGTGGTTTGTTCATTTTACTATACCGAAGCCAGGCTTCGATTCATGCCCCCTGGATGAATCTCCCTGTAGTTTGTAGGCCTGCCAAATATTTGCTGCTCTGCTTGTCTGATTTAGTCCGAGCTCCAAACGATGGGTAATTGGAGAGCCTACATGTAGCTGACTGTGAGTGGATGAGTGTTACCCTTTGGTGGACGGAGATCCCAAATTAATATCCGCACCCGCCCCTCGGCATCTTGGGTAGTAATCTGGGATGACTCAAACTCCTGCTGCCCTGCACATCAGCAACCTGTCCAGAATAATTGGGGAGAGAAATCAATGGTTTTATTTACGAACCAGGCTCAAAGCCTGTGAGGTGTTTTACCGCTTGTGGTGTGCAGATTGATTAATAAACAAACAGACTGATGTTGTAATTTGGAGATCTGCAGGTGTCCTCCTAAGGCTACTAGCCTTTTTTGCAAACAGATTAAATCCAAATGATGAGAAAGTGCCACAGTTTGGGTTTGTCAATTCATTCCAAACACAGTGTGGTGCGAGATCAATTCTCCCTAATTAGGACGAGATTAATGAGCTTAATCATTACAGTCACATCCAAAACTTTTGTTATAGTTTGTACTCAACAAACCCCCAAAAAAAAACCCACATACAACCACAGTTTTATGGATAAGTGGGCTTAAAAATGGAAGAGTATGACTCAGCGGTTGTCCACAAATACTATCTCCATAGGGTAAGGCCAAAAACATTGAAAGCCTCCATTTGTGTGCGCAAAGTCTGCTTGGAGAGTGTCATTAAGCTGACAATGATCAACACCTCCATTAGCTACACTGAATGGTCTCCATTTTTGAGCATTTTTCAGAGCACGCAGACCATGTTGATCCATCTGCTGAGTAATCGATGAGAAACGCCGCACCATAAAGGAAAGTCATTTTCTCTCTACCTCCCATAAGACACCCACTAGGACTCTTGTTGGATTGTCTTATAAGAGGGAAGCAGCTCTTTCCCTGTGGGCCTGGTATTTGTTAAAAGCAATAGGTACATGGAGCTCAATTCTGGAATTTAGTTTTAGTTGTCAATTTAATGAACATAAATAGTTAGAAACCAAAATTAATTTACAACAGTAAGGGGATGTCTGGTAAAATAAGGTAGGATTTTGCTTTTTGATTACGTTTAAATTGAAAGATGAAACAATGAGTTGCACCAATTTAGGAAGTAGTTGTTCGGTTCTGTACAACGAAGTATGTTTTTCGTTTTTTAGAAACATTCCAAAGAACTCGTCAGCGCTGTTTGAAGCTGTATGACGATAACACTGTGTAACAGTCCACCACTGTCTTGGAAAAAGTATCTCTTCTCCAGTTCCACAGAGAACATTTGGCCATTCTAAGGCTGGGTATCTTGTAGCCAGATGTTCATAGGCTTACCTGGTGTCTGTTTACAAGATACAAAGTAGATTGCAACCAATCCCGGCATTCACATGCATCTTGATTGCTCCACATGTAACAACCTCTCCAACTCTTCGTTCAGTGCAACCGATATTCAAGTCAAAACATCACTTGGCTTATCATAGGCAAGCTGACCATCTCTGGCTTGGTTTTATGACAGTGATTCAGATACGCTGTTTAACCATCTTTTCTTGGATCCACTATTTGAAAACATATTGTCCCAATCCCAATGTCCGGACTCACGGACACACAGACTTTGCTGCGCGTTCTCGCAAAATTATTAAGGCTTTAGGGCTGTCCCAATGTCGAATTCCAAAGGGCGTGAGGGTTTGAGTCCACACTTACCGGGCCCTTTTCGTGAGTCCGCATCAGTGCAGACTTCACCTAAAGGAATTACCCACAGTTCAAAGCGTTGTGACGTTTAGCGCGGAGACCATAGGGAAATCTGGAAATTAGGAAGGTAAACAACAAGACGAGGCTACTGTCAATGCATGACCAGATGAGAATTTCTACCTTTTTTTAGTGAGCCGGATCATTTGGATCAGCTCACCAACAAGAGCCGGCTCTTTTGGATCCCAAACGGCACTTCATATTAATAATAATAATGATAATAATACATTTAATTTAGAGGCGCCTTTCAAGACACCCAAGGTCACCTTACAGAGCATATAGTCATCATAAATCGTTTAAAAAACAAGACATATATTGATATATAAAAACAAGATATATATTACTAATTATACCTTTTATAATTCAGCCAAATGTAGCCCGTTCTGACTCATGATTAGTACGTGTGGGCCAATAATCACCTAAATTATTCAATACATCCTTTATACGTATACATAGATACGAAGTACTCAAAAGTAAAAAATATATTTTTTAATATCAATAAATTGCTGTAGCCGATTGTTTTCATTGCATTTGCAATAAAACAAAAGAAAACTGAAAATTAGAATTCACAAACCAGCAATTGACAGCAACATCTTTGTCATTAAACATTGCCATGGTAACATGTGCTCTCGTGAAGTGCTGTCCCAATCCAATATATACCTATCAGAGCCCATGTGGCCTCACACACTCACTCACTCAGCACCTGAGATCAATTAAGTCTGTGAGTCCTTAGTCCTCAGGGCTCACCTTGGGATTGGGCCATTGGGTTTACACAATATGCAAACACCTATCTCATTGTTGAGTATCGGTTTACAAGTGAAAACCCATTTGATGGAAAACATTGGTGAATATAGCTGTCTGCCGTTGCATTTGGTTGGGAAGCAGCCAGCTGAGGTAATAACCTTCACAATATTTTACGAAAATGTCCTGACTGATATTGTTACACAATCTTACTGATAAAAGGGCTCAAGGCTAATGGGTTCTACTGGTGGCACAAACACTTAATTTGGTGGCACTCTGAGCTCTGCGGTAACCGAGGCAAACTCTGAGCAAAGTGGATCCAAAAGACTAATTTCGTCCAAACAGCACTTACTGGTGATTTTGTAGCTCTGCCTTTTTAAAGCGGTATTCTAATAGAACCAGAGTTTTAACCAATTAAACCATTATTTACATTTTTAATTGGCACCATAGAAAAAACTATCTTGCATCCTCATAATATTCCAATAATGAGTGATGTTTTGAACAGCTGGATTGTTCTTGGCTCTCCCTAACTAACTCACTCATCAGGAAATCAAGCCCATCCAGTTTCGAGAGATTTGTTTGCATTCAGTCCAAATTATTAGCATATTGGTTCAATTCCCCAGCACATATGATATATCTTGAAACATGCTTAGTATGCTTCACAGGGCGCGGGGGAGAGAGTGAATTTTTTTTTGGTTCTCGCTATAGTGGTTCCAGACTGTCGTATGAATCACACCCCTTGCATGAAGCCAGGGAAAGTCTGCGAATCAGCTTGAAATAAATAACAGTCTAGGGAGTTTAAGTCTCTGAAAGAAGACAAGCGTCAACTAATCCAGAGTTAACTGATATCGAAAACAGTCAAACAGTCGTCAACTATTTGACAGAAGTAGAAAGGCCCAGATGTCAAATCCTGTATATAAAACTCATATCTTTCTCACTCCCTCAATTGATTTGTCACACACCTAAATCCTCCCAGTGGAGGCCAGAGAGGCATTGAGGGGGAGAGAGAAAAAACGCGAGAAAGAACAAGAGAGAACAAGAATGACCGCAAGGTGCAGATCCCTGCTGCAGATGACTTGCTTCAAGGGTAATCATATATTCTTTAGTTTTACAGAAGCAGGGTTTTTTTTTATATCACACATAACTTTTTAGCTAGAGTGCCATTGATTCTCACCTTTGAAAACTTTCTGGGAGCAAGCCTTTTTATAAATTTCCAATAATGATCCAGGACACCACTCAGCCCCCGGTAATCATTCAACAAACAAAATTCATTTACGTTTCAATACCAGGCAACCCATAATTACATCCATGAGTTACGTAAATAACTCATGGATATACATCCATGGATTATTTACGTAGTATACATCTTTAAAATAGACAATTACAATGTGGTCAGAAGAATTTGTTTAGTTTTTTTCAGTTTAACAAGAGGCACATTCCCATTAACACTGTTGTCGTCTGTAGGCTCATAATAACAGTAATACCGCCATTCTCATCATCCATTCCAATAGTGAGAGATGGTCTGAGCCGGATTATCTTATAATGACATAATTACTGACCCTGAAAGTAGAGGAAATGTGAAATTCATCACTATGGTTGAGCCCTATTGTCCCCCATTAGATATTACTCGTGGCTTCAAACCCAATGTCCATGCTTTCCTCAACTCTGCTCCGTTTTAGCTAAACTTAAACAATTAAGAGCAGCAAATTAGCTGTCTGGTATTTTTTGGCCCATGTTTACAAATTTGCGTTTTGAATCTCTGTTCAAATGGAGATTTGAATATGTTTGTGTGATTGCGTTGCAAAGAGATGTTTCCTCCATCAACAGGAGGCAGTAGTTGTACGACAGAAGTAGTCGGTTGTCAGACCACCTCCTGTGGTAGGGTACGCAATATTCAAGCCATGGTTCTCCTGCAGACAGAATCTTTGCAGAAGCATTGTCAAGTCCCGCGCTTAACTAACCGCTAGTCGTCCACCAATATGAAGTAAGGTGGTGTGTATTGCACCAACTTTCTTCCACTAGTAAAGGTATCCGAACAAATGCTGTGCCTTATGTCCCGTTTTTATTTACAATTGTACAAATCCAAGTAGGCCTACATGATTCGAAAAATTATCCAAAGCAGTGTACAATGTTACCCCGGTGTCGCTAGCCGTTTTCAAAGAATGTGCAAACCATGGATTGCATGGATGCAAACCTGAAACCTTTATGCACCTGTGCATACCAAGCGGGGCTCTTCTGTAAATATGCTGGGACAGTTGTGAGTGTGTAGCGCCTTTCATGTAAACCACAGAGATTTCCGATCTAGATCAATTCAAAATGGAAAAAAAAGCTCCTAGCTCCTGCTGTAAAAATGCTAAATAACTGAAAGACTGAAGGTCTTTTTTTATTTCCAAGACCACTTTAGGACACTGTCCACAGCACGGAGAAGAAGAACAAAGGGAAAAAAGAAGGGGCCGGACACGCCTGATCGTTGAGCCGGTGTGGTTAAGCCGTCGGTGTGTCCTCACGGCCGGCCCCGGCTTTCAGAAAGGCAGGGACCGGCAGGCGGCACATCAACCGCAGCGCTGCTAGTTGTTGTGGGAACACAGAGTGGTTTTTTGGAGAGCCAAGGCAAAATGCCCTCCCTGTGACGAAGAGGCAGTCTGAGTGACTGATAAAAGGCTTTCTCCACTATGAAGAGCGTCGACCGTGGCATCAGAACCAGGCCGCTCCAGAGAGCAGGCCTGGTTGTTTTGATGTCAGGGATAAACCCGTACTGGGGTGTCACATTGCATTCTGCCGCCACCCAGCCATCCCCACTCCCCTCCCCTTAGAGGTGTTTGGTTCAGGTCAGCGATTGTGATGGCGTCATTTCGCCTCACCCTGCATCACACAGAGGGTCAAGGCAGGTTTGTCTCATTTGGTCCATGGACTTGGGAAGTAAAGAAACCAATAAAGAGACTTATTTTTCAACTCCGCTGTGACTGCTGTGGATTACAATGCCTTGGTTATGTTTAAAACATATCATTGGTAATTGATGCTTTGTTTGATTCTCTTATTTATACTGGATATCGGAGTCATAATTTTGCCAATGTATATATCCTGCACTTATATGTGTATAAGGAAGCTTAACTTCCCATGAGATAAACAGTTCTTATGTAATATGACATAAGCATGTATGACTGCGTCACTGACACTAAATGCCGGCAGGGGGTGGATGTAAGACTTGCAAAGACCTAACGGAGCTGAGTCAAAGCATTATATTTCAAGAAAGTAAAAATTGGTAGATTACAAGATTTATATCTACGCATGACAGAGTAGGATATTAAAAGAGGCATATCAAAATAAGATTGGACTCTTTCGTGTACCTTTTTTGATATTGACATTCTGATTAGAATGTCAGTTTGGCCGATTGCCAGCAGCATCTCATCAGAGCCGATCTGAATCAAAACCCCCTGCAACTCTTTCCATTCACCACTGGCTCGTGTCAAAGTCACAATGGCTAATGGATTGCTCCCACTAATAAATAACATTATTGATCAACGCAAGATGAAGCGAAAGCATGTTCGAGACCTTCTCTGCACTACAAATTATACCACATCAGCCTCTGGGGATTAAAGAAAGCACGTTCAAACCACGGCTCATTTCATGTCCCCTGCCGCATCTTGGACCATCACAGCCACTTAGATCATGCTAACACGCCCTTCAATAGACATGATCTCAGAGGGAAGAAAATACTAAATCCCTTACAGGGGACCAGGGTTTATTCTCCTTTCCTTTAAGTGCATTTTAAATTCGGATAACTTTCTTCTTCTGCTCTACATCAGCGTTAAAGTCAGTGATAAATAATGACTGAGGCAAAGCGGTGAAAGTTACTTAACATTTTAATCAATATCAATTTGAGTTTTTTTGTTTTACATATCACTGTGCATGCTCAAAGGCATTACCTCAGCACCATAGATGCCTTTTGATTGTTCTCTTCTGCAGCATATCAATCAGCAACTGTCCCCATTGTCCATTCAAAGACCAAGAATTTAGGAGTTATCGCTTTCATATCGATGATGTTTTGAAATCATCTGCTTGGCCAAGACCAAAAAATTATAAACGCATATGCACACACATGCCAAACAATTTGGTTAATGGATGGACATCCAAATGTTACAACAATGCCTTTTGTAGACAACAGAATCCTAGCTCCATCCTTCATATGGATCTTTCTAAAGCTTGAAAAAAAACAATCTTGTAGGTTTTTCCCCATCTGAGAGGTTTCAGCCAAACCTTTTATTTTTTAGAGCCGGGATAATATAAGTGCAATATACTGATACAACCATATACACAGAACCCCTCATTCCCCTCTTCCCCCCTGACCAAAAAAAACAATTTAAACTTTTATTAAAGTATTTGGGGTCAGGGAGAGGCCGGGTATGGACAGAATTTGAGCTACCAACATGGAAGAAGCATATCGGAATTTCCCAGTATGAGAATGGATGGGGAACATGCAATTTTCATCCCAGCATCCAAACACACTACGTCTTAGCAATGTTATGTAATGGTGAACGATAGCCTATGGGAAACCCACTAGAGTCTTCAGCACTTTGAGTTTCCATCTTTTTTTGTTGTACATTAAACCATGCAATATGTGGTATATTTAACCTCAAAAAGCACACAATACTTCGGAGATTGTACTTTTGTACCATGAAAGACACTTCATAGGTCTGTGTGAAGCTTTCACATTATTGCACTTAAGCAGTAAGGCTGTAATGTCTTAAATTCAGTGTAGAAAAAGAGCTTCATTCAATACAGCGTATTGAAATGTATACATTTGCTTGCTGCTCTTTGAAATGGAAATATACTAAAAGCTTCTCAATTTGGAGATTTCCATAGTCACTACTTTTCAATATTACTTAAACTTAACATTTAAGATATGGAAGCTCTCCATATGCGCTGAAAATATTGTTATTAGCATACTGCATTAGGGGTTGTAACATTCATGCATTTATCTTGCAATTTAAAAAAAATGCTTTACAATTATGCAGACGGACATTAGGAAATCATGCATCATGCACGTAATGCATGGTGAGATTGAAATTTAAATGTAGGCTACTTAATAATACATAATATAGCGTCATACTTTGAGCAAAGTCTTACCAGAAATAATTGGATCGATCATATTGCAATCATTTGAGCGATTCCTAATTTAAATGGCTAGCCGATTTTGGTTTACTGTATTGTACTGTACACTATCAAAATGTCCCGTTTAAATAGTAATACTAAAAAAGGTTGAATCAGATTAAAGGCCCAAACTGAAATTCCTCATGGCATGATCCCATTTCATGCTTTTTAGGGTTAATAATTGCATCCGACGTAATACTAGTCCCGAAGGAAAGTTTGAGCGCAAATGAGCTGTTTCACGTACATATTGAGGGTCGTTCTCAGTGTGCGTGAATACTCCCCCTGGCTCGGATTTACAATTTTCTAGTTCGCAGACGTAAAACATTCATACATACGTCATATAACAGGCAAAAGCAAAGGAAAAAGTCGGAAAAGCTTGTACACACAAATACACATTAACATGAATCCAACCTACTCATCATCATCCTTGTCCAAGTCATATCCTTGGTTGTGATATTTGAGTTGAAGCCTATGAGCCTTACACTGCCATACACACATCCAGGCTGACCATTATTATACCCTTTTGGTATGGGCGACAACACACCTATCCACAAAGGATAAACTCTGTCCTTCGCCCAACTTTGTGATGGGAATAGAAAGAGAAGCTGCCATACATTTGAATCGACAGACCCACAGGCACATCTGTATTTGTGGCTTTGAGGCTGTTATGACGCTGAACTACAAGCCAGACAATCGCTTGTTTCCTCATTTATTTTGACCAAAACACAGATGGATGATGGTTATAACAGTTATATTGTATGAACTCTAGCTCCCTTCAGATATCGTCCAAAGCAATGTCGCCATGATAGATGGAAATAGAAGGAACAAGCACAAATCTTTGTTATGGCATGTTTAAAGGTCCCATGGAATGCTACTTTATGGATGCTTTAATATAGATATTAGTGGGCCCCTAACACAGTATTTGAAGACGTTTCCGAAATTGAGCCGTGTTGCAGAATTACAGCCAGTACGAACGAGCCAGTCGCATATTGCGCTTCCCCCAAACACGCCGGTTCGGTGTCTGTAGCTTTAATGCAAATGAGTAGGAGAGAGGCGGGTCAAGGTGGAGGGTGGGGGTGGGTCCCTCAGCAGCTTGCGGCCACGGTACCATGCGAACTGTTTACAGTGGATATATCGCAATGGCGAGGCCCACACAGCCTTTGGCCATGTTCTGTAAATATTCTAGAACACTCCGGGTGATCCGGCGGGAGTCCTGGAGATCTATATCTAAATAATATCATATTATACATAGATATCTATATCATATAATATATATTTTCTCGGCCAAAAGCTGTGTGGGCCTTTGGTTCCACCTCCACATCATTCTGAAGTAGACTGAACCGCGTCATGGAGGAGAAAGGGATTGTTGCCTGCGATTATCTCCCGCCGTAGCCCCGCTGCCCGCTGCCGAGGCACCACCGCCCTGCAGCGGTGGTGCCTTGCGACAGCGGGTGGCGGAAAGCGGGGGTCCGGCGGGAGACAATCCCTTTTTTTGCCTCCATGTCGCGGTTCATGTACTTCAGGGAGTCAAAGCCAAAGTTCCTTCCCCCCCCCCCCCCCCAAAGTCCTTCTCAACCATGGCTGAGATAAACCCCACTAAGAGTCTCGTTGTGGAATTACCAGAGATGTCAGAGAACCGACGTGTTATGCCCCATAACACCAACAGCAGAACGGTTATCCAAATAACAAAGAAGTGTACAACCCTTGCGTTACAGTCTGTGTAATCACACGCACACACAAACATGTGGCGCTCGCACAGTTGTAGCTCATTGTCTCATTGATGGGCCAAATTCTCTGGGTGGGCAAGGCAGAGAAAGGGGAGGCAACTTGGCCCCTTATGATGACCTATTTGGCCGCATTCCAAATCAGCGCGTCTGATCTTCCATTGTTTTCCAAAGTCGAGCAGGATACCTAGTGCTCATTTTAGCCACTGGGGGACCATAGGCAGGCCAGGGGAACTCATATTAATGCTAGAAAACCTCATAAAGTGCCATGGGACCTTTAAAGTAGATGCAAAATGATGTACTAGAATGGTTTTCTGGCAACATATATCCGTAAAAAGGCATATTTATTGGTTGATTCATTCTTCCATGGAAAATAATATGTTGAAGTTTGTAGTAAAGCATATTTTTGCGTCACAACATACAGCAGTAACATTAAAAAGCAAAGAACACATACAATTGAGCATAGCTAGGAATTCATAATTTCTTTATACAAAGCTTTGGATGTTTACTCAAAGCAACACTTCCTTTTTTTAACTCAAATTCACAGATTTGTTTGAAGTCATCCGTTCGACAAAACCTAAAATGGAAAAGCGCAGACTATCAATTTCCATCCTGATCCTGTATTAGTTATAGTACTTCTGGGGGGAAAAGGTGTACTTTGTGTCTCATAACACACAGAGGAAAGGGAACGAAGATGAAACGATGCACTTCGATAGGTCTGCGTGTCCAAGGAGATGGAGAGAGGAAATTAATATTTCATGGACTGCAGAATACCAAGAGAGTGCTTAGCACTTTAAGTGCAACCCAAAGACCTCAAACCTTTTAGATGTCATATAGTTGTATTTGTCCTTTAACAGAGTTCCGGGCCACTTTTTTTCCCTATCAATAATTGATCATGTTCAATATTGTATAGTGGCACGGGTACCATGATCAGAGTAAGGTTTGTATGACATAAAAAAGCTCCTGAAATATTCTGATGTTAAATAAGCGGCATCTAATTAAGTATTCAAGTCTTGGGTCACATTCCTCAGCACAAAATAAACCCAACCAAAACACAGCACTTGTATATTCAATGTCTTCCCCCATTCATCTTCTTTCATGAAATGGTGCTAACATAGGGGAGAATACTTATCAATCCATGAAAGAAATTAACCTTTTATGAGGTGAACCGTTATGGACTATTCCTTTCCTCCTTCCTGTGCCAAGGTCTTAGCTCCAACTCCTGCCTTATTGACCACTGCTACAGGATACACACAGATGTGCTTGTCGTAGACAAATACATCTGAAAATGCAAACAGACGTATAGCAGTGGAGCACACACACATACACATGTTCTCTTTAATAAATAATACAAGAATGCATTCTAATACATCCGGTATGTATTGAAGTATAAGTTTCGCTGCATCTCAGCTACAGAGGAAGAGGAATGTAGGGTTGTACGCCATTCATACTTAATTAATTCAATATGTACTTTAACACTGGTGTTGAAATAATAATATCCACATTACATGTTGGATGGATCATGGATCATGCCCACCAAAGTAACAGGGAGGTTGTCATCATGCCCCAACAGTTTATACTAAACCACTCCATGATATAAATGATTCCTGCATCGGGATACATTTTGATTAGATTGATTTATCTAATCATGCAATGTAAAAACACCCAGGAGGTTGCACTATTATGTCGCATTTCCAATGATACAATGAGCAGTTAATTTTAATCTTCTTTTAAACAGATTAGCTAGTATTTTACACCATTCCATGGAGTTTGTACCTTTGTCAGGGCCAGGGAGCCCTTTGTAGAGAGAGAAAAATAGACCAGAGATGAGCGGCATGATACCCATGCGGGTTAAGATGATTAAGGGCCCTATCTTGAATCTGGCGCAATTGACTTAATCACTGGCGCATGTGTCGTTGCTAGTTTGCAACTGGCGCAGAGTGTTCTTTTCCCTCCTGCGCCACGCGTCTGTAAATTAGGGATTGATCTTGCGCCCCAAGAGGCGGTTCGGCGAAAGGAGGAGGCGTGTTCAGTAAACTAGCAACATCGTCATAGAACCGCCCACAAAGTTACTTGCGCTTGGCGCTTCTCACTTGCGTTTCAGACCGTTAAAATAGGGCCGTAAGTGTCACTCTGCGTCCTTGTCCCATGAATCTCCGCCGTTGCGAAGATGATTCATATTCATGCACCTATTTCAAAGACTACAAAGGTCTTCAGATAATAGACAACAAAACGTTTTGCCTATTTGCATGCAAGGCTAATGTTGAATGTCTTCTTCTATGCCATGCTGAATGCCGTCTCTGGGGCCTCATTATCATAGCATATTCATAGGACTGTATAACTGAATGACTGCCATGCCATGTATTTATAATCATTATATATAGATATGCGTTTCCTTTTTTTCTTTATTACAAGACAAGGGGAGGACGTAAGACATCGCTGAAAGATAATTGTGCAGTTCACATTAATTAATTCATGTGATTTCCACTTGGTTTTTACAGATTAGATTCTTTCCTACCCTTACTTGGAGGATGCATATCTAATTCACTTATATCTGAAGCTATGATAAGAGGTAAAACACTTCAAAAACAGTTGCCCCATATTCATATTTTACAATCACAACAAATCTGGAATTGGGTTTCTTCGTTTTTACTCAAAACAACACAGACCACAAATGATGCAATTTATTATCCCACATCTACCCCCAGACTCTTGTCAATCAATTTAAGTTTGTTTGCAGGGTACCAGTTGTCAGAGAATATGTGATGTCCTTGGCATTAGATTGTGACGGATGACACAGCCCTGTGAGACGGTTAATATGTGTGCCTTGGCCTATATAAATCTTAGAAGGTTTAGGTGCATGCATTGAGGGGGAAAGTAATATTTTTGTAGACAAAAGTACAGGGAGCACACTTCTCGCTACTTGCGACAATCTATCAAAAATACCCATTCGGCTGCCTATTTAGGTCATCCGTGCCCATGATAATAGTGTTGTTTTATTTTTTTTGTCATTGACTCATTCTTCTTACAGTGGGGGGATGGTGCAACAGTCAAGTTTGATGCTTTTGCAAGTTTTAATTTTGGTCAGTTCATTTCATTGTCATGCCCCATTCATTAACACTAATTGGTATTCACTTTGCTCAGCTCTCCTACTTGCTATTCCCATGCCACTTCATCCATCCATCCATTCATCCTGCCATTCATCCTTTCATGTCATCGACCCCCGCATTGGTAAGTAATTGCACATGTCCAAGTGGCAGCTGACAAGGCCTGTTTGGCAGATGTGATCAGGAAACATGCACACAATGGGCAGAATCGAACAGATTGGGGTCTTTTCACAGCCACAGATGGAGAGCCATCCGAAAAAAAAGAAGGAACATTATACATCAGAATCCATGGATGAAGAAGGTCCTTTGAATTTCAAACCATGCGAAGGCAAGTAACCCAATTTTTTTGTGAAAATGTATGGTATAATCAGAACATTTACTAAACTATAGCAAAGGCTTTAGAAAAGTATAGGAGCAGATCAAGCTTCACATCTACACTATATATTTATAATGCTTGACACACATAATAGGATAAATGTTTTACAATATCCTGCTGGAATGGTATTGTGAGCAAAAATGTTAAGTCATATGCCTTTTTTGATAGGTCAGTGGCATTTAATATGTTTTAATAGATTTCCACAGGGATCTCAAATACAAAATGCTTTTGACTCCCATGCAACATTTTCATCACATTTGAGTTTTCTTCCGAAGATTGTTTACTCTATAATTTATGGATGCACGGCCTACTTTGTGCCTGACAATGAGCCTGATTCACAGCAGGTTGATCAAAGACATGATGAAATCATCACTAAACCCATTTCCTAACCAGCTCTGATTATGACCCCATTTACACATTTCATGAACATGTTATCTGCATCAGATGTTGAGGAAGCCGGAACAGCTTGCAAGGTGTTAACACTCACATAATGTTTCAGAGCACAGCAGATCAGTCAGAACATCGACAGGTGGCCTCGAAACGTGTGTTTTATATTTTCTGCATATTACATGCAAGAAATCAGATCCTTTTTCTGAGGATGATTAAGACCTGCTCTTCTCTCCATCTCTCCCTCTAAGAAAAGCGGGGACTGAATAATGGTCCCTATATCGATATATTTCAATATAACAGACATAGCGCGAGCGAGAGAGAGAGAATTAGAGAGAGAGAAATAGGCCAACTTAATCCTCCAGTAGACACAGAACAGCTCAGCAGCAGTCATGTATATCACTGTCTACACGATGCCGGGAACTGTTCCGTGATGTCAGCTGAGTGCAAGCTTACAAAACAGGAACCCCTAATGCCTGGAAACCTTGTTGAAGCTAATGGAATGCTTTTATGCATGTCTGTGTACCTTACGTATCAACTAGAAATTAGTCAGTTTTTCGCCCTGGAAATGACTGCTAATTCCTAAAAAGCAATCAAATGAGTGGTTTGCCTCTGATGAGATCATTAGGTTCCTTTTGGCATACGCTATACTCAAGTGTGATAAATGATTAGCTACTTGTCAATCTATTGATATGCGGACTAGCTTGGACTAAATTGACCGCAGTTCTTTGAGAATTGGCTAACCTTTACTCGGTGAGAAGGTGAACGAATGAGCTGACACTTTCTCAGGTTATAACAGCCAGTTAAATTTTTGACTTTTTAATAGTCGTTAAGGGATTTTTTATTGAAAACATTGTAATTGCATTTAAATTGGGGGCACTAGCCCACTAAGTACAACGAAGGTCATCCAATCCCCTCCGTCGCCTTCTCTAAAGTTTGTTTACAGTGGTTTAGATTAGTGGATAGCTTGTGGTTTGTAGAGGGGCACTTCACCAATTGACCTCGCAAAGTGAGCTATTCACTACTAATAACTCTGAGCCGCTTTTCCAAAACAAAACTAAAAGCAAAATCTGTTTGAAAAAAAGCCAATGCTTTAAATAATGATCACATCGTAATGCACTGCAAAGTAGAAACAAAAAGAAAGAGCAGGGAATTTAGGAATAGTGTTTGCGATAGAAGAGTCCGGTGTTCCTTCCCTTTTGTAAAAGGCGCTGGATTACAGTGCATAAATGATTCCAGCATTTAACATTACTATCTGCGGAATCCATTTAGTGTGAATACGTTTATGAATATTTATTTGATTAAACTATTGCACTATTGCATTTTGTTTAATGGATCAGTATTTAGTATGGTATTTGGTAACCTAAGGGTACAATCAATCAGGCTTCCTGATCAAGCTAACTGTCAGCTTACCTGAGCAATGCTGCTTGTCTGACAACAGAAACATCCTGCACGCACATTCATCTATTGCTCCAGTATAGTAGTCAACCGCATTTGTTCATTGTGCCCTAGGAGGACATTTTATATCAACTTCACAAACGTTTGAAATGTATCGGTTTGAGGTATACTTCATTCCTCCTCCCAACAGAAGCAAAAATTATTTAAATGAAGTTTTAAACTTTTGAATGCCTTTTGGATTAAATTGACATTGCTTAATTGATTACCTTTTAATAATTTGTCAACTCGGTAGAGTATCCCGCTTCCTCCTCTCCTGACATCAGGTTTAAACCACTCTTGTGGACTACAATATAATTGCCATGCCTGGTCGTTTCAGAGCCCTTACCATATGGTCTTTAAGTTTAATTATGCAAGAAGTAAGATTCTTAATAATAACCTAATGAATCAACCAACTATTTAATGTATATTTCGCTGGAGCTTTAGATTTAATATAGTCTTTTAAGTTTTAATATACAAAAGCCATTTCCAAACCAATTCTGTAAACGACCCCATCAACACTTTTCATTAACATGTGTTCCCCAAGGGGGACAGTGGCACTCCATGGAACCGCACCAGACTACCAGATGAAAGGCGACCTGGGGAAGCAGCTCAGATTCCCAGAACACATCGTGGAAACCACGCTGAGACCAGACAAAGTTTTGTTCTCAGGTTGGATAAAACAGGTGGTCCTACTGGAGTTCACAGTTCCCTGGGAGGAGTGCATGGAAGAAGCCAATGAGAGTAAGCGTGCCAAGTACGCCAACTTTGTGGAGGAGTGCCACAGACGGGGGTGGTGTGCCGGGTGTGTGCCAATAGAGGTGGGCTGTACTGTAGAGGCTTAACAGCGCAATCTCTCTGCAAGGCATACAGCCTGCTTGGACTCACAGGTGTAAGGCCATCAAGACCACCACAGAGGCAGCTGAGAAGGCCTCTAGATGGCTGTGGATCAAAAGGGGGCGATCTGTGGGTACGTGCTACTAAGATACAAATCTGGACTTGATCAATGCCGGCTGTGTCGCCTGGGTGAGGGTGTATGATGTTGGAAGACCTGAAACACCCAATGACCCCAGGTTCCATCACTGATGATGTGTCTAAGTGCTAGATGTATATTAAACTAGCACTAACATGTGATCTGAAGGCCTATCAGATATCTTTACCGGATACGTTGTCAACACCCACATAAAATGTGTCCACACAGCAAATTCATCGACAATCCACACCAATAATTTTGCACAAAATGGTTTTATTTTTTTAATTTATTTAAGGAAACAATTAAATGCATAAACCTGTGTACTCCAAAATAATTTAATACAATAGCCTAATCAACTAATTAATTGTACTAATATTGGAAGTAATCTGATTTTGCAGTGCTTGGACCTCTATATGGCCTGGCACAAATGGCCCAGTTTTTGTTGGGCGGTCAGGGTCTACACTTAAAGCAAAGAAGACTGTGTGCAGCCTGCTTGGTTGATGAATGATGTGATGGTGCAAGTTATAACGGCCTCGCATTTAGTTCTCTTAAGCAACATACAAAAAGGGTAGCGGAGGAAAATTTACATTAGCTAGTGTGCTGTGGGAGCCCCATTATGGAGATGCTTTTTGGTCTTACTTGTGAGAAATCTCAATAAACACAATTACACACAATGTTACAGATGTTATCCATTTATAAGTGATCGGTAAGCAAACTCGTGATACCTTCATTCTGAGAAGTATTTGATTTTCAGTTCACGAACAGAGTAATGTAATAATTGGTAGGCCTATTTTCGAAATCTTGAAATGTATCTGGTTAAGAATGCCATGGTATAATTATACAGTAGATCGTGTTCTCAATGCTCGGCACCCAAATATAAAGCCCTATCCTTCATTGGGTGCTTTTATCTTTTTCTTCAAAGTAATTTTATGCCTTACAGCTTAAAACACACAGTTTTCTCTCATCTCTACTGTGGTATTGAGTGTGACGTTGGACGTTGGAAGACTTCAGAGGCGGCGTTGCGTGTAACATAACTTTTTTTAGAGCTGACACATATATGGGTGAAGAAGCAGAAAACAGTTTCACTGACAATTTGTTTTCTCTCAACATCCCTGGGAGAAATGTTAAAGTGCTCATAAGTGTCCCCCTAAATAATTTACTGGCTTGAAGGCCTATTTTATTTTAATGGTTTTATCAGCTTTGAAAAAGCCAATACGTTTTTCGATCAAGTTTTCTTTCGGTACAATCACAGTGCCATGCCATTTATTATGACTATACATTTGATACAAGGGAGAGTCCTAGTTGTTTGCATATTACTCACTCCTGAGCCAAACAATCCTCATTACCTGGATGAGTGAACTGATTTCACACAAGAGCATACCTTTGTTTTTCTATACTATGAATTTTATACAGTAAATAGGAAATAATATAATGTTGGTCTAATATCCCATCAATTATTCCTCACAAATGACATTGCAGTACTTGAAGCTAATCAAATGTTCCAGAGTTATTCGGGTGGGTGAATTAATACATCTTTAAAAAAAGCTCTGGAATTCAGATGCCTTTTTTTTTTTGACGAGAAAAGCCTAATTGTTTTTGTGTGTGTCAAAGAAAAGGAAAAGGATAACTAAGATCAATCATTCAGGACAATTACAATTTTAGCACATTGTTTAGCCAATCTCTCCCCTGTATTTGACATCTGTAACATTTTCATGTCCACATTTATTCCCCCCCTGCAATGCCTCCTTTTGAAGATACACAACACACTTACACAATGAGACCCTTCAAAAGTACACAGCAAACAGTTGCGATGGCTCTACTGTGCTACAATAAAGCCACATAAAACAAAGATCGCGGGTAACCAAAATATTCAGCCTTCCAACTGATCAAAAGAATGCATGACTTCATGCTTCAGATTCCCAATGGTAGAACACTGGACGAAAATATCGAAAATATCTTGTGAGTTGTGACAATATCATGGTAGTTCGCCAACGTTTGAGTCATTTTAAACAAACTGTTATGAGGAGGAACACTTGGTTGCACATAGTTCTTTAGACGATATGGATGTCAAATTTGAAGACAAGGAACCCAAAATAACCACCTGTAAAGAGGATGCTGTGTCTCCGGTTAACAAAGCATGGGTAATTGCCTTTTGTGTACGCCACTTTAACGTCACTGCCTCTGTGTGATGTGCTACCGCAGTAGTGGGTTCTGGAACATGTCTCTTCCTGCCATATATACAGTATATATATATACACGCACATACATGATAGATCATGCATGGGCCTTCATTTAAAGTCCTCACTCACAGAGGTCGTCCGTGTCAATGTATATATATTACTTTTCAATTAAATCAATATCATTCATTTTGTAGGTGTAATACATATTCTTAGTGATTCCATTGTTGACAAAGGACTTGGGTACAATTATAAAACAAGGGATTCATTAATTAAACGATTATATTTTATAAAAAAAAAAGAATGCAGGCCCCATTTGTATGATATTGTTGACTACAACTGTAATAACAAATGGAAAGCGTGCCCATTAGAGGGAGGGAGCCTGAGCTGAGATTAAGTCTAGACACTGCCAGATCAAGATAGGAGAATGTTCACAACACTGTGTGGGCTGGACGGCATGTCTGAGGTTGCCTCCACTTGGAATCCAAATGACAGATGAATCAATAGCAAAATTAGAGACCAAGGGATGGTGTGTCTCTAGCAGATGCTGTGTAAGCCAGCGGTAAGATCAACTCAGTGTTTGCCCTGTAATGGAATAGGCCTGGCCGGCCCACCAGCCCTGTACAATTAAAATGAGGCCAAACTATTTTATCAAAAAATAATGATAATAAATAACGCAGGGTAATCTTGACGCAAGTCTCTTTAAATGACTGCAGAGCGAGAGCGTGAGAGAGAAAGTTGTAGCACGTTCCACCATCTCACGTCACGCCTGAGCTTATACTGCATCCTTTCACCAAAATATCCCATGTATTTAGAGGATTCAATTTAACTGGAGTTTTACCTTTTAATCCAAGTGTTAAATAGTGTAGCGAATGGCTGTTCGCGGATGAGGAGGATTATCATAAGTGGGTGTGTTATGGAGACGTTAGTTTCCCTGTTTAAGAACTAAAATAGGCTATCACTGTTTTCATAGAAAGTTAGTATCCAGAACAAAAAAGTTGCAACCAATATTCACATACCATGTGCAATTGAAAATGAGCTTGTAGTGCTGACCGTCGATACATATAAAAGTTAGTGATAATTATAGGTCTAAGATTGTAGTTTACCACTATGGATGCAGTAAGAACACTATGCTGACAAACTTATATGGGCTGATACTTCTGCCATGTCCTACAACTTAGACACTGTTCATAGTGACTATGACAAAGATACCCAAATGTGATTGGTTAAACCGATTTATTCGCTGGCGGTAGTCTTAAAGATTCTGCCTTGGTGCAAATAAAATCAAAAAATTTCGCCAAACGGAAATCGCATTGTATGTGTACGGCCCCATTGAATTCAATGATTTGTCATTTCATTGTTGTGTGAAAAAATCACAAGGAACAATCGTTTTCAATGTAAAAATAAATATTTAATGGTAGAATGCTCCCTAGTGTACAGAACGTTTAATAGTGGCATTGGCAATGCATAAGCCTGTGTATTCGATGTATAGGTACATATTAAGTATTAATAGGCTAAATTGAACATTGAAATATCTGAATATAATTAGAATATTACAAATAATAAGGGAATAAATTCGAATTGGATTATAAAGGAAAATTGAAAGCTCTACTGCGTTCATGATGTGGTATGTTTTGCAAGGTTCATATTTATTTGTATGCAATAAATGCATTTTATTGACATCATCCTCTCCTTCTGATAACTTTGCTTTTGGTGTTGATATGCCAAGTGAACAAACCTTTCAACGTAAATACAAACGACATACTGCCTGGTGCTGCCATCTGACCAAAGACAACTGAGCCAATATGGCATGGCGCGAGCATCGTCTTCTAAGGGTTTTCTTGTTGCCTACCACCAGGCCTGAAAATAAATACTAGGGAAACAATGCATCTCCAACCCTAGAGAGCTAAAGGAATCCAATTAGGTTGCTTAACAAGCTGACCTTCGCAAATATAATGTTGTGGTGTCCTGCGGCCGGGTTCCTAGGAGCGAGGGCGCTCCAGGGGCCTCCACAAACCCCTAAATATGGTCACTCTGAAGTAATAAGGGGGCCACTAACAAACTCTGAGGGCACCAGAGGGAACGGAGTGATTAAAGCAAATGTCTGGCAACATGTTGGTCACCCAAACACTTAACAGTGAGTCGGGGGGAAAAGCCTTCTTATTCAGTGCCCCCCTCCCAATGCAATCCCGACCTGCTCCTGTCTCAGTTATGTATTGCTATGCCTCCTCTTGGTTAATAAAGTCTGGTGGAAAAAAGTGCTTTTTTTGTTTTGTTTTTTGTAAATTAATAGAAACATGTTGTTGTGAAACACATATATTTGAATGTTTACAATTTTGGGGGGGGATTATGCAGGTGTTTTTTTACATTTAAGCAAAAGATAAACGTTCTGAATGATTCTGTAAAACTAAAAAAACTAAGCATCAAGAAATAATTAGATTATGCTCAAAAGAATAATGATTAATCCATTAGAACAATGAAAAGTTGAGTTTAGTCATTAGCAATCAAAAACATTGTTGTTGTGAACCTGTTTGCTGGTTGGCTCCCAGCTGCCAGACTAAGAGGAGAGTATGAGAAGAGTGGTCTCTGCATGTTTGGCCTAAAGCGGCGATGCATTTAAAATAGTGTCCCACATAGAATGCAAAGTAAGCATAATCTACTACTATCGTTCAGTACTGCCTCCTCTCCAGCTTAGTCTGCAATAGCAAATTAACATTGTTGAGTAATTCACACCAGTCGAAAGAAGGCCAAACATATCAGCACATAATGGCTTACTACTCCCTTCAGCATCACAGCGGGAAGCTGTGCCAACAGTGCTCTCTGGATAAACAACATGGATTATTAAGCATTTGCGGGTGATGAGTCGCGGAGAGGACTAACAGATCTCCCCCTTTTAAACACTGACCGAGTTTCAGAAGCCCTAATAGAAATAAGTGAGTGGGGTCCCTAGCAAGATGGTTTCTAAGAGCTGGGGCACACAGTGCCATTGGAATATAATAACGTGTTTCCTAAGTGTAATAAAATGTACTGTGAGCATGCTTCTTTCTGTGATTTGGTTTATAGTACATAACCCAATATACCGAGCACCACAGTGGTTAGGTTTGGGAATCCAAGGTTGATTCAGTCGATTTTTAAATGTGTTTAGATCAGGAGCGGTGCCAAATAATTGTGATAGCGGGAGCTACGTGGGGTCGGGAAGCAGATATATAAAATGATATCGTGGCGGTCACGGCCATGGTCACCAAGTGCCACAACGGATCCTGGGAGGGTCGGTGGCACCACCACCGAGGCAGTCGTGGTTGTGTGCGATATGATGTGTGTTTCCTGTGAGTATGCGTGGTGTGTTGACATAAAGGCAACTCTCAGGGTCGTTCGGAGAATGAGCCATGCAAACTCCTATAACTTCAGTCTGGTCATTCCCATGCTGCTCGCCGCATTGTTATTAAAACATATTTCCATAAATATTTGCCTCATTTAGCAAAGGATAAAGAAGTATTTGGCAAGACAGAGCATCAAATGTATCATGAGGAACACTTAGACTATGCTCAGACTACACTATTCAGACAGAGACTTGGACACCCGTCTGTAACTTGTACCCAGGTTCTTCACAAACTTGGGATTCTTTTGTCATCTCTGGGTGTTAGGTGAAGAATGCCAAATGCCTTCTTTGAGCATTTGCTTTCTGCTGAGTCACAGCCTTGTGCACTAACCCTTGTGTGCTATTAATTCCATTTTGATCAGGAATAAAGATTGTCCTCACTCAAGCAGAACATAGGTGAACCGCGCATCAATTAAAGACGAGGCAACGGAATGTTTCTTGCTGCATGAATAAATACACTATAAAGAGGGATCATCTATTGCATTTAAAGGGTAATGCAATTTAAATAGAACACTTAAAAAGTCAAAGAGTTTTATGATCAACTGGAGAGTTTAACGAGTGGTCATTTGCACAGTAAATTCTTGCGACAAGGAAATGGTAATCAATTTGGCAAAGGAGGTCAAACTCAGCAATATACAGAGAAAACATAAAAATATGGTTTGTGTCAGTGCAGGGTCCTGATGTCCTGGAGGAAGAGTTTAAGTAGTAGTAGTTTTGTAGTCCATAATGCTGGTAACATTGCAACAGCATAAACTGGTGCAATAGGTGCTTTGACTCAGGGATCACGTGAGGTCTATGCTCTGCTGTTTTCACCACCTTCCCTGGGCCCTTAAAAACATGTGAACATTTGTGCAAATGTAGATGAATGCAGACATTCTTGGGGAAGGGCCAAACATCATTTTGCGCTTCCTTAAGTGTGAGAGCAGTTTTGAATCCAACAGGATACCCGTATTCGATTTTGATAACTTTTGTGATGTTTATACTTCGACTCATGCTGGCCCTGGACACTAAGCAGTATATCAGTTACCTCAAGGAGTAATCAAAAATTGTCCAACTAATATAAACATGAATGATGAACATGAAAAAATAAGTCACATCATATGTAACCAATATACCCCTGTGACCTATTTTCTATCAAATTATCAAACCCGAGTGTTCCCCTTGAAATCCATGAAATTTATAAATGAATAAATGTGCAGGGCCTGGTGTTGCATGTAAAAAGCAAGGTTGAAATTGATAGCCGGCCCTTTATTCTGCTTAATCATACATACATGCTTGGGAGAACGGATCTTGTGAACCAAAATGATCAGGTGACAAAATGCACCTGTTCATTTATGGCCAAGATTTTGCAAATTTTAGTGCGAGATTTACGGCCCGATTCTAAAAGCTGACACCGGGGCTGCAAAACAGGGCTGGAGGTGATCAGCAGGGAGACATGAGTAAGAGCTGTACTCATCTCGCTTTCATCACCGTGGCACCAGCGGATGCAGAGATGCCACAAGAGTAATAACAGCTGTCTCTAGGGTAAAATAAATAAATAAACTAAATACTTGGCCATTCATTTAAAACAACCCTCAGGGTAGTTTGTTTTAATTTCTCAATCTGCTGTACTTTTTTTTACATTGCTTACTTTAAGTTTATTGTGGGAGAAAATTGTGTTTTGGTTTTGCACCAACGCTAAAGTGGAACAAATTAATCTCTGTTGGGCCACTCTGGTTATGTATTTCACTTGAAACATTGGGTATTCGTTCAAATTTAAAGTGCCCCAAAGACTAAGTTTATCTATATATTCAGGTTTTCTTCAATATATATAACTCTCATATATACCAGTGGGGGTTTCTTTTCTGCAGCATACACTAGCCTGTTCAACGCCTTCAAACGCTGATACTAACGGAAGTAAGCAGCATCTGTTCAACATTGTCACTAATAACCAGCATGAATCATCCATGTCTTTATGACAGGGTGGAGTAATCCTATATGCATGTGTCAACGGAAAGTGTTTATAATCAAGGCTCATTAGCTTTGTTTACCTACTATTTAACTCCAAATCACAATTGCAACATTAAAACAAATGATTGTAGTAACTATCGTTGGCAATTAAGCAACCCTTTAATCTTGAGTATCTAGGTGAGAGATCGGCTTGGGTAACTGCTGTGTCAGAAAAAGAAAGCACAGCTTGTTCTCAACCTTGAAGATTTTGACCACTCCATGACACTCAAGTGTTTGACCTTCTGGGTCTTTGACCTACCCGTTAGTGCCAGCATTGGTGGGCAAAGTTGTGGTAAGGGTAATATAAATGCACTAAGTATTCAAGTGAGCCTTTGAAGCTTACAAGAAGCTTTAGATTCATTGTGCATATGAACAAATGAACAAATGCGAAGGTTGCATGATTTACAAGCATGTATGTTTCATTTTGGATTGTTTATTTGCATTTTGTCAATCAGGTTTCTCTTAAAAAATATATATGTTACATATAATATAAATATATATTTCACATTGTAATAATATTTCACATATCACCCTCAGGACACAATAAATTGCTTGCAATAAAAAAATGAACTCAGTGAACCCTATATGATTCTAGCCTGTGCACAGACATTGGCAGCTGCAGGCTTCAGGTACAGAATCACTGAACAAACAGTTTTATTCTTAACTCATATCCTCAAGATGCACCAACGGGGATTCCAAGTCTTTGGCACCATGCCCGCAGAACGGATCTATCCACTAGGCCGATCTAAGACAAAGCTTGGCCTGTGCAAAAACAAACGATGGCAGAATAGAGAGATACAAGACTGAAATTACAATGGGCTCTCATCTCATCTCAGGGTATTGTAAACTGTATGCAACATAATGAATGCAGGGAAAGCCGACCAGAACACGAGTGGTTTCTGTATGAGCTAACCGACTGTAGTCCGGGCTCCTAAACTAAAACTGGCTATGAGATCACCAAAATAATATGTTTTATTAATAAAATATAACAATCTTGTGTATGGTTTATAATAAGCACTAAAGATGCAGCTTTATAAACTTTCAATGTCACATTTCATTCACAATGGTTACAATGTTTTGCACAAGGAACGGGGAGAGCATGAGAAGCATCACAGAAATATCCCTCCCTCCAATGGACCACAAATTTTCCATCAGAAAACAGCTTTCAGTGTTCTATAAATCTATAGCTGGCAAAAAAGAACATAACAATATTTTCATAGAACATTCTCAAGACAGATACGCGGCTTGCACAATTTACCTTAACAATGCTCCAGTCTATACGTCTGTGCTTTAGGTTGCCATATTTTGAGTAACCGGATCCAAAAATCCAGAACCAGTTCCAAGGTATTTCAACCAATCACGACACAGTGTTAATAATCATATATATCCCCCAGGAAACATAAACAAGGCAGGCTACTATAATGCTTTGCTTAAAACAGTTTGGAGATTGGTCGTAAAAAAAAACCCTGGATTCATTAGAAGCGGACAGCCACGTAACATAAGATCTTTATGGTTTCCTTTATTGAAGCAGACAGTAGAGATCGACAGGCATTCTGACACTTGACACCACTGAACAGCCCCAGTTGACGCCAGTATTCGTCTGCATCAGAGGCCGTTGCATGAAAAACGCTGTTGGGAAGGGTAGCTATCTCCAGGCCCGAGTTAGATTAACAATAAGCGCTAGGTGTGTTCTCCATTGTTTTCCCCCTGTCAACTCTATCAGACCAAGGAGCAGAATACCAGACCTGCTTTTCTCAATGGTATACACTCATGGTTTCCCCAGGTGATCTCTGTCTGCTAGGAAACTATATACAATTGTCTCTTGGGGATGAGAGCTTCTGCATCTTTCCATCTGACGCATACATTTGTTTGGCTACTAAAAGCATCATTTATATCACACCCTGGGCCTCTGGAGCACAAAAGAGCTCTCCATATATGGATACTGAAGAGTAAACAAAGTATCTGCATCGTAAGTGTTTGTGACCAATTCTCAAAGATTTTTAGGGTGAATAACAAACTTCAACATATAAACTGACTTACATTAAGTACATGTTTCTTCAAAATAATTGTAATGCCAAGCATCAACATGGTCTGTTTACACTGTTTAAGACCAGATGTAATGTTTGTCGCAAGTTTTATTCGACAAATATAATGCAAATACAATGCAAATAAAATGCATGCAAAACAATGACTTGTGTTGAACAAATCACAAGGTATGACTTGCCCCTTTGCCAACAAGAAAAGTAACATAAGATTATACAAAGTTATTCAGACATTTTTAATAATTGTGAGGTCAGTCAGAGTTTGTACTTCATTTTGTGCAAGTAAATTGTGACTCGGAGTGATCTCACCTATCTAAGTTATTGCATTCTTCAAAATATGAATGCTTATATTTTTTGATTGTTTTAAGCTTTGGGCCAACAGTCTATACTTACCCCTGACATTTTTTATGTATTTTATATAGCGGCCCGTTTCATGTCAGGTCAGGATATCTTTAAGCTTAAACTAGTACTCTGAAAAGATAGAGTGCCTCCCTGCACTGTTGGGATATTCGATTTCAGAGAAGCTGATTTCAATTTTGAGGAAGGATTTCACTCAGTTGGACCACGTTCATGACAGACATCAAAAGCCATCAACTATCGCCCCCTCAAAATGGGTCCGATCGATCAGGGAATTCCCGAAGCATGCTATTTCATTGCTTTTCTTTTTATTGGTTAATGGCTAGGCTCCAAGTCATTCGAGCCTCTTCACCATAGGAAGGCTGGAGTTGAAGACAAGACTGTTTTCTTTTCTTGGGGAGGAAAATAACAAAATGTGTACTGTAATAGTATGTGAATCTTTTTATTCTTGAAGAAAAAAGATGAACTCTAGTTTTCTATATACCTTAATGCAATGAATTTAATCTGAAAATGCAAACATTTGAATAAAAAAAAGGAATATATATATATATATATATATTCTGCAAGTCTTTTCAAATAGATCCTGTGAAAATAAATCATCCATCACTTAAAATAAGCCCTGTTAAGTGGATAGATAAGGTACAATACTAACAAGGAGGAAACATGTATACCTTGTAATACAATCGTTTTGGATATGACCATATAACGTTGTTTGTTGCCATTATGTAAACCATTATGAGACTATAGAAAGCGGTTTTACCTGCAGCCTTCGGCGAGGTCATCTAGGAGCTAACCTTCTATGTACTAGGTTTCCTCCAGGTTAGGTTCACAGCCTGAGACAATGGAAAAGGACTAAGAGCAGTCTTAGTCTGATCTTGATATCTGAAACCAAGAATTCTGGCTTACCCTACCTTGAATTCTGACGTAACATATCTGGTGCACCTTGAACCCGGCTCCTTGAAACAGCCTTCAGATTTAAATTAAATCCATGCATCAATTTAAAGAGCACATGTAATTGTGCGGTACATACTCACTGGCACTTCATTTCATAACACTGCAAACTAAAGGCTACACACATATTTTGTTTCATACACACACACACTGGGGATTAGATCCTGGCCAAGTGTAGTGGAGGCAAGTCGTATATGAATGGCAGGATGGTAACCAATACATCTACATGACCTTATTACAGGAGATGAACAATATCCAACTGGAGCACATTCGATTGTGTGTTAGGATGATCTTTGTACTTCTGAGGGTACCCCGAGTAAGCCATTTCATAAAGTTGATGGAACAACCAGAGAAAAAAGCTTTACTGCTGCAAGGTCAATGGATTATCGCTGCAACAGACTCAAAAAAGCACAAATAAATATACTCAAAGTACAACCCTCCACTCCCTCCCTCCCTCCCTACATCTGTACTAATAATTACAGAGAACTCACAAACGTGCTTAAAACGCCATCAAGCCATAGAGTGAGTGATGACCATAATTACAGTACTGCACTATAAAACCCAGCCAGCGCAGCAACACCAGCACACAACTCAATCCCTTGAGCTGTGAAATGGAAAAGAGGCAAAACAAAAAGGGGAACGGGATGACCAGTGGTCAACCTAAAAACGATGAAACGTATCATGCTCTTCTATTTGCAACCCTCGGTCAAACGGTGCAGTAACAGAATACTGTGTTTGTATCCAAGGCATTCTTCCAGTTCAGTGGGCAGAGCTTCCGTTGACATTTTGATAGTAAATGTAAAGATGGGCTTTCCGGATCCTTAACCACATTGAACCTTTATTGAAATTTAAAAGGCCAAAAACAGACAACTGTTAAACTTAAACCACCAACGATTCCTTGTTTTCGACAATGTTTTGGTAAGTGTAGGTACAGTTCATTATGTTTCTGCTAGCTTTACAAAGGTTGTACAGCTGATATTCAATGCACCCCTGGTTACATGCACATCATCCATACCAAAATAGTCACCGCAGTCGTGGGTTATGTTGTTTGTGTAAGGACCAAATAATATCCATTAGAAGTAGAGGTAGATAATCTGCTTTATTCACTCAGTACCCTAAAATAGTGGATCAGTATTCCCCCCTATCGGCCAACATGAAGATTAGCTGGGAGAAATGGAATTAGACCGAGCAGTACCACATTTTCAAATGTATCAATAAATACAATACATTCATAGTATTAGTATAACTATACTGTATACATTTGATTCTTGAAAGTAAATTACTGCTTTTAGAGAATACGTACATTACTTTTATTGTTTTCAACAGGCCAAGATGTAAATCATATCATCTTTCAAATCTTAAGACTGCTTTCTCAACATGACAAATAATCCTTCCTAAGGGGGAGAGGTGTGTGTTAGAGTGTGAAATGAATCCAGTATCTCCTCTGAGTGGAGTATATTCAGTCATTGGCTGATCCAAATAGAGAGAAGAGAGAGACAGAGAGAGCTTATAATTACACACGCCCATACGATTAAAAAGGCTATGTACATAAAGAAGATCAGAAACTCTCATGCAGAACTGGAAAATAACATGCTAAAATAAATCACCACAATAAAGTGTCACATGCACCAAGGTTTGATTCATGGCTCTGCAATGCATATGCTTTAAAAGATAAATGCTACATTAAATGATAGCCATATGTTTGCGGGTGCTTTCATCTTGATTGTGTACACCCCCTGCAGATAAAACCAAAGCAACAGGCAACAGAAAATGACTCCATCAGCTTGTGCTTTTGTAATTGCAGTACCATAATGGCAAACCAAACCTTTTCCACTGGGTTCAATTTAAGCGTAGAAATAGAAAGCGTAGAATGCAATAAACAAACCCACTCTACTTGCCCTATTTCCCTCATGACCCCATGATAACATTGGAGAACCGGAAAATAGAGTTGAAAGGTCATTAAAGGAGCAAGCAGGGGTAAGGAATCGTAAACATTGGGTTTCAAACCCAGAACCGTGCTTAGAGAGCCAAATACCCTAACCATATTTGAGGAGAAAGGTGATCGATTCCTGACCAATGTTGCAAAAACAGATTCAACTATGCATTGTTCATACATATAACTATTTCAAGTAGATAACAAGTTCAGATGCATGGCAATTTGAGAAGCACAACATTTTTGGGGTGGATGTTTGTCAAAGCTGATTGGTTGGAATTTTTATTTTTCGTCCAACTGAACAAATGTTTGCCTTCTGCCAGCCCAGTATCATGTTTTGCTACATTTTGTTATTTTGACCTGAACCAAACAGGGAAGAGATAAGCTGGCCTAAAGCAACATTTGCTACATCAGTGATACACTCTGTAAGGCAGAAAAGATATCTCTGAAACACTCACAGCGCTATCTAGGGTTACCCGATTACTGGATATAAATGTTTCAATGGTAAAACGTCCTTCCCAAGTAGAAATGCAAATTCAGGCAACAAGCTCACAGATTTAAAAACATTTGCATCCTAGCAAATGTATTAAGCAGAGGCTGTCTTTGCAGTTTCTATGAGAGTACTGTAGAAATTGGCAGATCCCACATCCACCCAATATTTCGACACCACTTTTAAAATTTTAAGCAGTACTTGATGGCAGCCAATCTTATCAGCCCTCTAATTATGATTTTAAACTTTAAAACACTGGTATATTTCAAAGAGCTTGCTGATCGCTACACTGCACTCCTGTGATGGTTGCGAGTGCTTACAAGTGGAGTTTGAATTGATGGATCTTTTAATATCTGCAATTCCAGATCAGACATGCTTTCGTTTAGTCATTCAGTGTTCATACAGGATAAAAAAAATCCCTCCGAAGTCTCCTGCACGGACCAATGGATGAGGAAACCACGGGGCATATCTGGAGGGTTCATCGCTTGCACTCTGTCACTCTGTCACTGAACGCCGTTTTATCCATCTGGGGAACCACTATTTTCCCGCCGTCTCTGCGTTTGTGCTCCTCAAGAGAGGATTCATGGGAAAAGTCATTTTGCAGTGAATTCTAATCTGCTCTTCTGTAGGTGAAATCTATAGTCTCTGCTCACGGTTACCCCAACAGTCAATCTTGTGATGCCACCTTTAGGTTCCCTCAGGAGCAGTTCATTCCATGTGGACCCTCGCAGTCCCTGGGAGCCGGCTCATCGGGACCCAATCGGGTTCCTACCTCTATCTCGGCTTTGCTGTAATAAAAAGCTGCTTTATTGTCCATGAAACTACATATTTTTTGCCCCTGCCCGAAAGATTGCTCCTTTCCTCCTCTCCCCCTTACTGTATGCATCTGTGTGTCTGTGTGTTAGTGTGTTAGTGTGTTAGTGTGTGTGTGTGTGTGTGTGTGTGTGTGTGTGTGCGTGTGTGTGTGTCTTTGTCTTTGTCTTCGTCTTCGGGCTGTACGGTATAGACTAAAATTTATATCACAGTAGGATTTGAGGCATAGACGGTAACGATATTATATCACGGTATGTTAAAATACTGGTTTGGCAGCAAAAATGCAAGAAAAAAAAATCCAAAATCTTTTCTCAAGTTACTTCCATCTCTGAAAAACACCAATGTTTAATAGTATGGATTTCTGTCTCCACAGTTTTTGCATCTCAATTTGGCTGAAGTGTGTGCGGGCAGGTAACGCGGACCTGGGATAGAGTGTTTTTATAATCTCTTTAAAGCCCTTTCTATCGACATTTTGAAAGGGAACCATGTCCTTACACAGCTAAACTGTGACAGCCTTTGTTATCTCGTTCCACCGCTGGCTTTTTTGGTCGTAAGGTCTAGCTTTGGAAAATGCCTGTTGAAGTGATGTCTGTGGAAGAGATGCAGAAACAGTTTCAAGCAACTAGCGTCTGTCTCGTACGCTGTGCAATGAGAGCTTGTGAAGAGACTATTGCACAAGCACGCAGGCGCAATAGCATACTGCCTGAGAAGGCAGTATCGTTGTCAAATCTGTCCCTGGGAAAAGTAACGTTGCACCGAATTGAAAAAGGAACTATGTTACGTTACCATGTTTTCAGTAGTTTCGCCTAACTTTACTTTTTACATGAAAAAGTAAATTTTTTACTGTATTAACGTGTTACTTACTTTGTAACGCGTTACACATACCACTGTCTACCGGTCACACAGTGACGTCAAAATCCATATCGTAGCACAAATTCACACCGGTGTACTTTCAATACCGCAGATACCGTACACCACTACTGTGTCTGTTTTTTAAATCATATGTTTGTGACGCAGAGAAAGAGAGGGACAGAGAGAGAAAAAGAGAGAGAGAGAGGGAGAGTGAGAGAGAGTGAGTGTATAATAAGCAATGCTATGCACACCAAAAGTTTTGCCTCTGGTCATGGATAAGAGAATATTCTGCCTCATATGCATAATACATTTGGAAATATGGGTTATGAATACTACATTTCAACAGACAATGAAGCAGTTGCAACAACAGAATCGTAATGCTCTGCACTGTGTATATGTAATACATCTATTGTGCATGTGTTGGACTAGTAAAATAAAATGTAGGTAATATACATCAACATGTATTTTAAATTGCAAGCATATGCTGGTGTAGCAATGTGGCTGGGTTATGCCGAAGTGTTTAAGTTTATCAGCAATCTACACACAGGCTGGGAAATACGATCTTCTAATATATAAGGCATTTCCCAAAAACCCACGTCTTCTGTGGGCTAATCATTAAACCTACCCCGCAAGCCTGAAGCTACTCCTATTTTAAAGGGATTTCGGTTGTCATTTCCCTGTATTGTATTGTGATCACATTAAAACTACCTAATTTCCTGTCGTGATCTCTCTATTATTCAAAATGGCATTAGTCTCTTAGACATAAATCTAATCAAGGCCTTGGGAAAATGTAATGAAATCCAATCTAGCAACAATTTCCCACACCGTGTCTAATGATCCATTGCTTTTTCAATATAGAAAGGTGTCCAGAGGGAGTAGGATTTACCCCCCCCCCCCCCCCCCACCAATCACATAAGCACCCTTTCAATCCTTTGTCGGTGCCACTCTCTCCCGGGCTATTACTCAACTTTTTTCTCCCATCAGGGAAGAAAAAGGATCGTAAATCAACCGGACTACTATAGACATAGTAGATATAGATATAACCTCTCTGCAATCTGCATTATAGCCCATAATGAGGGTGTCTTTTTAGGCAGGCAATCTCAGATTGATTTTAAAGAGGCAATCAATTGGGGCAAGCAATGACACAAAGAAAGGTGGTTAGGAAGTGACTTTCCTCTCTGGGTTGTCAAGAGTATTTTGATGGCAGGACACTGTGCAGTAGAGGTGTATTTCTATCAATGACCTTTGGTCTTTCCAGGCCTGCTCCAAAACCAGACCAGTAATCCTGACCACACCAGGTAAACAGTGTTAAAATTCAAGAGGAGGTTCCAGTTTGACAAGATTTGAAACTTTCCAAAGCTTTGGATTCACAGTCAAATGGGCAAAGCTTCCACCCCTACAGTGGAATGCTGAGAAAAAATGTCACCCTTTTCCAAGCCGAAAAAAATTGCCAGTTTGAATACAAAATACGGCCAGTTCTGGGAGTTTATGTTTCTTTTTTTTCCTTTTAGCCTTTAAGATTGTGGCATGTTTCATCCAGAGTTAAGAGCCTTTCTCTATTGTGGTTGATATTTGTATCTTCTATATAATTATATGTTAGTCTGGAATACATTATATTTCATATGTTTCATATATCATTATGTTGATGGTCGAAATACCTACCATGGAAAGGATTTAACTGATTATTGAGTGATATATTTAAATAGGCCTAAAGGATCCTATCTAAATGTTGTAAAAATGTGAGGTCAAAAAAGACAGTCGCTTCACATGGGATGGGCAATGTGCAGAAGGGTTCTCAGTTTTGCACCAACGACACTCTCCATGAAGGGCTCGACTGTTGGACCGTGAAGCCTTATGTGGCAATTACAGCGATATAGACAGGATGCTAATGCTAACGTTGTGCCAGGAATTGGAAGCGGGCGATGCAGCGGCTCATCCAAAAACAAAACACAAACTCCAGGGACCCTGAGAGAGACTTGAATGCTAACGCTGGGCTTCCTGGCAACCGGCGAGAGAAAATACAAATAGAAACAACTCGATTCCACTTGCTATACCCCAATGTTTCCCGGTGTGATTTTAAGCCTTCAGACCTGATGTGTGTTATATCACCTAATGAGTCGATAGATACAACAGTGATGTGAAGCTGAAAGACACTGACACAGAATTACATTTCAATTAGATTTTCTTAGTTATGTGACATGTCCATCTTCAATGCATTGAAGAAAGAGATTGCTATGCTCTTTGAATCTCTTCAACAATCAGAATCATGGTGAACATAGTAATGACCAGTGTAATAATTGTTCCAGGATAGACTGGGGATTGGACAGTATAGTCTTTAATGCAACACAGGCTTGCTTTTGATTAAGTATTATTAGATTACACTTTTTTCTTTGATTTTGAACAGCACTTACGGCGGACTGTGAAATGCATATTAGAAGAACAACAACAGTACAACAGTAATATAGGGGAGTAATAAGGTCATAAGGTCATAGCAGCCTATTCAAATGCTTCGATGTGTTGCTACATCATGGATATAAAAGTCTCCCAATACAAGAGCTGTGCACTGATGGGTCGAGAATCGAGATGATTAATTGTTGGGTTAATTCCACACAAGCTCTACTTTTGGAAAAAAAACGTCTGTTCTTCCTTTGCAGGCCAGCACATGAGAAGTGAGTTGCGTGTAATTATATTTTCCGAAGGTGTGTTACTGCTCAAATAGTGCCGTCAATGCCAAGTATTGTGGATGTCAGGGTAAAGAATGGCAGTGATAAGACGTTGTCACTGGACAGAGTCTTTATCTCACAGAGCCATCACTCATTGTGTGTGTGTGTGTGTGTGTGTGTGTGTGTGTGTGTGTGTGTGTGTGTGTGTGTGTGTGTGTGTGTGTGTGTGTGTGTATGGTGTGGTAACTGCTGTTGTATACCGGGATATATTCCAACTAAGTAGATTAGTAATTAGTATTAGCAATGAATTCAGAAATTATAGGTAAAAAATATCAATAGTTAAGAATTCCAATACATAGAGGATCTAAGTTTATTAGGTTAGCCTCTCAATATCACAAGTAGTATTAGTGTTTTCTCCTCCATGATGAAGATTTGAAATAACGCAAATTATAGGACATTTTTATACACATGGTGGTTGTCCAACTCGCTATATATTAAACAACATGCTTCATATCCACAACGTTCAGCATTGTTCAAACCGTATTCTAAACAACAACATTCGTCATCCTTGTATGAACGATGAACTGCCCCCTCTCCTACACTTGGCCTTTGCAGCTAAATGAATCAGATTGCCGGGGAAAAGCCCCCTCGCTCCAGGATGCAGACTCCAACCGTGACATTCTCCTCTACCGGCGCCAGGGGGTAAACAAAGCGGCGGTAGACGACAGCCCTCTCTCCCGACTGTAAAGCAACGGGTGCATCTCTGGCCGCGGGGGCCGCCCGGGATTGACACGGTGTCAAGCCTCCTTTAGATTGGAGTTGTCAGTGAGAACGAGCGGCGTAAAATGCCGATGTCAAAAAGCCCTGTGTTTAGCTTGTCCGTGCTGACAGGTGGGGAAATGGAGCGTGCTACCTGACCGGCATGGGAGAGCAGGGGGAGCACCCGGTCGCATGCTGTACACAGCCACATCTGGGGGCCAACGGTAAACAAGAATCCCAGCCTGTCAATCAAAGACACTCTTTTCCTTCCTCCCCCCCCCCCCCCCCCCCCACGACCTCCATCACCACCACGTCCATCTCTTTTTCAGAGCCTTTCCAACGTCTCGGAAGGATTGAACAAAATTCAATAACCTTGTTTCATTAAGAGGTTGCCTTGGCTGCACTTTTCAGAGTTGCAATTTTTTTTCCCCTGCAATTATTTCCCCCAATGTTCTTGCTTGTGTAACCTATTTATTTATTACCTAACTTTATGATGTAAAGTCTGTTTGGGTAGGGTAGGGGTGGGGGGTGTCTGGTCTCACCAATGAATGACAGCATTAATTAGAGACGAGATGTCATTCAAAAGAAAAACCTACTCCTCCCTTCTTCTCACACTAGCACAGCTATCTGTAAAGTATGTGGCTAACGCACAATGAGAATTGTTACTTTTATCTTTTTAACTTTTAGCAATTAACTGAAATGACAGTGCTCGTTGCATAACCGGATTTACTTGGAAACAGGGTATATAAACTAAGCGAGATACAATTTGTCCAAAATAAGCAGTTTTCCATTCCGAGGTGGAAAGAAATGGAGGTATCCTGTAGAAACCGATGCCACCAAGGAGCTGATTGATACCACAAGTTCTAATTTGATTGCAAATTGCTTGTGGGTGGCAATTCAACCCAACAGGGATGTTTAACTCTTTTTGCTAATTTTAATCATTATTTGTCATCAGTTTGTAAGATCCTAATTATATACCAAACCGTTCATGAGCTATTAATATTTGTTCAACATCTGTTTGATTTTGCGGTATTAGCCCTTCATTTTACCCTGTCTTGCATTATTAAAACATAACCTTCATGTTGCACGCTGCCATGCACCATGAAGGGTTTCTCCGTTTTTTGTTTTTGAGTGGTTAAAAGAGATGTGACATGTTTTGACACTGCGTTCCAATTCACCAAAGAGCCTAAGCAGCATCAGGGGAAAAGGCTCACCACTATTCACGGTGGGAGATGCAAAAGACATAATTTGTTGCTCCTGTTGCACCTACAGCAAAATACCCATCAGAATCCTGATTTTATCGCAGGGGAGGTGCGGGGGGGGGGTACATCCATATGTGGCACCTTGGGCACGACAGCGAGATGAAAAGGGGAGGCAGTAGAGAGATTAATTCACTGATTGCTGCCAGAATTCCACCCCCCTCTTACTGACAAAATTGCAGCAAATGTGTAGGGTTATAGGGTGCTTCAGCAAACAATGGCCCGATTCTCTACTCCTGTTGCACTCTATGGAAGGCATCATTTTAGTCGGCAAGCAGGCGGATTATGGTTCAGTCAAAGGCGGAGAAATAATAATTCTGTGTATGCCTTCAAGTTAAAGTGTATCTTTATTATTCATGTATTGTATATCATTGTATCGTAATGTTACTTTTTTCATTTTCAATATACATAAATATGCTTAGTTTATGTTGTCAATTTATGTCTGTTGTTTCTTATTACTTAAGACATCATTATTTTGCAGTTAATGGCAATCTAAAGTTTTACTCCCTCTATCATGCACTATACTTTATCCCATTACCCTTTTATGAAAATGATTTCTTTCTACCAATAACATTATTCATGACTTCCCTTGTTGTGCTTATGGTGACTCTTGTGGCTATTTTGAATCATGGTTTATTTTCTAGGCAAGTGCATGTCAACTTATGTATGCCCCTGCTTATACTTTTTGCACCTGCATTGTAATATCATACACAATAATATAATAAATGCTTTCAGACGTTTTATGATCATCTATAAACACCTACCTTTAGCTTTATTGTGATCAGGACACAAAGCAATACATATATGATGCATTGCATATGCAACACACTACTATGCTTTGACATAGCTATTGAGCTTAAAAGACTGTTTTTGAGAAAAACCAAAAACATTTACAACCACTTAACGACCTTGCTCTGAAATCTGTGACGAATGCGTTCATGAATTGCAATTACGTTTCACAAAAAAACGCATGAATGGCTGGCCCCAAAACGTGTATAAATTCACAAAAGCATTTGTGGCGTGTTACCAAAATGTCATCAAGCAGACAAAGACAGAGTGGCATATTAACAACACAAAATCCGACCATATGCCGTGCTCCAGCTTTACTGTTCATACACACTGCCTCTGCGAAGTATTAAATCTTATGCAAGGAAGCTGCGATGAATAAACAACATTGAACTGGGAGTGTACAACTAAGTGGTGGGGTTCGACAGGAAATAAAGCAATAACCCTGGTATGTCACAAACTAGGCTATGCATTGCCTTAGGGTCCACAAATACATATCAAAATGATTGGAAAACCGGAAATATCTGCCACTGAAATGCCATGATATGAGTTTTAAGGTAGCGCAACTGCAGCACACAGCATACTGTTCAGATGCAACAGAGAATGTGAGTTCTTGAAAAGCAAATATACCATGCATTTCATATCTGCAACCACTACAATAATACAACTCATTTTAAAATCGATGAAAAATACACAAAGAATAATCAACCTATTTTAATTAAATCGCCAAGCAGGAGATGTGTTGTACATGAACCCCTTTCGTTTGTTAAATCAGCAAAACAATGCTTATAATGTTCTATAGATAGAACATGCATGACAAACCTTGCAGTACACTAAGAAATTGACCTCTAACTCTATTTTCCACTGACTGACAGTCAGCCATAAGTTTGCCATCTAGGTTGCGCACACCTACCCCAAAAAGTATTGGCCTTTCAGCAAATGTGATTGAGGGTCTGAATCCATTTATATTTCTCGAAAGTACAGACTGTAATATTTCCAAAATCAAATTAACATGTGCATTTGTCACACACGCCAGCCTCTTCTGATTTTGAGAGGTATAGACCAATTTAATCCAATTTGCTGTGACATCCCTCTATCAACATCACTCTGTGTTACAGAGCTTTTTGGCTCATATGTTCTACTCTGTACTGCTCACAGTTGTAGAAGGCACTTTCACCAGAACGCCAACAAAAAGGATTCCCATATCAAAACATGTGGAGAGTAGTACGTGCTCTGTTCGATATCTTAACAGGAATCAATGTTACAAATTAAAGCAGGACAACTAGATGATTGATTTAAGAAGTACTGCAACTCTTTCTTATCTTAACTGAATCAAGCAAGTGACTTCCATATCCTCTTCGCATGCATTGAGATTCTAGCTCCATGCCAGATGAAATTATCTGTGGGGGAAATGTAATTCCCTGGGGCCGCGAAGGGTCAGACATGATGAAGTTGCACCACAATATCCATTTTCTCTGAGAATGCTTTCAACCTGATTGTTTGGTTTTCTTCTTTGCGTTGTCATTGCATTTATTTGAAATGTGTGTATTCACATATTCATGACTAATTTTTGCTCGTGATTTCCATAATATGCAATCTTGTTTCCCCAAAAAATAGAATAATCATATAAAAAAAAAATCACTTGTCCTGACCGTATTGGAACGTCTTTAATGAATGAAGTTAGCAGGTGGGGTAAATGGGAACGGCCAAAGTCCATCTTCTGAGATTGGGAACAGAGCATAACCACGAAAGGCTTTTTGCACCGTGAAGAGCACGGACAAACACTTCAGAAAATCGCAGCCCCCGGGATACGCTGTCATTCTCTGCCGAGGTCACCCAGCTTGTTTGTCTCCAATGCTGCAGTGAGGACTCGTCCTAGCCCCCTGAATTATATCCTCCAGACAAAGGAAACCCTGCCTCCTGCCCCTCCCCACTACTTAAGTACACTTTTAAAATATTTAAAGGGCTTGTTCAGCAGCAATTGTTGACCCCTCAAAACAAATGTTTTTTTTCTTTTAAGTGGTTCACTGCATTGTTGTACTATTTCGATTTTTGGAATATGAATCAAGCCTTTAACATTTGTAGATGTTTTGGAGCTTCAAAGATGCATTGAATAGACCCATGTGACGGAATGAAACTATTGACTCGATGGTGACATTAGTAGAACCAAATCAATCAAGTTGATTCAGCGTGAAAATTTCATTTTACAAATGGATATTATTATAGTCAACTAATATTGATTTATGAAAATAATTATTTTATTATTGATCACATTGTCCCTAGTTTGGTGACCAACTTAGGATTGTTGTGGAAATAACAGACGCTATGGAACAGGGTGCCCGTTCAAACATTTCATCTTCACATGTCATCATTCACTTTGCCGGCTTGCCTACGAATACAATAAAAAGCATTAGTATCTTCACAGGTCAGTGTGGTTGTGTGTGGGCGTGGAGGGCAAACCAACGTTGAAATGCTGACAAGGAAAAATCGAAAGCTGAATTGTATCAGAAGAACCGTGTGCCTATACACATTCGATTCGATTTATATACAAACAAAACACCCTTTTCCTTTACTTGTGGCCTCTGCTGCACTTTCTGGGATGTGCCATTCTTCATAGCAGGAGCAGACAGGGATGTTGTGGCTTGTACAGACCTGCCACAGTATCTCAGCACTAAATTACATGTCTGTTTTTTGGTCTGCAGCCCACCCCCCTCCCCCCTCCCCCCTCCTCAACTCTGACTCCACTATGGAATTCACCATAGCTCGCTTCCTCATTAGAAAACAAATAAGCACATGCACAATTCCTTTTAGCATTGCCAATTTTAGATTGCGTCAGCAAGAGATGTCGATGAGTGATTCAGAAGAACCGATGGTCTGGGGATTGCTGGTTGTGTGCTTAGACAGTGCAGCCTTAAACCAATTCACAGCATTATAGACCTACCGTATCCTCAATGCCTGGCATCACTGAATGATAATAATTGTGCAAGAATCAGAATGCTGAGAAAAAGGTCATAAGGAAAGAGATCCAACTGAACCAGGTTATTGTGCGTACCATATACAGTATATATATATACAGTATATATATATACATATACATATATATATACACATATACAGTATATACAGATACAGTATATATATACACACATATATATACATACAGTATACACACACACACACACACACACACACACACACACACACACACACACACACATATACATACATACACACACACACACACACACACACACACACACACACTTGTAATTGATATATTTAAAGTGGTAATTGTTCGCATAGATGATAGACCATCCAGTATGCCTCGTTCATAATACTGCAAAGGGCTTTCATCAGTGGGCCAGAGGCTCTATCACTTGTCTTTCTTCAGTAAGGAGTAAGCAGACATTTACGTATGTACGTGTACATCTTCAAGATTACCACTTTATTCTCTGATATCAAAGCATGTAAATGTCATAAAAAGTGATAAATATGATTGTATTCATTAACTGCGACTGAAAATTTTATCTTCTCACACAATTTGATGTTTCATCACTCAGTGCGTTATCACTGCTGTCCTTCCAAACAATTTGATTTTCTTCGTGCTTGCAAAGAGATTTGCCGACCAAGTGATGAAATTATGACTTTTATTCCTAAGCAATATGGAAAATGCCAAATTGATGAATATTACTTTAACAGCGCTGGGGTGATTTTGAGTCCGGCCCTGAATCATAATATCTTGTATACGCTTTCCCATAACTAGATATGGGGTTCTGGGAAATATCGCGGGGTTGTGTGCTTTAATGCTGTGACCATTTACGTGACCTGGAATGATTAAAGTGTTCGCACCTCCCTATACCGACTTTGATCAATTATTTATTTCCCCAGTGATTGGGCTTGCCTTAACATTGTCAGAATACAAAGAGCGGAGATCAGAGACGTCGGATGACATTGAAGCATTATTTCACAAAGGAGTTGGTCTTCTGGCGCTGCAGAGCTGTCCAAACATATATTGACCTGCCCTGTCCTACTTTAATGAAAAGTGCCAGAACCTGTCTTTAATATACAATGCTCCCCTATATTTATTCAAGCAAAGAACACCTGTGACAGGAATTTATTAAAAACTTTCTAAAACCTGTTTATTTTAATGATTTTAGTTTTTTTTTGTAACATGAAGACTTTTCAAATATGGGGGATGTGCTTTGTGTTTATACTTGTGAATAATTTAGACCAGTTTAAAGAGGGAGAAGTCACTCAATGAACCGACATGAGCTAGGCACTGTGCCAATACGCTTGTTAGAGGCAACGGTTCAATGCCACTCCACGGTTCAACATGTTTACAGACATTTTGTGTATTACGTCCGTCCCCCCCTCCATCAATTTGACTACCACCATCCAAAGAAACAATGGCAGTAAGATATATGCTGTAATATAGTCATTAATTACTTCTTAGGCATCTCTGAAAGTGAATGCCAATTAAAATTTGTGTTTTTTACAGATTACAAATTTCACAAAAACATCCCAAAAGCTAAGTTTTTGAAAGATCTGACAACTTCCCTTGTAAAAGACAAGAACAGTCGGCTCAGGCGTCATGTGTACACCCTATAGGATAACATATAGTATCATCCATTAGGGAACCGACAATTACCGTACTCCGCGGTTACCGTGGGTAGGACTCTGCCCTGCAATCATTCCACCCTTGCTGCTCTTGTTGTGTTGTGTTGTGAAGAGCCAGTGGTGCGTTACGGTTCCGGCCGGATGAACAAGGACACAGACCTCTGATCGCGGTGGCGGCCCTTTCTCTATTCAACCCTTTGTGACACTCAGAGACACAATTAGTTTCAACGAGCAAATCGAGAGCTCTAATGCCTGCCTTTTTACCTGCTCCCAGTGCAGTCCTCTAATTCAATTTACGAGGGAAGCAAATATGATTGCTCTGTGGATTCCAGACATCGTGATCGTGCCGTTCCTTTGTTGTGCTCTCGTAATTGAGTCACAGATGAGGGACTGTCCTCCCCTCACGCAAAATGAAGATACACGCGAATTACCCTCCACAGCGAAGGTTTTGCTTAGATGCGTGTCCGACATGTGTGTTTGTGAGAGCGAACGCAACAATGTCTTTGTTACTGGCAGCTCAATGGAAGGTGGTTGTTTGTTGGACTATAGAAATAATGCAAAGTGCCTGCTTCATTCATTCTATAAATGCAGATACACCGATAAGTCTTGCACTAGTGCAAAATAGCTAAGAACGTTTAATACTGTAAATGCTGAGTCTTATAGAAGATACTATATAATAAAAAAATAAAAACTACAAGAGAAGATAGGAAACAGAGATGAGAAACTACTTTTTGTTTGGGCTTTTGATTTTCCTTGTGTGGAGCATCACATTCAAAACAAAGATTCAGCAAATACAGCAGGGCATACTTGTATTCAATATATATTGTTTTATATTACACCATTTTCGAATGTTAAAAAAACATAGAATTCCTTATGTTTTCAGAGATAAGGAGTTGTTTAGGAATTCAAGCTGTGTTTGTGGCTGATGACCATCCGTACAAATCTTTAATCTTTTCCACAACATTATGCATCATGCTCACCACAAAGGACTAGATTGTTTTTGACTAAATATTTACATTAATTTGCATGGGTACGTTATCTGCAATGGTGCGGTTCTCTAATAGCTAGAAGGTATAGTTTACAAAGTTTTCATAAATAACGAACATGGTTGCATAACAAAAACGTTTTAACAAGAGTCAAGTGCATGAAACAGCCAAATATCTCCTATTTACAGTATCATACATGTTAATACCTACAACATATAAGTAATTAGTGTTAAGAAAAATTGCAGCATAAAAACCAGTTGTTTCTTAAATCAAATATTTAAATCGCTGCAGAGACTCAACCGCACTCAATTATAATGACAGTCAATTATAGAAAGTTAATAAACCATTATGCCCGGCCTCTGAATAAATGGGGATTTGAATGTAATCCATCTTTTAGAGTAATTAGTCCTTTTTTTTTGACGACTCTAGTTTCACCTTCTCATTTCCCTCACTTGACGCACACACACTGACACACACACACACTACGACAGGATCTGAGTTCCTAGCCAACTTTCATGTTATCCAAGGTAACAGATTTAGCCTCCTATTCAATAATAAATTCTTGTTTTTAACATTGTCCATTGCCTCACCACTTAGCTATTCATCCAACACCATCATTTTTTTTTAACAAAGTGTTAATAAAATGACCCATAAAAGTCTGTGTATAGAATGTTAATTCTGACCCCCACTTCAACGACCACGAGGACGGCAGCCAGCGCCACAGCTCTGAACGACGCCAAGGTCACGGCTGAAGAACAACAGGGACCGGGCGGATTTGCTGCTGTGCGTGGTGAAAGATTTAACAGATTCTTAACGCAGGCAATTACCACAAGGTCATGGTACCCTATGAACGCAGTAAGCCATCGCCACCTGATCAGGATTATGATGTCTTCATTTCCATATATCCGCCATCGCCGTCGGCAGCGAACTGTAGGCGGTGGTGAGCGATTGTAATCGCGGGGGATATGTGGCAATTAACAAAACGCGACAGTTTTAAGTGTCCATCAAAGTGGGGCAGAATGCTGCAGCGATCTCTTGACATCTGTGTCCTACCCTCAGACATTGAGATTTTTTTGTCTTCTACACTTTAGTCGCAGCAGAATACTGCAACACTAAAGGATCACATAAATCCTGCAAACACACTTAAAAGACCCGCACAACATAAAAGATAAACTATATGAACATAAAGATATCACGTTGCACACTTTCTGAAGATATAGGGGCCATTGTAGTTTTTTTATATGGATCTGGGAGGCCCTCTATATAGGTCACCATACTGCCCGTTAGTCATCAGCCATGCAATGACCACAAGACACATCTCTTCTGGCACACCAAAGATGAATGAATATATGATCAATCATTATAATGAGGGTCTTCTCTGGGACCAGGGACAGGCAGTGTTTACCTTGCATTGAAAGGGATGACACTTGAGTTAAGTTACAGCTGTACGTGAAAAGAACGACGGATTCTGTTGTTCAGGAAACATTTAAAAGAGCGCATGAAGTGAATGTCTAGAATGTGCTAGGTTTTAAACTTAAACCAATTTTGAAAGGTGCACTTCATATATTCAAAACACATCAATGATATTTATGTGGTAGAGCATGCCCTTTCTGAAAATACAATTTCTGATAGTCAAACACACTTGTATTTGAAATTAAACCCATAGATAATAGAAGTTAGATCAAAAATCTATTTGCACTCATTTTTGTCAGACAAACAATTTCATGTATGCGTTAATGCTCCCCATCCATCTCATTGCTAAGATTAACTTTCATACGTATGTATTACCTGACAGGAGGAAAATAAAGTGGAGTGGGTTTTGGAGGGGTTGGGCTATAGATGACATCCATCAAACGTAGACAGCTACACCAGAGCAACAATTAATTACGGCACTTCTCTATAAATAAAGCATCCTCTCTGGGGCCACAAACGTGACAGTCTTCGCTAACTACTAACTTTGCCTATGGCAACTGTAATTCATGCTAACTCCTCCGAGTTGCTTATAATATGAAGCATAGTACAGTTTATTTATGTAGCCACAGTACTCAAGGGCTTCATCGAGCCAGGTATTAGTTAATAAGGGGCCTCAATACTAAGCCTTTAAGAAAAAATTAAAACAATGGAAAAACAAGCCAATCTGAAAAATGCAATGGCTGCTAGGTCAACTAACCATATACGATAGAAAATTTAAAATCCATCCATGCCTGATTCAGTGACAAAACACAGAAATGCATTGACGTTTCTATTATCAAACAGCCACCATTTCAACTACCTCAATCCCTACGTGCTGGAGCAAGTATGGGGGTTTGTTGCAGTGTGCCAAAACAGTGCATCGCCCCCCGGAACCTAAGAAGCCTGGACATCAGGTGTAATGGGATTATGGGCTGCACTGCCTCAAAGTTCAACACTTGTTTTGGGACCCTGCTTTAGTTTTTTTTCCCCCTCCCGGTGGCTCGTTCATTCAAGGTAATAACTGTGTCCCTCTGACTTGGCGCCCACAAATATGGACGCTTGTGTGCCAGCGACGTTGTTGCTCTAGGTCAGCATCAGCAGCACGTTGCAATACACTCCGGCCCAACACATCTCTATTGAATCAAGGTAAGTATTAACTTATGGGGGGGGTTGTATGTAGGGGTAGATGGAGGGGGTTTAGAAGTCCATTCCACTTCAGGGTATTGAGAAGGGTCTAGGTCTTTCCGGCTTACAGCAGTTAATCACCACGGTACAGAATAACAAAAGACATTGACTTCATCTATGTGTGAACTATATGTGATATGTATCGGGGCCCTTCAGACTGGCGTGAATGTGTTATTCTCAAGTACCTCTGTAGGCAGTCACCCTGGAAGACTCATCTCTGTAGTAAAAACAGAGGCAGTCTACCATATTAAAAGAGGTGGTGGCGGGGGCGGTGGGGACACAGCTGAAGGGAGAAGGGATGTAGATCAGACTAATAAATACTGTCCGGCAGCAGAGAACAGACAGATGCATTAGTTTAATTCACTTGCATAATGGGGCCGGGGAGCCAGCCGGTGCCAGAAGGCTGCGCCTGTCTATGGCTGTCAGGACGGGAGGCAGGGCTTCAGCACCGCTCAGCCACATGCCCTGAAACGTTGCATCTGGTTCAACCTTATGTGAATGAAGCTGACAATCATCTTAAACTAGCAGGGTTTTTTTATGAATACAGTGCCCTGCGCACAGACACACAGACAACCTCTGACTGGGTTATTTGTCCAAGAAAATAATAAAAAGGTGGATCCACAGGTTGACACATTTTCCGGTTCCAAAGGTACTTCCGTATATTTTTTGCCTCCAGGGCCCAGAGCCACTCACGACAAAGGGTGGTTTGGATTGGGAGAAATGAATACATTGCATTTCAAGGGCATGCTGCGTTACTCTCTGGAAGTGGACATAATACTGCCTTAAGCCCATGTTAGAGACGCAGGAGAACGCCATTACAATTTTCTAGTTCCAACCTTTTAACGCCACTCAAATGCTCACCGGTCAACAGTTGACCCGCCATTACAGCTCGTTCCGCCACATGGCAAGCAAAAGGAGAGCGATATAAGAAAGAGAAACTTTCCTGACCGCTGTGTCACGATTGCTGCTCCTTCATCTGTCCATGGTGCTGCACCAGCTCTCAACTGTCTGAGTGCTATCCATCCCCCTCAGAATATAACGCAACTGTTATATAATACATTAAAATCCGACTCCATGTCGATGAAGACTACACCTTTCCATTTGGCTGTGTTCCCTGCTGTGCTGTTAAGCCTATGTGTATGTTGTGAGTCGTATGTTCGTTTTTTCTTTTCCGAGGTGTAAACTAAGTGTTATTTATACATAGCAGAAAAATACAATAGTTTAGCCAAGGCGTATCTTGGTGTAGCACCGTACCAAGGTTGGCTCATAAAAAAAGTAGCTATAAAGCAAGAATTTATTTTGAAAAAAAGGCACTAAATGGCTTGGAGGAAAGTAAGCAGAATTACAGTGAACTGACAGTTTAGAGAATGATATGCTGGAAGATACAGCAGTGAATGGCAGAATGCTTTTGGTGTGCTCTCTGATTGATGATGGCTCCTCTGAAAGTAAATTGGCACCTTGCACGGCAGTCGTAGCTGGCAATAGGGACCTGATGACAAAGACAACGTATTACTGATAATGGGAACATATTGTCTGAAGATATTGGCACAGAATTAATGAGGCATTAATATGTTTTTTATATAGGCGGCTTGACAAAAAAGTAAAAACTCCTATTCATGCTGTGTTAGAAGTGTCACATCGTGAAACTCTTGGCTACGCTGTACCACAGACCTAATACCAGGAGCAAGGCATCATGAAGTAAGCATGCAAACCTTACATAACCTCCTGCTGTTCATTTTCCATCCCCCTACAGCGTCACACTGCCTTTTCTGTGTTGCAAAGGCCTCCTTTCACTCGCCATGGGCATGTTTCATACTGAGGAGTTGATATTAAAGACTGCAGATTTTCATGACCCACCCATGCTCCCTCTCAGTACTATGTGATTCTTAAGGCCAGTTTCCACAAGAACCGTCACGGAAGCTTCACGGCAGTAAAACGGTCGCCAAAAATAATATAAACCATTAGTGAATGTAGGCTATTCCACTAGATATGGTCGCGGCACGGCACGGAACCGTCCCCAAACCAGCACTTTGTTTACGATACTATTTTTGAAGGTTGCCGGTTCGCAGCCTTGTCTCAGAACACTTCTACTGCCAATCAGTTTGCATATGCTCATGAATAATCATGAGCTCACATCGACCCCTATGCAATACACTAACAGGGTATTGTAATATCATACAGTCTATCTATGGTATCAATAGCTAATCAGTGGCAAAGAAGAAATGAAAGTCTGCGTCGATTCCTCGTCCATTCTCTAATCGCAAGTCGTGTCTGGAGCGGACTGCAACGTTGCCATGACATCTAGAAATCCTACCGTATCTAATGGGTTATAGTATTGATGTATATATTTTTTGTAGGGGTTGATTATAACTCGTGAATAATATTGTATGAATCATTCTAACCATAAAAATTTTTACAATTCATATAGGCCTTTTATAATTATGCAAGTCTTGAGCCATCAGCCGGAATGTGCCTGGACCGCTTCTATTGGGGATTGCAGTCCAGAACACAGCCGCTTCGCTGCCGTGACGCTTCCGTGATTTTTCTTGTGGAAATTGGCTTTTGTCACGACCAGCAGCTCCTTGTCCTGCCATACAGGACTAGTTGAAGTATGTGCTTAGTCAACATTCTTGAAATGTGTCCACCTACTGGATATCTATCATTCCATCAGTCAATAAATAAGGGCCCAGGGATGTATTAATGGGGTTTGAATCCTGAACATTTGACTTACTATGGCTCGACCTCTCTTGTAGAGATAACTGTACCAGTGAATGTCCACACTGAGCTAAACATTTTTTTCTGTGCTGCCCTAGAGCATGTGAAGTTCACAGTATAACAATTATGGATGGATTCACAGTTGGAGTCATTATGCCTGCTATCTTTCATTAATTCATGTTCAAATTAAGTACCAGGTTAAAAAACAAATAATAATAGTACCCATCGTTATCCTGACCATGATCTTGACATTCAAAAGCAGCTGTTGTCCATCAGGGTCTTGCAGGTCAGTTCCTATCCATTAGTCCCTTCACAAACTTCCTGCTGCCTTGTCAGCAGGCCTCTCATCCCCAATTACTGCCGCTGCAGTGGTGCTCGCCATCAGATCACTCTGATTCAGCAATTAATGCTCTGGGAATATGACCCTCTTACAGCAGTCTCTCCCTCCCTCTCTCTCTCTCTCTCTCCCCCTCTCTCCTTCCCCCTCTCTCTCCCCCTCTCTCCTTCCCCCTCTCTCCCTCGATTGAGCTTGGCTGTTAATGTGGTGTATGGAGGGCGATTGCGACACATTTCTTTACCTTATTCTCCCCACAAGGAGGAAAGCCAGGGTTGGATGTAATCATGCTAATTAGTAACGTTAGGGAGGAATACGAAGGTGTTAGTGACATGATCCATCTGTCTTTCTCATAAACAAATCACGTTATATATAATATACATATATATTCACACAATATACAATCATTGGACTGGTTCCAAACTCTGACTCATTCACTCCCGCTCCTCCACTCTGGCACGTTGCCTAGCAACACCATTGCTACGTGGCATTAGAACTCACTCGTCCATATCACAACTCTTCGCCTCCAGTACTAATGAGAAATCTACTTATTGTAAATTGCATAGAAACAAGTCACTGCTACTCGTATGTCATCTATAACAAGGAGAAGAAAAGTGTGTGCCAAATAACTTCCTGGGTGCTCCTCTTTTGCGAGCTGTTGGGAGAGGAATTATATATAAAAATCAGATTCAAGGACTTCTCATCAACTGTAATGAACACCTTGAAGATGGACACGTGACAATAAATTCTCATTCAGGTTTTTCATGCACATATTATAACAGAAGCGCAATGACCTGGAAGAGTAATTCTTAGTCATTTAACCAGTCCAAGACGTCGATCCATCATCATTTAAAAAGCAATTGGCTGTTGGTAATGATGCAAAGGCCCCTTGACTTTGTGTGGTTGGAAATAAAATGATGGCAATAGAAAGCTGTTTATCCTCAGTCTTTATTATGTGCTGAATTGTCGTTGACTTTCATCTGTCGCCCTTTGTTTTGAGTACAGCACCAAAAGGGAGAAATAATAGATTGGTTTGAATTATGGTTGGAAGAAATATCGGGCCATGAGGATGCTGGTAAGCATTTCCACTAGATGTGAATGGAATATAAGAACACGCTTCGGACCAACTCCCATAAAAGTTGAGTTTATTCTTAGATGAAGATTATCTTGAGGGCATCCAAAGTTCAACTAATCTAAAATTCAGTCAGCGCAGAGCCATGGTTTTAACAATAACATTTCCCCTTTATATTTATTTATTCATGTTCATACTCTGTGATTTTTTTAACTATTACGTACGAATTTACATTTGTCCCGGATTCATTATCCTCATCCGTTATTAACTGGAAACATTTCCAGTTATTGTCAAATCAAAATCATATCTCTAGTCTAAACATAAAATATTCTTAATCTCTTACCTGGTTATCCATGGCTAATTTATTTGACCTACCACAGAAAGATTTTCAGTTGGGTATGATATTTAAAAATGAAATTGGTTCTTGCAGCTTATATGTGTTTCCCTTGTTTTGCAGTGGAAGAAAAACGTTTTTGACAGCCAGGAGTTGAGGAACTCCATCTAGTCTCTGTATATGCGGTAAAAGCCATCTGAATATGCAAATTGATAGAACCATTCTGGAGTAGTACAAAAGCTTGTTCAGAAACATGCCTAGCAAAAGCATTTATCTCATCCTCTCTTATGTTTTTCTGGTACTTTTCAGGAGGGTAACAAGTGCACAGGCTTGAAACGGCAATACCCCCTAGTGACAGGTGCTGTAGTCTATATCCTTGTTTTGTGACCTTGCAAGTGTGCCAGCAACTTATTGTTTGCTCCCTCACACAATTTCGTCCAATTGGCCTCCAATCGATCAACAAATGCTTATTTTGTCCAAATAACCTCTAATTTAGACCCTAATGCTGTTTTCGTTTTGTCAAAAGCAGCTCGGGTGTGTGTATCAGCTCAGCCCAGGAAACTACATAGTGGTGGACAACATTATTAGACTCTCTAAGTTCAATCCACAGCAAGAGCCTGTTCATCTCAGTGAAGCGACACATTCGTTCACCCGAGCACACCTCAGAACAATGTGCCAAGGTTAGGAACTACGAATTGGGAGGCGAAATACGCATGGAAGAGGATGAGGCCCATCTAGTGAACCCTCCCCCAACCCTCTTTTTTTCTTCCCTCGTCTTGAAATACATCACATATCACAGATGAATGCGTCTGGCAATAAAGGCTCTCAAAGGAAGCCCATAATTCATCCACAACCTGTAAACATCCTGGGTGGTGCTTTATTTATCCGTCAACGTTAACATGGGTGCTCCGGTAAATGTGTGGGTTTTGTCGCTTGTGTGTATACGAGTATGTGCAGGTCTGTGTAGGCTTGTTTGCTTTTAAAGCCTTTCGTGCTGAGCCGTCACCGAAGACACTGCCCTAATTCTTCCCGCAAAGATTTAATTGCGATGGCGCGTCGTTTGAGTCCCCTCGGTGGATCTAACCAACCCATCACTCTTCTGCCTGCCTTTCCAAGCATGACCAGCTACATGCTAACTGGAAAGGAAAAGTGACTTGCAGGATCTGTGTGAATCTCTCTCACCCATTGAAATAAATGCCAGTCGTGCCCCATCAGGTTTCACTGGTGCATGTATCAGAGCCTTGGCTGACTGCCTTTCTCCTCAGCTGATGTATTTAATTAAATATGGAACAGGAGCTCTGTCTCGTCATGGAGCAAGTGTGTGTGTGTGTGTGTGTGTGTGTGTGTGCGTTTGGAAACGGTAAGTGTATTTATGCATGTGTTAACATGCATGCATTTGGGCATATGTCTGAGTCAGTCTTGATGTGTTTCAATAATCTATCTGTGCATGTGTGTGTACATGCATATGGGTGTACACCATATGGGTGAGTGAGTTGGACGTACGGGGGGGCAGTAGAAGGACATCTCAGGTGTCATTGTTGTGTTTACGCCCCCCTGCCAGCAGGGCCCATTTGGCCTCATCGGGGGGCCACAAGCAGGACGCCGTGAGCGGAACCAACATTAAGGTGTATTTACGCAATGGGTGGAATGGGTCTCAATGGGCACGTTATGACAAGCTGCGTAGCAGATGTCAACAGGGCACTAAAGTAATGCAGGTACATCAAATAATAATGGTTGTAAGATCAATGGCACACACTCGGCAAGTCATCATTATAAATTCATGTATTCATCATGCGTGGATCCGTCGTACAACAGTCGGTTAACTCTGCATGCTCCGACATCTTCAACCTGGAATACTTTGTAACCAATCAGCGAACGTTTGTTGTTGAACATTGGGCTAGGCGATATCACCAAAGTCTTCTATCCCGAAATACGACATCAAATATCTCGATATAAAAGATATGATAACGTGTTTAATAAAGTGTTAAGTTACCAGATGGTAAAGCCCATTTTTGTTTAAAGACAAATGACAAGTGCAATTGAGTATTTCTTCTCATTTGATTAAGAACTTCTGTGCAAAATGAACATCAGTGTCAAGTTAAACTTTGTAGAACAAATATATAACGGCATAGCCTACAATATGAGAATGTAAAATATCAAAGGTAAACAAGCTATTTCAAGTGTAGCACCAAATATTTGGAGAAAACCTGCCGTGTGAAAAATGTATTCACAAGGTGGATGCATCCCGACACGATGGGATTACAGGGTTACGATACACCACAAACAAACAGAGGAGTTATTCTTCCATTAGAAGACAGGTGTGGCTGTTGTTTGAGCAGTGAGCCGGGTCACAGGCAGACCCATCTACCACGCGTGCCCATGGAGATAGGCAGCCATTCCGCCGCAGAATACCACCACGTCTTTTCACAAACAATCAGAGGGAGAATAGTAGGGAGGAAGGGGCCGAGCGGGGGAGGGAGAGAGAAAACATATCTGTATATATCTTCTAAACACGAGTATAGAAGATATTTAGAAGAAATACTTAATTTGAAATGACACAGCAAGCCCCAGTGAAAATGCTGCAATTATCAAGGTGATGTTGGAAAAATGGTCCAGACTGTGAGTTCTTAAATAACTGAAGTCAAATTAAATGGTGGTCCAGGGGTGGAAGCATTCATGTAGGGGTTGCAAGGCAACCAAACCCTAAAATTCTCTTCTAAAAACAAGAAACATGCGATAACCTAAGCAAAGCATAGAGCTAATTTAGGCAAGTCTCTCTCTATGCGACTCCTTTTGTCCGCATATTAAAAACTATAAGGGGGCCCCCACGTTTGAAGCTTCAGTCAGTTCATTCAAGGATGAGATGAAAGGGGTGGGGTGGGGGGGAGATAGAGAAGCAGCGCAGGACTTCGCAACCTCTCCTGGGAACCCCATGGTTCCAAATGTAGCGAGACCAGCATGTCAACTGTTGAGGCCCTATAAATATCTGTTCCCTTTCCCTCGTACGTGTTACTGCATAACTCTGTTGTGGTAGGAGACAGTAAACAAGTAACCTTTAACAATGGGAATGTCGGAGAAAAAAAATAAAAATCCATAAGACGGATAAGACAGCTGATCGGAATACAGATTCAGTTCAGTATCTTCACGCTGTTCAGGTTTAGCTGCTCATTAGCTCGTTTCCTCACTGCTCAAAGCATTGTGCACTTATACCGTATCCGCCTGGCATCAAATGTGTGCACATGCGCTAACTATACAGAACCAATCTGCAGTAGCACTTATTTAACCATTTATCCTTCCTACAAATACTGTATACTGTATCTTTCTCCTTCCTCCTCCTTTCCCTTTCTTTTCCCCTCATGCAGTCTCTCTCCCCCCCCCCCCCCCCCCCCCCCCCCCCCCCGCAACCCCTGATCCCTTTCCCCTCCCATAGTTCAAACAGAAGTTGGTTTGACAGGAAGGTTGTCCGTAAAGAGCTACATGGTTTTTGTGAAAGTTGCCGACCCATATCATTCCTGAAGGGAAAGACAGTATCACGAGGTACCGTGCATTGAAAGCGTTACACACAGATGCTGACAGCTACATTGGCACAATATAAAGGTCCATAGAAGGCGTCACAGAATGCATCATGTTTTCTTTTTGTTGCAGCTCAATCATATTGAGTGGACTCAAGTGAGTTGTGGTACTTTACTGTAAAATCTTGAAATTAATATACCGTAACTTATGTTCATGAAACTTGTTTTGCCAGGTCATGCAAGAGAAATCATTTGGCAAATTCAAACAGTGTCTCCATATAATGACAAATAGTTAGAAATGTAATAATGACCGAAAAAACTTTCCTATTAACCAAACTAACATGTCCAATACTCCTATGCTCCCAAAATGGCAGCAGTCATTGAAAATGGTTGCAACGATTGCCAAGCTCTTTTTGCCAAGACAACTTACACAAGATAAAGGGTGGGATAACGATCAAAGTCATGACCAATGTGGGATATAAGAGATTTGTAAATATATCGGTTAAGCCTATAGTAACCAGTGATATTGAAGAAGATCCAGATGGATGCAAATGGATCCAAATGGATGCAAGGATGTCATTAAAACTGATTGATGCGTTTTATGGCCTATGACCATTTGGAGGCTTGCGGTTGTGTTTCCAAGCCATGTATGGCGAACAAAGGCTCTGATTTCCCTTTTGATCTCTACTGACATTTGTGAAATATTTAAAGCGGTTCAGCATGCTGTTTTTGTGCAAGGGAGAAAAGGCCATAGACGGTTGCCTTTGGGTCCCCACTGTTGAAGTATAAAAAAACCTTCATCTATCACAGCATGTATGGCTGAGACGGGTCGTGTGCGAAGCATAATTGATGAATCGTCCAGAAGAATGGAAACGTTGGTCGGAAAACCGTTCTTTGGTGCTGCAGAAAATGAATACATTTATTCGAACAATCGTGCTTGGCTAATCACATGGGCACAACACTAATGAATTGTCCTATGGACGGGTGGGTGGAAACACGGCCAGTTATTTGGTTCCAAAAGGTTGCCATGGTGAACAAAGAATGAAATGCAAGGTATCAAAACAGCAACTAACATTACAGATGTATCTTAGAATACAAATGATTGGTCGGAAATACCATTATTTGTATGCGTACACGGTAATATTCGCTCATCCAAAATTACAAAAAGCAATTTGTCATTTCATGCTTGATTTTTGTCTTTCATTCTTTCTTTGGTGTAGAACACAACAAAGAACAAATCAGGGGAGGCAGAGCCAATGGAAAAATGTCATTGCCCCCGAAAAGTTGATTATAAGGTATATTTTGTAAATGATATAAGTAAAAGGGTCAAAAACTTTGCGATACGGGAGTGAAGAGGCAGTGTCCAGGTGACCCAGAGCAGACAGTTTGTATTCGTCTCCTGCCCTCTGTTTGCAGTGTCAACATCCCTGCGGAGGCTCCACAGTGCTAAGCTATTTTCTGTCACAGCATTGACAGCTAAATCTCAGGACATTGTGTTCCACAACGAGTAGTTGCCATCCTGGGACCCCAGAAAGCTGTGGGTAAAAGCCATTTGGAAATGTAGGCGGTAGTATGTCGTCAGTAATGGTCTGTCACTGTAAATGTTTGGAGTGCAATAGGGATGTGGTGCGGGAGTGTGTGTTTGAGCATGAGTGTTTGTGTGTTGGGGGGCGAATCTAAGAAAGCACCCTCAATCCTTGACATTGAAACTGGCCTGAATTCGTAAATTACAATAGATTAGAGGAATTGCTAATAGAGAAATATAATTATAATTTTATTGACATTGTGTTGTCATTTTAGTCATTGAAGAAAAAGATGGACATTGAAGTGAAAGTAATATTACTAATTGGTGATGTTGACGTTTGCTTTACATGGTCTTGCACAGACGGGCCCGGTAATGGCAATGGTAAAGACACTAATTAGATAATTTGGAAGGCTCTCCATGTTAAAGGGTATTTTTAACCCTTATTTTTTTTCCTGAACATGCCATTAATCATGCAATTGCCATTTACCATTGGTATGAAACAATTGGCCACATTGACTGACTTAAACATGTTGAAAAATCGAGCCTTGGTTTCCCAACACTATAATGAATTCTTTCAGCACTTTCTTTTGAAACAATATGAAAAAGGTGGCTGTGCGTGTGTATGTGTGTGTTCATGTGGGTAAGTAGGTGTGTATATGCTCTGCTTCTCGACTAATGGTGGAGCAACAGTTTAATGATGAATGTTCAAGTCTACTTTGCAAAAGTTAAATGGCTTCACTTATGTTTAATATTTTGTTTCAAAGAAGCTAATATGAATATTGAGTTTTAAAGGACATCCCAACATTGACCAAGTGTATTTTAACTTCCTTAAGAACACAATACTCGCCATTATCGATCACATCGTTAAACATTTGGATACAACCTGAGACAAATCCCAGATTTTACAGTGTAGGACAAAAATGCCAATTACTATGATGGTCAGACTGGCAAGTGATGTGTGACTTAGCCTGGAAACATTGCAATGATGATAGGAATACTGTCTAAATGGCTAATGTAACTGATGTGACACAGTAAACCACTAGCTACACTACGAAATTACAAAAACAGATCTATATACATCTATATACATCCCTGTTTCTGAATGCAGCAGCAATCCTATCGTGGTATCTGAATGCTTTGGAAACTTGGTGGCATTTTAATTTGCAGTTGCTGATTGTATACCTTTGTCATCAGCCCTACTCGGAGGTTACTGCTAAATTCGCCTAATGATTTACAATGTATAAAAGACTAATAGACCTGGTGTTTATTGAGGACATCATCAAATCTTCTGTTAAACACGTTGTTTGCTCCAAGTATCACTGCAAAGAAAAGGGGTAGGTTGTGCAGAATGCACTGGGCATGTTATTCAATGAATAATAACTTGAACACGTGTATATCTATGAAAGGGTGTGGATCCTGTCAAAAAGATCTAGAGTCGGTTTTTTGAGTCTAATACATCTTGGAAGTTCTGCATAGCGCATTGCCAGTAGCGTACCTAATGATAGCATTGCGAAGTCATACAATCTAATGGAATCTGACAGCCTCTCACCTTTCCCGAGCATCAGTAATTACAGCTCAGCTCCCTTAAAATGTACCCTCTGGCAAATCACAAAATGCCCTCCATCCCACGTGCATTATTGTTCTCTTAAGGCCCCCAGCTTTTATCTTATGCCATTAGGACGCTCTCCATGCATGTTAGCAGACCCTAAGAACCTGGGATAAGGTTCGCTAAGTAGCTCATTTTGTATGCATAATAAAACTTCAATCACACAAAAACACACATGTTGAAGATACAAATAACACACTTAATAATCTTGTGTTGAGTCAGTTCTGACCTTTGCTTTTATCTCGGTTGGTTTGGAAAGTAGTGGAGGTAGCAATAGATTTGGTCACTCCTTCATTCCAGAGGCTCTCCGTAGACTTGATGTGTAACAGGAGGAGTGGAGATCTTTGTGGTAATTCACTGATTCTAATGTTCTAATGTTTTACATACATTGTATTTTCAAATTCTTATCTTACTTGTGCCAATGTGAATTATATTATCTGCTCTACACAGCATGACATTCCATAACAATCTTTCGTTTTTAAATGATTTGCTGTTGAACAAACTGCTGAAAAACGGCACATAGCAACCAAATGACTGCCATGGGTCGATGGCCCATTGTCTCCTGGCGAGGGGGTCCACGTGCCCTCGTACCTCACCACCCTCCGCCTCAATCCGTCCATTTGACACCGTCTCCCGCTCGCTCCTCCACTTCTCTCCAATCACACAACCTCTCAGGCAGGATTTCACTTTGACCCCAAAACCCTGGGCATGTGGGCCAGTGTAAAATGGTTGGTAAAATCAATTTCCCAGACATGTTCGGTTACACCATGGGGGAAGGAGATGCCCTCTGTGGCCCCAGCATTAACGCGGCTCTGGCCCAGTTAGTAACAACCCTTTAGAAGGGCCCATATCCAACCAATGTGCTAGACCTGATAATTGGTAAAAGATTATATAACTGCTTGATATGAGATTATTTATGTGTATTATATTGTAAGCAGCAAACCATAATTGCCTAAGTCATACTTTGGCCAAATTATGACATCTAACCTTATTCTACTTGTCGAACACTGCTGATTCACTTTCTCTCATTGCTATATCCTAAGACAAAGAGAGTAATTGTTGCATTCCATAATCACTATCTGCCTAAGTCATCTAGTTGACTTTGTTATTTTAGAAGCTAAATAAAAGATGAACCTTAAAATATGACTACGGCTATTATGCTATAAGGCTAACGATATATATGATTTGATTTGAAGTTTAACCTGGGATTATTTGGAATGGGATACAATTCAACAAACGTCAATCATATGTGCATCAGCAGCAGACATTATGAGCATTCTCACTTTGTCTCGGTTTATAGTATGTAGTTGTCTATTTCCATTCACATACACCCTGGATTCAGTTGCACGTTAACCCACTGGCAGCAGTAGTTATTTCTAAAATCTGACAGAATTTGTTGTTTAAACCTTAATCAAAACAATTGGATAATAGCCTTCACTGTACCAGATAAATTGTGTTCATGTGTGTCATGCTCTACATTTTCCATGGTGTGAAAAACAGGTTGGTGTTAAAAATCCTATTATTAAAGCAGAAATTAATTATCCCTTATTGCAGCTATGACGCAAAGATCCTGTTCAGATCCAGAAATCCCGCCTCTTTAATCCTGCATATATAAAAAATATAAAAAGTTGCATACACTTTCTTCCAGGTGGGTGGTTTGGAAAACGGTTTACATCTCTTGTACGCCCGACCCCATCGATTATATTGAAAACAACTCTTTAAATTGCAATCTAACAAGTGTTTTCAAATCGCCATTTGAGCGAAGAGACGTACAAAATGCTTGTTCAAGCAGGGCCATTGTGCTGAGACCAAAGGCTCAGCTGGAGGGAGACCACCTGAATGAGTAAATGTAACAACACATGTAGGCTTTGTGTCTAGGTACCACACCTCTGCATGACAAAGACTTTCACAACAGCAGAGGGAGGCAGGTGGGAGGAGTGTCACAACCTCTGTTCACATTTCATCTATAGCTTGGTTTTCACACATCTCCCATAATGTGTTTCTGCCTCCAAAATGCCTACAACTGTGAAACACGAATAAAACCGGAGACGAAAGCTCTATGCTTATTTATTCGTTCGGAGATAGTTGCATCCCATCTTGCATGGGTTGTCAGTCATGATGTTGATTTGGAGAAGGAGGGATATCCAAGTTTGAATAGGAAAGCTCGTCCAATCCTCCTGCTTTTGCAACAGGATTTCTCCATGACTGGGAGGACCATACCGTTCTTTACTAAAACATCTGTTATCCGTTAACATATCATTTGTCAGAAGAACTTTTTGACCTGGCTGATTCTGCCTAGGAGGATTTAGCGTGGGCGTGCCTTGCCACGGGAGTCAACCAATACAGTAGCACTTGGCCTTTGTGATAAGACGTTGTTATGTAGAGCAACTTGGAAGGCGATATGGTTTTTCGTTGTCCACCAACTTTCACAAACCCTCAACCAACGTCAATTTCAAAAGAGTGCAGTGCAATTGTTGCGAGCACATGCTCTTACTAAACGCCCTGCAATAGAACAAAGTTATTTTAACAATTGATATCGGGAGCTTGTGTTTTTCTTTTCTTGCAATGGTTGACTCACCCTGACGAGTATGGTCCTTTAACCTTTGCCTGACACAAACACTGAGGTGGCGTGTTGTCCCAAGTGGATTACATCAAATGTCAGTCCCTGAATGAGAACCACTCTGCAAAATCAGGACAGGCTTTGAGGAGAGCCAGTCTACACAGAGCCACCGGGGCCTGCTGCTGGCTGAACTGTGAGTGATAGGCCATGTCCCAGGCAAAGGGCAGAAGGATAAGTGAAGTTGCCTCATCGTTTAATGGGGCCAGTAAAACGCAACAGGGTAATGCGTTTACGGCTGCCCATAGGGTAAATCTTGGCGTGGCTGTCTCTTGAGTGGCAGTTTCTAATGAAGCACGGTCCCACCAAGCCTCCTCCTGTCCAGTCACTTGCATGAATAATAAAACAATTATTCAACAACGTATTCATGAATTCACACATTTGATGGATGCAGTATAAACATCAAACTGGAGTTAAGGCCTTTTTAATGGTCCCACGTTCCCTCAACGCAATGACCACGCAGACGCTTCGACGCAGTCGTGAACGTTTATGGTTCTGCGTCGGGTTTTAGTTAGCGGACCAATCACAGCCCTTGCTGCTGCGTCGCCTCGACGGAAGGTTACGATTTTGGGAGGCGCACGTCCGGCCCTTGCGTTGGACGCAAGGAGGGTCCGCAAAGACGTAAGGGGTCCGCAACCCCCTTGCGTTGCGTGAATGTGGAACCATAAAGAGCCCTTCAGAATCATGTGATCTTTTGCAGAGGTATCAAATAAGAGATTTCAAATCAGGGCAATGTCATGTTGATCATTGGCTTTTATCAGATGCCTCCTTTAGATTGTTGTTTTTATAAATAATGTATAATTTGTGTTATATTAGGTCCTATTCGAACATTTTAAAGAACTACTTATCATCCGTAAAGGGCAAGGTTCAAAAGTCTGTGGTTTGTCATCATTAGAGTTGTTGCAGTGTTTGTCTTGGGAAATGAATGGGCGATGCAGAGGGCAGCATGCAGGTCAACAAAAGAAAGGCCTGTTTCATTTTACACCATGTCCCCACTTAATCTTGGTCAAGCCTGGAATTTGTCTTAATGTTTCTTATTCTCAAGGGCATGTTATGGAAATATAATGGGTCTCAATATCTTTTATCCTGCCATTCTTTTTTTTGTAGAGTAATAAATACCAAATATGGAAATATTGGTACATTGCTGTCCAAAAACAAAGTGTCATAGTAGTCATAAAAGTCATATTCCATTCATCATGCTCTCCAGATCCCTATCAATTTTGTAAGGGATAATCACCTGAAGGCAGGGCAATAAACAGTTTGATATGCCCGGCTCGTGGACGGCTTACCGCCTGAGACGAACTCGAGGGCGGTAACCTTCCACGAGCCGGTCATATCAAACTGTTTATTGCCCTGCCTTGGGGTGATTATCCTGTTTATTCTACTTCTTGCTTGCCAACATAATAAAACAATTCTAATACTTTAATAATTATGCTTTTTCTTATTCGCTTTGCATGCTTATTAAATGTATACTCTGTTTGAGTTAATCTCCCTCAAAAAGTAGTCCCCTTTGATAACGACCTGTTTTGGACACCTCGAAAGGACATTATACCGCTTATACCATGGTAACTTGCCAAAGAAAATAAATTAATACCATTCATTTATATTTTCATGCGTTTTACAATCCAAGTCTAAAGTTTTTCACAAGCCATAATTTAGTTTTCCTGGTAACGCCTAAGGGTTTGACTAATACCTGAAACAATCATTACCCTCCCGTAAGGCTCTTTATGCAACGGAAACGTTGTTCACGCCTCCAGTATATAGGTCGGACCTTAGATACGACTTGGCAACGGAAGGTATTCTAGTCTGCTAAACTATGTGCTAGAGAGCTAATGTTAATGGATTGTAAATATTTATAATTCGAAATTCGGCCCAGCCCTTATATCACAGACACTCTAGTGTCAATAGCATATAACCACGTTGTCTGATCACAGTGTAATTAATTTTTCACAATTTATCAGCTCTCGCTTTGAAGATAACCGCGCCATTCGTTTCAATGGGAATCTCAACGATCTATACTTTCAACATAAAGTGTACCTAAATATTTATAATTTGAAATTCGTCCCAGCCTTTATACCACAGATACTATAGGGTCACGATACATATAACCGCTTTTTCTGATTACAGTATAATGCATTTTTCACAATTTACCACCTCTCGTTTTGAAGGCTGAACAGACAATTTGACTGGAAATACTTAGCATGTGTCTATATATCAGGGATTAATGACACCCTGCAGCCAATCAAAATCGAGTATTCCAAAACACACAAGTGGCGTATTGATCTACTATTTGATGACGCTATGCTCAGTCAGCAGCAAGTACAACCGACAAGTCAGCGGGCAACTTGCCGGGTTAATGCCCTCTTCCCAGCCAATCAAAATCAAGCATTCTTATACAAAGTAGAATAAATAGATGTTATGTATTATGAAACATGACTAGGTTTAGATTTTTTTCTACAATGGCTTGATTTGTATCAAAGGAATTTAGTATGCAAATTAGAGTGTATGTGTCAAGTTCTGCGTCTTTATTCATTAAATTATGAATTCCTTCCCCAAAGGTTTCTCCATTTTAGTTACTTAGTTCCTGCTTTAGCTCTAATGTGCCACCGTGTTTTTATTGTAATTTATTCATGCAGGCATTTTTCAAAGTGAAATGTTATTTAAATGTTGACACCCCAGCGTGCACAGGTTTGGGAAGTGTTACAATGTAACAATGTAAACTAAATATATTCATGCAAGGTTGCCATTCAATACGTTAATGCATTTTGACCTTACCCCTCACAATTTTGCTATGGTTACATGCTCACATATCTATGAATTATTTTTTTACAGTGTTATTTAAGAGTGAAATTATTAAGAAAGAAACACGTTAGGATGCAATGACAATGAAAAGATTGCAGTAGCAGTGGTCACCACCATGTTCCTCTTTTTGAATGAGCCAATGAGCATCAAGTACAATGAGTGACACTAATGGCGTTTGACAACACTGGGCATGAAAGTGCAATGACTCAGAATTTCCATTTAAAAAAAACAAATATAGAAAAAAAGGGTAAGGAGAGGCGACCACAGATGGCTTTTGGCTGTGAGTGTTTTTGAGGCTAATTAACAGAGAGGGACTGTCTCCACTCTACAATACAATGGCTGTGTGTAATTAATCATCACCTCTACTATTAAACCCTATCCACGTACCAACAGTGGAATTTAACCGTTTATACAAAATGTTAACAACAACCACTACAGGTCCCCTATATTTTGGCATTACAGGCTTTTGTGAGGGACATTTCTGAATAAGTTAACATTGCTCACCTTATATAAAGCGGATATGTGGGGCAACTTAAGATTTAAACTATTTACAAAGGGCAATATCAATGCCCTTAATAATGATTAAAACAATAGTCTCGGCAAACAGCATTTATCAGCATCAGTCACAACATAAGCCTTTCTCTTGGGGCTTAACATACCAATCTGACTGCAAAGAATGAATATTATCAGCCCACGCAAGACAAAGATGTGATACAAAGTTACCTGGCAGCCAGAAGACACTGAAAATAGCAGTCAAGCTGCAAAGTACAAATGCAATATGTTGTTGTTTAGCCATGGACAGCAGGTGGGGCATTGATCAACAGTGTATGTCGGAGAATAGAGGCAATACGTGCAGGAGAATACAATGGTGAATGTTATCATGTACGCACATCCAACATGACACACACACACACATGCACGCACGCACGCACGCACACGCACACACACACAAAGTATTAAATGGGATCTGCTTGTACCCAAAGCAAAGCCACCAAAGCTACTGGGTATTTGAGAGCCATGTTTGTGCTAGCTGAAACCAAATATATATTTCAAGAAACTCGTGTGAACCCTATATCTCAACGCAATAGCCGCTTCCTGCGTGCTCTTTCCAGGCAATCCTCTTTTTCAGCCAGTATCCTTGCCTTGATCTTGAAACAGATTAATGCGAGTTTCACAAAATAATAAATTCATGAAGAGAGTGAAAAGAAATACGCTGGGAACATTTCTATTATAGAAAATGCAGGCCAATCCACCAGCTAAAAAAATAAAACTCATTACTATATTCCAAATCTACTTTTCCGGAGGTCACAATGGGTTTGCTGACGGATGAACAACCTGAGGCTGTGAATCATCACTGCGGAGGGACAATCGTAAAACATTATTGTTTCTCATTACATACACCAAAGCACCGCTCGGTCTACCCATGGCCTAACTTCAAAAGAAGAATTAAAAGATAGAAAGGTATATTTATCGAACAACTCAATCCCTCCACTATGACACGTCTTGGAAAACGTGTTAACTATTGAACCCAACAAGCTTCCAGAAAAATTCACACAACCCACTCCCCTCCACTCAGCCGTGTTATTTTTCCCATGACAGATGTTACTAAGTATTTTTACAGATAACCCTTTAGGACAAGCACTCTCCTTTACAAAAGAGATCCGCTATGTTGGAATTATTGATACTTTTGGAAGCATTTTGTTTTGGAAATAATCAAAAATCCAGCGACTGTCAGACAGTCATTCGATTTCCTGCCTGCAGAATAGCATTTCAACTTTCGCTCTGCTATGATTCGATATATATGATCCGATTTTAAAGTTTAAAAAAAGAACAAAACCAAATATGTTAACTTAACGATAGTGTGGCATATGATGAGCGGTGTGTTGGCTGGTGTCTGAAGCAGGCATTTGGGACTTTTTTAAGCACATTGAATAATTTCAACTAGAAACCCCTCGATTCATTCTGCTTGTTTTGATGATATCTCGTATACACAAGCACATAAACAGTCGTATTGTAATAGTTTGGCCCGATTAAAGCTTCCGGGGAAGCATGGAGTTTCATCACATCTTCACATCTGCTACTCATTTGCGAGAACAAACATTTCCTGGCATATCCGCGACACACAAGTATAATCAATATTGATAGTGGGGTTGGAGGTTGTTGCCCTCGTTGCATGCTCAATAGCAACCGCATTATTTCAACCCACTATCAACTAAACCAACAATATCTTGCATTCTGTTGTAATATTACCTTTGGTCATTTCTGGATAATGTTGAAAAATCTTAATACATTTTGTATTAGTTTTGTCCAGCACAAGTAAGCGCATATAATCTGCTCCAATAGTTCCCCTCGACAAACAAAACGAGTTACGATTCTGTGTTGACATGCCAATGTATTCTCACAGATTTAGAGTCTGAGGCATGGTTATCATTTTGAGCTAAGAGGTTCGCATTTCAACAGGGTTTCCCATTGCAATATTTCAACTAGATTTCTCATTGCAACATTTCAATAACATTTCAATCAAACGTTTCAATAAGCGACGACGGTAAATGTTAGAGGGAGTGTGTTTTAACAGATTTGAAATCATTCACTGCCTAATCAAAATAAAGAGCAGAGTTTCCATTTGCATGAACGTACATAGAAAGAGACTAGCTGCTCCACCCCCAGGGAACCACACTATCTATGATGAGAAACATTAAAAAATTGAGGCCTAGAGGCCGGTAAGCAGTTGGCAGGACCAGAGCCATGCTGGTCGCCAGCAATGAGGTCACCAAGGTCTGGACCTCTGTCATTTTTCTAGAGATAAAACATTAAATAAATACAACTGTATACAATGTCCCAGGAAGGCTGGAATACTGTCGCATCTAGGACTTTCTGGACAAACAGATGGGGGAATTCTAGAAGGTTTATCATAAATGTATGTAATGTATGAAATATTTTAATTTAAATTAGATTGTGTTTTACACAGAAAGATGGAAATGGATTAGGGAGATAGTGTAGTCCCACAGTTAATTTGAGATTTTCATTTTTAATCCAATTCCCAAGCAAACCTGGTGTTGAATTGTTGGAAATGGATTGAACGTAAGATTTGCATTTCTTTCTGGGTGGGGGGGGGGGGGGGGGGGGGGATGGGAGTAGAAGTATTTGGAGGTGAACTTGGAAAAAAGGGAAGCAACACGTTTTTGGGATATTGTGTTCCTGACACAAAGAACTGAATGACCTGAATGGGTCATCGGCAAATAAGTCAGAAAAATACAATTTTATAAAACTATGCCAGGCTTTGAATGCTAAATCCAATTTGGAGGGTGGAAAGAGGTGATTAAAAGTCAATGGAGAGAAAGAAGCCAATCATTTGTATGAAATTAAAATGTTTCCTATATTGGGTCCAGATTTGAATTTGATTTTGATTACGATTTTTCAGCTTCAAAGGTATTGGGGATGCCAGCAAGGAGCCTGGGGAGAAAGGAAAAATAGATTGTAGTCCCATCATTGACCATAAAGGTCCGTCTGCAAATGTGGGGATCCACCATGTTATTTTAGAAATATTTGCTAATAGTGAAACAATTATTGGAATCCTATCCCTACTTCCAATTGGGAAAACAATATTTATTCGAAATGTAGTTAGTAATAAAACTGTATAAACAAAAGAAGGTAAAAACAATTCAAAAAGTTTTAGCAGAACCAGGAGGTGAGGAAAACCTAAATAAAAAAAAGCTGGTAATCTGCATACAGTGCTAGCCTGTGAATGGTTCCACCACTGTTGACCCCCTGAATCCACGGGTGGTATCCGATAGCAATAACTAAGGGGTCGATATCAAACAGATATGGGGACAGACGACATCCCTTGTTCCTCTATGAAGGACAAAATGAACTGAAATAGTACCGTTGGTACGCACAGAGGCCATAGGGTTTGAATATAATATCTTGATCCAACTAAGACTGGCCTAAACCGAAAAAGGTCCACTGTCCATTACTATTTGCAGATATCCCCACTTAAAACGCAAAACAAAAACATCATCAGACAATACAGATATATTTCCAACTCACTTTTTGTATCATCCTTGAAAAACTGGAACCACACGTTTAACAAAAGCCAAGAACTGCTGCTTGACGTTCTTATTTGAGTCTCTGACCTCCATCGGAAGTTTGTGCGACATGGGTATCACTTGACCGCAGACGGCCTCTTTGATAGATCCTTTGCAATAGCCGGGCCTATCCAAGGAGAAGGAGGAATAGACAGAGGGAAAACTTAGAAAGTTGAGTCTGTGAAACTCTTGAAGCTGTCTCTAAGGGAAGTCACGCATATGATGTGCTCTCCCCCTCATTAGGAAGGCATGCTCTCTAACGGGTGGCCATTTGTCTTGAGACGCCTCAGAGGACCTAATGAGGATGGGATGTTAATTAATAAACAGCAGCTGGCGCTACATGTGTGGACAATTAATGGTGTTTAACAAGGAGAGAGATGGATGAGGGTTGGAGCACGCAGGATAGAGCCTAGCTCGCACAAAAGTTAGTTGATTCCGGATCATGGAAACCCCCCCCTCCCCCCATCAATGCCCTGGGTTGTGGAGAGGCACCTAGCTTACTTGAAAGTGAGTCAATGGGGACAGAGATCTCTTAATCACTCATGATGGGCACTGGTGTAAAGCTCAGCGATAAAGTACATCTTCCTACTATGCTATGCTGATTTAATTTAGACTTATCACAGCCTTTTTGGCTCCTTTCCCCTTGTAAGAATGTAAAGACAGTGCTGGCCAGTGGCATCTGTATCAGCAATCCCGCCACCTTTGTCTTTGGTTCCACCTGCTCAAGCCAACTTTCATTCTCAATTTGAAGCTGGAATTGTTGCTGCTGTGACAATTTTTGAAATTCAGCCACAACCATGGAAGATTGGAAACTTTCTGACTTATTGAGTGTGGAGGCCATTCATATTCATGGAGGGAAGGTGGAATGCATAAAGTGTTTAACAAAAACTTTGCGATCCATTCTGGGAAGGGTGATTCAGCATCTCGTCTGTCACCATCAGATAAGATGGCAGACTAATATTGATGGGCTCTGTCCTTGCCCTCATGCTGATATGGTGCAACACTCCCCAGGGCAGGCCCTTTGGTTTTACAGTGGAACCGGAGTGACAGACAGACGCAACAGAGGCTTTATCCTCTGAGGCCAAGAACAATGGAATCCATAATCAGAATCTGAGCTGGTGGAAATTATGTGCAGACCCATTATATTACACGCAATGTTAAGCAAGGGTTTATATTTATTTTTTTTGCATTATTGACCATGTGCCACTCAACAGATGAGGGGACACTGCCCTCGTGTTGAGTCGCCGTGTGTGCTGTATCGCAGGTTGCAGAATAGGTATACAGTGATCAGTGTTGTTTGCTTGAATTAAAAATCTGAATCTGATATTACTGCCACTTTGTTTGATGTTTGTGTCTTCAGAAAATAGTATTGGTAATTTATAATACCTACCATATGCACACTACTCAATGCGACAATTTGCAACAATCCTTTAATGACATTCTTGAATATATCCATGCTTAACCGTGATAGTGTCTGAGGGCAAAGTATGGCTAAGATTGTGCAGTATGAAGACATAGTTCCTACAATATTGATTCTATGCCTTGCCTGTTAGACCTCACTTGTACGTTGCTAAATTAATCATTTTTTCCATCTCTGACTTGTTCTAGCACCAGCACGCTGGGGGCTTCGACTCAACATCTTGATGCTTGATTAGCTTTTATTTAAAAATGATTCCCAAGCCACCTCTAGCATAAATGGCCAAAAACTTTTTGGGACTATTTTATTTACCATATGCCAAGGGTTGTGAGAAATGAATAAACTAGCCGTATTTTCTTGGGGGGGTGGGGGGGGTACATTTCCAACGTGCCTTATTCTACAGCACCTAATGACTTTACCTTGGGACAGGTGCTGCACAAATTGCTTCGACTAAATGATTAACATCTACAGATTTATTAGTGCTGCAGCAGTGTCCCTTTGCCAACTTTGTGTGAATGTGTGTTTGCATTTTAAGAGGATGAATTCATCTAAATCCTTTTAAAATGTACGCAATTGTTTGTTGCAATTTTTCACACGTCAATAAAATAATACTGCTAGATTTTCGACATCTCTAGCCTGGAAATAAATCTGTTTTAACAATGAGAATCAGGAATCTTTGTAATAGTCATCATGGTCACTGTATATGCTGTAGGGAATGGCGGAGGTATATACCTAACAGCCTATTTTCGTTTCTCCACAAAAAATCCCCCTATTGCATCCATAGTGGTCTATGGACTTCATTGATAGACATATAATCATTGCTATCCATTATTTGTAAAGCTATTCATGCATGCAGTAGGCTCTACAAACCAATGATTATTTCCTTATATTGTGGTACAGGAATATGGGCTGCTTTTGATAACATGACTTGTACAGCTGTATCGTAACAGTATCATTTTGTATACCACCTGTATCCAAAAGAGTGAGGGTTTATTTTTTGTTATCGAACAGGGAAACAACCTAAAAAAAGTGTCGCCAAAACATGGAATTTATAGCTCAAAAAACATCTGCAGACTGCCATTCCCTAAACTATTTAATACTAATTTTTATGACATCACAATACATAGGATATTTTGTTGAAAAGATAAGCTCACTGGGCTATACTGTGATATGGAGGGTTGAACTCAGTTTTTTTTTGCATTTCCGTTTGTTCGTTACTTGCTTAACACTGCTCCACCTCCTAAAACTGGATACGATAACAAAAGGTCATAAACGGTCATTAACAAAGTATCTACAATTCCAATGCCTAACTCTGTCCTTGATAATTATCCAATCATGCTCTACCCCAAACCTAGAAAAACAATGAATTAGTGCATTTCCTCAGGACCAAACTAGATACACACCAAGCTTTGAAGGGATGAACGTTAAATGGTTGGAAATTGTGAAACACATAAAATAAGTTTCACACACACTTGTAACTTTCGCGCTTCACTTCTCTAATGCTTTTTTCATGACTGCATTTTTAATAAGCACCTCAAAGCTGAATGTCAAGACATCACTGAAGCATTAACTTAATTCACTATGTCCCAAACAAATGTGTGGTTCTCCCCGAGTATGGCTACCTCACTGGCCGGTGCCCACTAACAATCATTCTTCTGAACTTCCCCAAGGAAATGATGAAAGACACAAGCACAAAAAAGGAAACACATAAAACAAACTTTATATTTCTGACTCATGTCTTATGCAGACCTTAAAGTTGTAGTGTCTATAGCACATGATGAAATGAAGTGCTCAAATGTATTTTATTTTATTTGTAATTTACTTTTCCCTGAACTAATTGGTAGTGTCAGGAGAACAGGGGTCCTGTAATTTACTTAGATCTTGGCTGGGTGCAGGGGAAACTTGAATTCAGCAAGAGTGACTGAAATGTAGAATTTGTGGCTAGTCTCATTTAAGTAATGCCTGTGTTAGAAAGCAGTAGTACTAGCAAATATGTAAACACAATGATTATAGTATATTGGCAATCCAACACACAGACATCCACTTATCAACAAACTACATTTGTGTGTACACACACACACTAGCATGCGTGCACGTAATCACAGTGGCAGTGATATTTCTCTACGTCCGATATTTTATTCAAATTTCAGTGAAATGTTTAGCCATTTTTAATATAAACAAATAAAATATTGGAGAGCAAAATGTTTGGAATGCCAAGACCAGATGTGTGTGTGTGTGTGTGTGTGTGTGTGTGTGTGTGTGTGTGTGTGTGTGTGTGTGTGTGTGTGTGTGTGTGTGTGTGTGTGTGTGTGTGTGTGTGTGCGTGTGTGTTACCATGCGGTTCTAAGCTTTCCACGGGGAAAGCTTTCACAGATGAAAGAAAATAAAGAAAAATGTGGCCCCTACTTGCCTAAACCATCACATTCAAAGGTGAACGTCCTTGGGAGGGGGAGCGAAACGCTTTTGGCCTTTTGACATGGAGGCAAAATAACGGCTCCGGAATCATTTTCACCTTCACCCCAGGCATGCTGGGAATTTTAACTCTGCTCATATATCCAAGTAGAGGCACAGATTTGTCGCAGATTAGCTCCTTGTCCGCAATGTCACCCTGCTGTCTCCAAGGACAGCAATCAGAAAGATTTTGTCTTTTTTTTTTTTAAACCCTTAAACCCTACTCTTCAAATGACCACTTCTCATGCCTGGAGAAGCCACCGCCATTATCTTTTGTAAATTGGTGAACAAGAGGGGAAAAGGGAAAAGATGAGATATGTTATGTGCTCTAGGGTTCTACTGTTGGACAGCAAGCCAAAGAGTAGAGGAAGTGTTAGCCTGGTAGTTTCCTCTGTGGAGGTTGACCAAAGGCACTGGGTTTCAAGGCGTCTTCTACAGCTGTTTCATTGAGTCCATCATCTCGTTCAACATAACCGCCTGTTAGGTTCCATTAGCACCATCCATCCATCTCACCCCCCTGAACATGAGGACCAGCAAGATCATAGCACTGGAAAAAGAATTCCTTAGCGACATACTCAGAAGACCAACAACGGCTAAAGGGGTCACACATTGCTTTAGACACAATGCACCAACATTACAACCACATCCGTTTAGGAACCAGTCACTTTCAACCTAAACAAAGCATGTCATATCAAGTTTGGTCCCGTCCTCCATCAGACTGCTAAACTCTTGACTATTTTAGCAATTAGGTAATGTCCTTTAGAAATGTTCATTTCATTAACCATTTACTTTGATAAAGATTAGTATTGAGGTCATAAGTAGACTGCAGTGGTCGCAGGTTTAAGAATGATGTTTACTATATTACATTTGCCTTGCATCAAATTCAGCCGGTTAAATGTGTTTACTACGTTTATTCTGGATGTAGCTGATTATCATTGATTAATGATATAATCGAATGCAAGCAGCCCCATGTTGAAAACCTAAATATCAGTCGATGTTGGCCAGTTCTGTACCAGTTCTGTACATGCGGCTGTGGAGTTTGTTAGGCCAATCTTGGACCAAGTGATCATGCATATTTCAATCTGCTGGTCATGTATATTTCACTCTACTTGAGGAGGTCAGAGTCAGGGAAACAGTTAGAAGCATGCCCTTCACCACAGTCTGATCATGATGCCTCTTTAATTCACCTGTAATTGCTGCAATGTCAATTGCTGTCCTTCTGCAGGCATTCAAATGTTCAATAGCCTGACCCTGGACTGCTCGCTCACTAATGCTCAGCTACTTCAACATCCTGTGAATCCTGTAGACTTCAAATGCATCTGCCGGCCCCTGAACTATGGAGGGGAAGGTTACGTGCAGCTTCACAAAGGGCCAGTTGGTCAATTAATCGGTTGTATATCTTATATAGGCTCATTCATCCCCAAATCACCCCAATTGTGTCAATAAAATGGAGTTCCTGTGAAAGACTTTTGATCTATATTCAAAGGATTCTGAATGACACAGATTACATTTTATTGACGCATATTACATTTTAGCTTTTATTAGTTGATCGGTCTGAGATTTCCATAGACACTGATCGAAATGAGTGCTTGCTTTTGACTTTTAACAGATTTAAAAGATGATTATTCTGCATTACCATTCCAGTAGTCATAGTCACTTGTAATAATCAAAGAATGTGTCAGGCCGACATTCATTAATTGGAGGGAGAAAAGGGAGACAGGGTAGTTCAAAATTAATTTAGAAAGTTTGGTAAAAATTAGAGCTGTCAAGCGATTAAAATATTTAATCGTGATTAATCGCATTAATGTCATAGTTAACTCTAATTAATCGCGATTAATCGCAAATTCTTTTTCTATGCTAAATATCCCTTGATTTTTTTGTCCCATAATTCTTCTCATTTTAATTCTCTTATCAACATGGTGAAGTGCATCGGCTTGCCTTGTGCAAATGATTTTCTATTGATAACAACATTGGCATTACACTGATCAAAACAGGACGATACAAAAAAAGAGCCTATAGTGCAATTAAACGACTGCTTTGAACAAATGTCATTTGAACATAGCAGTCAGGCTACTGCTTCTTTGTTTTGAGCCAAAGAAAAAAAAATTTTTTTTTTTTTTTATAAAATATTTGCGTTAATCGCGCGATAAAAAATTTAACGCCGTTAAATTTGGTTTGCGTTAACGCATTTAATAACGCGTTTAACTGACAGCTCTAGTAAAAATATGAACCGTGGTAATCTAAAGAGGGTTTAGATTACTATGTATTTAATCCTTATTCGATAACTAGAAGTTGAATTGCTTAGTGCTATGTGGAGGCCCTTAGCTAGCCAAAAGCAGGTATATCATAAGGCATTGGTTATACATATCCATCTAGTGGCTGCGGTGGGGTTTGGAAATCTTAACCTGCGTGTTGACATTTTGCCACCTCAAAGGTCTAATTGAGTGCATTTCATAGCCCTCATTGATTCTTCCGTGATGTAGCCATTTTATCATAGAAGACAAATTGCTTGAGCAGACAAGCTTGGGGACTGAGACGTGCCTGAAATCGAAGGTGGTGTCCACAAATCACCTCACTTTCTTCAATCACCCTCCAATTATTTATATGGACTTAAACAATGCCCACATATATATCTACTGATGCCAATCATGCATATATAACTGGGTTTTCCTTTTTCACTCGGTTTGTTACATTTCAGGATTTTTTTTCTTGAGAAGGATTTGGTCTTCTTTTACTTTCATATTTCTTTTTCATTTTTCAATTATTTTAGCATCACTGCAGAGGCTTCTTATCTGACATATCTAAGAATAAAATATACCTATATACACAGAGAAAATATACCTGCATACACAGAGAAATAATGTTCCCTTTCTAAAATGTATTATTGAAAAGATTTATATTTGGGAAAGAATTTAAGTATAGATTATTTTTTTAGGAGTAAGAGGGGGTGGGGTTTATGATGTAGATTAAAACATGATATGAATCATAAAAGTTTAGGTCACTATTTATATTTATTTTATTATACATAATTACATTATGACCTTTTCCCTGGCATATCATGTGCATGTATTGCAGCAATGCATACAATTGTCTTACTTTACTTGTGCATGCTTTAATAAATGATAGCTCTCTTGATCTTCATTGACCCTTTGTGGGCCCATGCAGATTGACACAATGACTGACATTGAAAAGTATTAATGTTAATAAATAAAGAGCAAGAATCATAATCAGTGATTTATGGCACTATGGGGCACATTCTTCTCATTTGGTGTTTTTACTTTGACAAGGAATCCACGTGCATGCGGCTAACAGCTGTTTTGGTTGGACAGTGATTGATTTACTGTTGGTACTTCCAAGAGAACAAGGAAAAGGAGCTCTATGTGTTTGCTCGACAACACGGAACCAAAGAACAAATTTGCCAACCATCTTCTCGCAGCTGTCACACTCCCACACAAAGATTTACCAACTCAAGGAAAATGTTATTATAAAAACCAAATTAATTCTGTTGTCATAAGGCTTTTGTTTGGCCTTGTTTTTTTCCCCCTGAAAATATAGGATACTAAATTGTTAAATTCTTGCTGTACTAAACAATAATGCCATGGAGCTATTTCGATATTAATGAAGACTTGATTTGATATCCATTAAGGTGGCACGTGTGATGTCTATCTCTTATAAATGAAAGATTATAATCAAGTATGCAGAGGTATTATCGTTCTTCCACTTCCTTTTCCAATTTTTATTTGATAGGTGTCAAAGATGTGAAAATAAGACTGACAGTTACTTTCAGCTTTCCAAGGCTTCTACTTGGCTTCAAGTTGCAGTCAGTAAAGTATACTGACTGCAATGCATAACAGAAAACGGATTGTCATTCAGACAACCTCAAGTGATGATTATTCGACGCATCCTGTTGTGATTCCCAATCCACTGCAGATACTGCTGCTCTAAGGCAACGCTTGGATCAGAATTGTCCCAATTTCAGCCGACTGTGGCTATCATGCTATGCAGGGCACAGAACGAGGACCTGGCCTGGTCTCCACACATCTGACCAATTTGTCCTTTTTAACCCTGCAAAATTATTTAAGAAACATTTTGACCTTTAGTTCTCCATGGCATGTCCTTCACACAGATAAAAAATTGTACTATTTTCCAGAGTGCCAGACAGATGGGTTGCTCATTGCTATTCCAACCCCACGTTCATCTCAGACACCGACTGATGATGCAACACCTGTATTGGGTCTCAATCCAAAAATGGATGAGTACAGTGTACGTGCTTTGAAGGAAGACTTACTTGCAGAAAAACTCTCAGCAATGGAAATATAGTTCACATTAACGAATTTAGTCTAATCAGCAAAATAACAGATTAGTGATTATTGATGGTTAAGGGAGCTTGCTAGCCGGACGAGACTAGTACCACAAGGGAACTTGTTTAGCGTTTAGATCACTCACTATTGGAATACATTATGGTTTTTAAGCATGATCAGACTTTCTTATGCAACCTTAAAGGTTGAATGTGTGTGTTTTGCAGATATAATTAAAACAAATTATTGCAATAAACTCAAAACATAACATGATTACACTTGTCCTATCCACTTTCATAAGATTTCAATCAATTATGTTACCATTGTATCTATAATCATACACCTTCTGCTTCAGTCACTCAATAGCATGACTGTCAGTAGCTTCAGAACTCCACCACATCACATTTAGAAGCAGCCCAGGTAACAGCTGTTACACAAAATGGTTTATAATCCATTTAGCACAGTATAATCCAGGACGCAGAATAAAGAAATGGACATATATTTGAAGGTCTGTCAACAGCTCCTTGGCTGATGAAACAGAGAGAGTTAACGGGGGCATGGAAAAAAGACAGATTACTTTAAAGGAACATAAAAAACCTCTGGGCGACAGCTTAGTGAAAGATTTTCCAAGAGCATTCTAATTTATTGGGTAATTCATAGGAAATACCTCTGCTTATCAATGCATTGGCATCAGAGTGAATGTGATTCATTAGACATTTAATTTGGTTCCAGAGGTCCGCTGGCCTTGGGGTGACCCCCCCCCCCCCTCACATCCACACACCTATGTGTAATGTGTAATCCCATGTCACCGATGGGAATCGGTCACATAATCACGTCATAGACTTACAATACTTTGAGCTTATCTCCATAAATTTGTGTGTGTATTGGTTCCTTTCATACTTAAAGATAAGCTTTTCCATTCCATTTCCATTCCGATGTTTAATCAATCACTTCACTACAAGTATATTTCCACTAGCCTCATGGTTTTAATAAGCTACCAAATTGATTGTCGACCCCATAAACATTTTTCACCATAAAAATGCAACCAGAAACATCAGCTCTCCATCACGAATGGGCTGTCATGAATGGCGTTCAGGCTTCTCCCCTACCCCCACCCCCTGGTTTCCTCATGCTAGGAGTCTCTCTGTGTTACCTCTCAGCATGGGCACCAGCCATGAGCAGAGAACTCTATCTGTTGGAACAGCACCCCCGTTCATAAATAAAACAGGTGGAGACGACAGCGGGGGGGGGGGGGGGGGGGGGGGGGGGGATTGAGGTGCGACAGAGAGAACAGTACCAAAGCCTGCACCATGAAGGATAGGCAGTTTCCTTTCTTTTCCAGAAAATCCTCAGTTAAATTTGTATTCTAATAACATTATTGTATTGATTCGCTTTAGCTGTAAGCCATCACACATGCAGAGCCTTAACAACACCTCACAAAACCATATTTGGAGGACCATCTTTCCCTCCCAGGGTTTGAGTTGTGCTATATCCTTACTCCTGATCTGCACTAGGATAAAATGGATTTCATCAATTAACTCTTGAAACACACTGGTATGATTCATCAAATTAAGTAATTCTGATCTGATTTGTTAGAAATAATATAATATCACTCCTAAATTTCAGTCAAAATATGAGAAATAAACGCAGTGGGGTGACCCGTTGTCAATTTGCTTGAGTCTCAATTGAAAGCTATTATTATTGTAGTGCCTTTCCTGCAGTACTTGTGACGCCTACGCTGAGAGGGTTTGCTGATTGTATATGTGTCTCTGTCTGGGGGTTAGTCAATGTTAATGGCTGCGTAAAAGAGGGTTAAGCTTGTCGGAAACGTATAGTATGAAGTCATGGTGGGAGGCCCATTTCTTACTCTAACGATAATACCTGTATATAACTGTCTAAAAAAAGCCTTTGGACGATTTACATGCGAGTCTCTTCCATCTCAGACTCCCAAAGCCTACATCCTGAGTAGTATGCTTTGAGTGGCAGGCACTTTTTTGTGAGAAGACAATCGTAAACATCCATGGTAAGATAGGATGGCCAAATGATAAGGCCATTGTGATACAATGGCAGATGACAGGAATCTGTGTTAATATGCTCAGTATGTGCCAAGGGCAGTGTCTTTCACACTCTTGGTGTCACTCTCCGCTAAGATTGGCTGTTCTTCTGAGAGCTGCATACAAAACTCCTGTGTGAGTCGAATCCGATTTCTTTAGATTTTTGCCACCAGCAGCGGAAATTATTCATACCTGGCGTATAGCTGGTGGATTTGAAATGCTATACTAATCTATGCCTAATACTCATTCATATTTAATGCTGAATGACTTTTTTAATACAATATACTTGAACAGTAACGGGAATTAGATTTATTCCTGTTGCCTCAGCAAGGTGATGATTTCTTGATTACGATTATGATTACTGCAAACCACCCCAAGGCACGTAGAAAAACTACAGGCATGTCTTTTCACAAACAGAGAGTCAGGGCTCTGGTTTGGCCCATGCCTGTGCCTTCAGTAGTGCCGTTTAGAAGAATGTCCCTGTTTGCTGCCATCCTAGTGGGTTTAGGCTAGAAAGATACCCAAGCAAGGACGAACAGCTCCAACCTCCTGGCACTTTGAATGTGCTCATCTTAAGAAAGCAGCTTCCAGATATGCTTTAATCAAAATTCCTATCAGAACGGTCAATGATCACGTGAACATATATTTGTGTATCTGGAAAACAAAAGCCTTTAACTTGATTTGTTAAACGGCAAGGAGGCATTCCAGGATGCTGAGGTACTTAATTAGATAACAGATTTCTTTGTCGGATTTCTGAAGTACTATGATATTTCCAAGGAAAGCCCAGTAAGAAAAGAATCCAGCATTGACTGACACTATCCAAGCTTCCTACCCTTTGCATCTCCATATCCGTGTTCAAACCTACACTGAAGCCTTTGCAGATTAAACACACTTCCTAAAGTATAACAGTGTATTTGGCAATAGCTGTAATGACAAACAAACAAAAGGGTACAAATAGTAAGTACCCATTTCACAGTGGCAAAGAACTTGCTGGTTTTGTGTTTGAAATATAAAGATGTCAACAAACACGCTCACATCAATGGCTTTAGAACAGACGCTTCCAGTAAGGGAGGAAAAAATAAGTAAATTAAAGGTAACAATTTGAATGGGAACGTACAGAGCAGGTAAAAACAAAAGATAAGCCAAAATTTAAACCAAACATCCAATGACAACAATCATAGCTGTGTGCAATTGTGCAACCTGTATACCAAACCAAGAACGCTTTGCAAAGGATGAGAGGCCTTGGAATCTCCAAGAAGGGTAAAACCAACACAGTAATGATAAGTGTTTAATTTAAGTTGTTTCTTCAAATATGAATGAATAGCACAAATTAAATGGTTCATAAAAGGTATCTTATCAACTGATGAAAACTATTATTTTCCAACTCCGAACTTAAGTGCGATTCTAGCTGACTTACTATCAAAAGGTACTCTTTAAACGGAGCCGACGTAAACTCCGTCTGAAACGTTGCGCTTTGCCTCCTCTTGGCTGCAAAGCCCCAGATACTTCATTGTCCTAGTTTTGTTGACTGTGCGAATGCTCACACCTCAACTTTATTTCTTGCAGAACCGTTGATGTACCATCTCCAGCCCCTTATCCCCACTGCCCCCTGGCGATCAGATCATATATTGGCGATCTAGAATAAGCATGGTTGGACGATCTGAAAATAGAAGTGATGGTCGCTCAACTCTAAAACAGTCCAACTATAAATAAGTCATATTGTCAGGCGTCTTCCTATCTCACCAGCAGCTTAAACCTTGTGATCACAGCGTCATCCATGATGACGTATGCAGGCCTTTTTAACATATTCATTCAAAGACAAAGTCATTTTCAGGACTTTGTGTTCGACACGGTGTTCTGTGGCAGAGTCTGTTCCGGGACCTTGCTTAATAATACATTCACCTCGTCTATATTTTCCTTGCTCTGTGCATTTTTATTATATGTCGCCAGCAAGCCTAAAGGGCCCCAAAAATCTGTACTCCACGCGGTGGGGGCTTTCCCTGGCCGTCCAGCTCTCTAAGCAATTTTCCCGGGTCCCCAGACACCGGCCCAGGCTCCCAGTGAGCATTCCCCCGGCCAAGAGTTCACTTCAATCAGGGCTGCTGACCTCAGCTCCCCAACCGGCCCTATTAGCAGCCCAGATATGTCTTTGCATTTCCCATGCAGGACTTAGCTCCAGGGTTTGCCGCATAAATTTAGCCCTGGTGGTCGTTTGTTCTAATTTGATTTATGAGAAGGAAATGTTTGGGGACATATACGGCAGCAGTGTTTTATTATTACACTCAAAATCAGGTCATAGGTAATGAGCAATATCAACACCTTCTTTGATATTTATGTGTGGTGAAAGCGAGACAAGGTGCTCAGCTGCAAAAATTTGATGATTTTGTTTTTTTTATCAAGCAAGCAAGAGTAAAATTACCTACTCTGCTTTTCTTTTTTTTCTGAAACTCCCTAAAGAAAGCGTGATAAATTGATTTGTTCACAGAAAATCCCCAACACGTTCAGCTGAATGAGCCATATCACACATAAGGGGAAAATCCTTGAAAAGACACTGCACTCTTCTTCCCTTCAATCCTCTGAGAAAGAAAACTGTTCAACCAATCCGAAAAATAGTGGACACTTCTCTTTGATATGCTATGAAAAAAACCATATGCCTCTCCCATACATGTACTGCCAACTTTGACTTCCGGGAATAGATTCTGATAAGACGTAATGTTGGGTACAACCCTTCAGAAGTTTAAACAAGTATTATGTCTGATGTGCTTTTTGTTACCAGTAATAAATCCTTTGACAATCTTCCACATAAGGGATACACTCTGTAGAACTGAACCTCCATGCACTGCTGACTCAGGGGACACAACCAAAGAAAGCATAAAGACATTATCATTGCTAAAAGAGCTGTTCACTCGTCTTTCATTCAAAGAACAGCAAAGAACAAACATCATAATGAAATAATAGCCATTAGCTATTTGATAGAATCAGGAGATTACAAAAGGAGATGAAAACCAAAAACAATTCTCTCCACTGAGTTTAGCCCATGCATCTTATTATTCATAATTGAAGAAATATCATCTGTGCATTTTACGCAAGAACATTATAGCAATCCATCACATAAGCTCAATCAGGAACAAAACAATGGATCTCATTAGCATGCATGGTCATTAAGAATGTAATGAGCATTCCCCCTCTTATTCCATTACAGATGATTACTTTTGTAATCACCAACACTACACAACACTACAATAGATACTCAAGAGATACTGCACTGGAACATACAGTATATGGCCATAAAAAGCACTTATTTGCATTTTAGGCTGCTGGAAAAAAAAAAATCATTTGGCGATGAATTTTCAAAACGAGAGGAAGCCAAATTTGTCAATATGGCCTATGCAGGCGGTGTGGATCCTTGCTCTGAGTCTTGTGAACTAGAGTTAATGTAAACTCGAGGGCCCACCTGGTTGCTGCACAGTAGACTTGCAGGGGCTCAACTAATTGAATAAGCCAGGGGCTCCAATTGAGTCTTCCATTTTGACCCAATACTGCAGTCCACAGCACACTATTTTGATTCCATCTGCTTTGAATTAAGCACACACACACACACACACACACACACACACACACACACACACACACACACACACACACACACACACACACACACACACACACACACACACACACACACACACACACACACACCTTGATAGTCTGGCTCGCCGGCATCAAAAACACCACTGTAGATCTGTATCAAATAAGCTGATCCAACTGACCGTGTGCAAGGAGAACAGCTGTCTATGGTTAAGAAGAAGAACAAATGGAATCTGAAAATATACGGAGGAAAAACATTGATTAACTTTTCAAACAAAAGAAAAAGTACTATTGTAAACCTAATGATGACCTTCAATTTTGCACTTCTGTGAACATATTTGACTTTTGCAGGGATACTTAGTAAACATATCTCAGAGCCCATCATATCTGCAGTAGAACTGAAACAAACTAAAGCAAAATGGAACAGAAACTTTGTTTTAGATACATTCTCGTTCCTAACCACATTCCCCTTTAAAAAACAACAACACCTATCTCAATATCACTTCAACTGTTCCAAGCACACATTGATGGGGGTAAATATGACACCCCTATGTCGGAGTGATCCAATCTTCCTCCCAACTGTGAGCGCCATTTTTTTTTACTTTAATATTTGCTTTGCACCGCTAGAAACCTAGTGGCACACAGAGACTGATTAGCATACAGCATGAATAATAAATGCTATGAGCACTGTGTAAAAGCCTGTGTTATTCATGCACTGCACTTATATAACGCAAGCTGTTGCTGTGCATGGCAGGTGGGACAGACAAACTTCTCGCTTTGTTTGGAGTATGAGTTATTCTTTGGGATCCCTCTATAAGCATTGAGGAATGTTTTTTGCGGTTTAAGTCTTAGTACAATGAAGTTGTTGCTATGCTTGAGATAACATAAACTGTTCAGCAACCTTCATTGCTCTCAGTAAGCCACTTATGTTACGTTTACTGTGAAATGCATTCAAGCAAAGTCATTATGAATTTGTTGAAGGTCATAGCTGACAAAAATAACCTCAATTGCAATCGTCATACTTTACTCAATACACTCAACACTGAATGATGTACAATAGGTCACTTCTAAACATAACAGATACATAACCTCTAAATATAGGTAACACTCCCGTTTGCCAAGGTTTGCCTTAAGTTTATGCATTTATCATTCGTCTCCTGGGAGGGATACATTTGCGATGTTTGGTGAGTTATTGATTCAAGAATTTATGAAATGTATAATTATTTTATCATCTAGTAAACAAAGAGCATGATTATTTCTCCATGATTCCTTAACTCTACAGTTAGAAATAATGGGAACAGTGTGGTTGTACATTAAGGTTCAGGGTTCTAAATAATAAATCAAATTTTCAGTTTTCAATAGTTATCATTGAGAGCATGTAAAAAAACAAAGATATAGATAATCCAACCCACATCTCAGCATTCAAGTTAAAGCTAAGCACTAGCAAGAAATGATTACATGTATTCTTTCAGGTATACTTTGATGCAAAATTATGCATAGGCTCTGAGGGAAACTTAAATGTTGCATAAAGTGCTGAAAAATGTGAGTTAATAGTCTGTGGTGTGAAAGAACCATTGTGAAGGGACTGGATTTATTTTGTCAATTTCAATGAAAAAAGTGTCTCCACATAATGTTAAGAGACAATGGCTTCATGTTTTGCCACTGTGGTGCCGTCCAGGCATTTGATGTTTAGGCATGTGTTAGGAACTTGCCACTTACTGAGAGAGATTTTGGTGAGTTCTCCAAGTAGTGGGCTAATCTAATTAAGAGAATTTCCATCCAATCAGTTAGATAGATTCTGGTAGTGCTAGCCTAAAGCTAAATTGGGGGTCGTAAGTAGTACCTATATTTACTAAACTCCAAACACACAGATAATACACACTTCCCCACTACCCCAAAGGTTCAATGTGATAAAACAATGGACTGCCCCTTTAAGTAACAAAAACAAAGTGATACGTGGTAAATGGCCATTGCAAACAAAAACAATCTCACATACGATTTTTATTCACTGCAGATGGTAGGCATTTGAATAATTACATTTGAAAACGATTCCTGGTCTTGTAGCAAGCCCAACGCCAGCTTGTTGTGTAGTAGCTAACTCAGGGAACTGATTGAAAAGGCTTAACAGGGTGATCCGTTTCTAGCCTTTAACCTCCAATTTCAATACATGTACTGACATTTTATAACAATACCCACAAGTCCAGCAGATTGTGATGTTGCCTTTATTGATTGTATTCCATTATTGAGCTGTGGTCTTTATAGGCCAAAAGCCCTACTATACTGGGAAACACACAAGTGAGAATAGTGTACATTGTGTCCGGTTGGCCAACAGTATGGACCTAGCTCAGGTTGGCTTGACATTGATGTATAAGAAAGAAAACGCAGCTGATAACAATGTCGAGACTCCGTGAATTTTCAGCACCAAAAAGATGTGCGGGTGTCAGGATTCACAGACTTTTTGAGTGGGAATCATCTTTGATGTTGCCTTTACAGCAAAACTCTCTGATCCCTCCATCTCACTGTGCCAATTTCCTGAGACTCATAATGCGCCACATAGCCTTCCGGCAATATAAAAACCCTTCTGGTTCGAAAAGAAAGCCAACCATAATAGAGCCTTCATCGAATTACAATGGCTAAAACATTTATTGGTTGTGAGCCCAAAAAAATTAAATAACTTACCACGGCACATATGTTACGTTTTGATATAATAATAACAAGAACTCCTTGTGTTCCGCACAGAGCTGAATACCTGTAAGAAAGGTGGGAATACGAAGAAATATGGCTGCCTGCTCTCAGCAAGGGAAGTTGGATTTGACAAAGTGACTTTGTCTAAGTTGTGGTATATGTGGAGTCTTGCGGTCACAGCAGGCACAGCAGGCACAGCAGGCCCAGCAGGGCTTTTCCCAGCCCCCTGCTTCTCTTGTATCACTCGAGATCCCCCATTAGCAGAGGCCTTGAAGCTGATGACTGGCAGCTCTTCGGCTTCAGGTCACTGAGGAAGTGTTTTGAAGAGTCATAAAGCTAACCGTAACATTGGTTGCAAAGCTTTTAACACAGAAATCGTAATCTGATTTGATCGTTACTTCATCATTATTTCATCATTGTTCCTTTTTTTCCTAGCAGACTTACGTGAGCTTTAGAATATGTGATTGAAGGGTTGAAGAATTGTTCTGATTGCTGAAATTCACATGCATCACATACATCATCATGATCTCATACATACATCAAACCTTATCGCAACTGGGATGATTTGTACTAGCATCATAATATTTTCCATAAATATTTTAATGTTTACAATTACCAAATTACATACAAGGTTGGAAATTAAAACTTTAGTAAGGAATAATAGGCCACAGGGAAACTCCATAAGAAAGTACAAGCATTTCAGGTCCTTCCCAGCAGGAGCAGAAAATGTCATAGATGATGCAGCGGCTTCTCATTATCCAAGTTGCTAGTGCAAGGACAAAGTGAATGCCCCCCCATTTCTAATTCTCTTTCTCACTCTCTCACTGCAAAGTTGTGTTGGAACCCTTGACAGATTGCAGCAACGTCAACGCATACCTGTCGCAGTGCCGCAATGATAATCCAGGTAATGTTACGAACTGCAGCTGATATCATATGAGACCAAGGGCCTGTCCTGCAATGCATTGCACCGAATCAAGTTCAATTAATAACTTATAAGAGATCTATAGACCTGTAACACATGCCATTGATTAAACTCAATGACCTTTGCTGGTCATTGAAACTCAATGACCAGCAAAGGGAGTTGAAAAAGTAAATGGAAATGGAAGAAAGGTTTGTCAGGGAGTGCGATTGCCATTTTATCGTTTGAGGAAAATTAACACTATTGTCTCTCCGTGAATATATAACCGTATATATATACAATACAATATACTTTAGACAAATTATATTGGTAACTATTGTTTGTCAAGCCAGGAGAAAATGTTACAAAGGTTAATAACCTGGCTTTGTTGAATCAATTATATATTTAAGTCTGAATATTTGAATTGCTCTGAAAAATAAACCCTTTGAGCATTTAACATTATTAATTTGGTAAAATTATTTGTTATATTTTCTGTCAAATTAACAAATAGTCATGCACTTATTCACCTGCATCATGCAGAATGGTTTAATTTTGTGAAAATCACCTGCTCGCTGTACATTATCCATTACTGCCAGAGCGCCCTCCACCCTGGACCTGGCAAGTTGGTACTGGTACTGAAACGTATCGACAACACCAAATAAAGACTGCATCTAGAACCCCTGGGACTGCATGAGATGTGGAGTGGACACTCTTTGGCCTGTGCAATGCCCAAGCACCATAACAGTCTGATACGAACCCGGAAATGTCCCCCATTATTTGGATTCAGAGTTAGGATAGGGTAGTTTAGTATTGTATTAATAAATAAAGATTTTCTGAAGACGGCATCCCTTAACCTTAGTTGATGGTGTTTCCAGTGCTTTATCACTAAGAAGAAAACAGTGGCTGACTGACTGACAAACAAAGGTAACATCACATGCACAAAAACAAATGTATATAACTGATATTAATGGTGGCACTTATTTCACCCCTTAAGCAATGTCTATTTCCAAGATTTGGATTCCATACACATGCTGTTTATAATGTGGGTGTTGCTTTGACAGTTACCGGTCTATCAATAGCTGATGAGGGCCTGGATATAGAGTCCATTGAGAGTGTATTTTGTTTCTTTAATCTTTGTAAGCTTTGCAAGCTTACATTTATACACAAATGCGGCTTTAATTATTACTTCATGATTGTAAAGTTGATCATTAAGGGAGCAGATCCCAGCATCTAATTTCGAAGGGATTTCAACATGCACAGTTGGAGTATAGGCTTACTGGTACCCCTGTTGTTTTCTATTAGTCATCATATGACTGCTACCCGACACAAAACCGCCAGACTTCACAGCATGTTCTTAATGATATTTGTTTGTCCAGAACCAATCATTAAATATATAGAAACAGATATTTTGGTTAAAAAAGGTTTAATAATGTAAAATAATATTAACCACAAGAAAGCTCAAATGTGTATTTTTGTTATGTTTCGATTCTTATTTTTGGACATTGAATTCCAGATTTTCAAAAATAAAATACTGGTCTGCTATCTCACCGCAACCTTTTGTCTGCATTTGATTGTGTTTTCAACTCAAATGTCATTGAGCAAATAATATAATACTTAATAAATAAGATCGATAAATATTACTCAAAAGGAACACCAAATTGCATTACTGGTTATAGATAGTGAGATAGATAACTTGATTGTGCAGCAGTAACTCCACTGACCATAGCTGAATGAGGATACTACGTCTGCCAAGAGAAAAGCAACAGGATACACGAAAGGAACCAATAGTTTGATTTTCACTTTCTTGCTGGTAGAAAAACAAACCATCAACTTCTTTCACCTTCCCTCACTTGGTAGTTTCTATTGTTGCATACATAAATCATAAAGAAGTGCTCTGCATGCAAATGTGTTAAACATATGCAAAAAGTACTGAGCCATGAGAATCCTGAACGGCTGGCTCATTAAATGCCCAAGCCAGGACTAATATGAGTGGAATAAGTCCATGTTGGCTTCATTAGAAGGATTTACACACTTGCCATAAGTATCCATGTGGAAGTCCTACTGCAATTCAGTTTGGCCATGGGCTTCAGTCAGAGCTTCAGTGGTGGACGGGGGGATCCTTACTTCGTTAATCATTTAGGGAAGGCAATTTGCTGAGCACCTGTCCAAGGCAGAAGGCTATTAGGGCCTTCAATGGGAAGGGTACTGTGCACCCTAATGGTTGAAGAACAGTGGTCGTTTAACAGAATATTGCTTCCCTTGGATTGTTTGATGAGTCAGTGCGGCCACGGGGCAATACTCTCGCTGGGGGACTGCAGCGGTGTTCGGTCCGTCATTCGCAGTGGCTACTCCCAGGCGATGTGTGTACTTAGTCAAGGCAGAGCTACTGATGGTGATTAATGAGTGGCCCCATCGCCTCCCTTCCACTGACCTGTGCCCCGACCATCTCTCTGTGTTGAAGGGAACTGCACAGATAGCATCGGTGCAGCTGTACGAAAGGTATCCCAGGGGAGGGAATCCACTAGCCTGGCTCCGCCCGCCTAAGTACTTCCGCTCAATTTGAATTTCCCTTCAGTACTAGGTCTGGACCTGCTGTATGTAATTTGGTTTTCTGGTGCCGCCACAGCGGCCAACAATCAGCGAACAGAGGGCGTGTCTGAGAACAATGACGATAAAGTCGTACGCCAGTTTGAGTTGTTGTTGTAGGTCGGTAGTTGATTTACAATGTGCATTTTTTCCCTGATAAATTAAATTCGACAAACAAAACCTGCAGCTGTCGTTGACGGACATTTTCGTGCAGACGCGCAAGGTGTTTGGTTTGTGTACAACCTGCGCGTGATTCCCGGTGCATGACATACGTCACATCCAAACGTTAGCGATTGGTTATGGCAGATCCAGAGTGGCACTGGGCAGATCCAATAATTTTAAACTTCAGCAGACACCCGCCTTCAAGTGAGTTAACGTTGGTCAATTGATTAGGTCCAGACTCTCTGTACAAATGAAATGAAATGAAGTGAAGTACGAGAGTCTGGTAGAACCAGGCTAGGAATCCACTGCTCTCTACACACAATCTAACTGTAGCATTATGGCGAGGATACTGAATGAGCATTGCCAATTTCCCCGGATTTAACCCTGCTTTTGCTTTTCTTCTCGTTAATGCTTGAGGCCAATTAGATGTATTTAAACTGCTCATGCACTAGCATCACAACATTGTTCATCATACACCAACATCATTCGGTTTAATAAAGTCTCTGTATATACCTCTGTATGAGGTATAAATGGCTCTGTGCTTGTAGGGGATGTGTGACCCATCTGTGGATTTTATCGCCTGACACTGTTCGGCAAGTATAAAGAAGCCCCCTCATTTCCAAATTCTTCTTTTCTACCCTTGAGTTCTCGAGCCTTGTAACTGAATAAAAGCTAGCGGGATAAACATTAAGCCTGCCAAAAAGTAGATTGTTTTGCAAGAGAAAATATTTTTTATTATACTTTTTTGCAAACCTACTTGCCCGCTCTCATGTAGTGGAACACAGTTTAAGAGTTACCTACCTCCCCACCTCTGTGTGCTATGTTAAGTTTGAGTCCCGGGGTAATGCATCTAGGATAATAGCTGGGAGGATGTTGGCTGGCTCTTCAAGGACTCGTCAACGTTTGTGTTGCTCCAGGCTTAAACTCTCAGAAAAGACGACTGGCAGCCTTCTGCCTGACAACAGACACCACGCTGTTGAAAATACTCTTGACGCTACCTTTAGTTCTAGGTTTTTTAACTCTGATCATAGTCGCAGCACCAACAGGGGGCTAAAGGCATCTATGTTTAGGAAGGGACTTGACTACTGTAAGGCGTGTTTCAAGGAAAAGAAAACATATGGAATGTCCACACACGCTGGACATTTGTTGCAGTTAATCCATGGACGCATTGCACAAATTAAAGATGGAAAAGTGAATGTCTTCTCCCCCAAAACGCAGTGTTAAAAGGTCAATAGACCAGAGTGTCATTTAGATGGTTACAAATATCCTAATACTTTATATTTGTATTGGTATATTAATAAATGACAAATAGCTTGAGGCCATTTTAACCGTCAATCGAAATTAGCTAAACAAAGGTCCAACACTGCATTCAGGCTACATGTCTTGGACATCCTTTAAAATGGTATTCTTTTAAGTATTTTAGATATTTAGCAAGATAGATAGATAGATAGATCCTTTAATAATCCTTTACAGGAAATTACCGTGTCACAACAGCATTAGCAAGTTATTATATCATTCCCTTACCTTGTCTCTGAGGAAACGTTCACTCATTTTGTTTCATGTGGCAAATTGCAAAGAAAACAGCTTTGTATCCATGGTGGCCAGCAAAAGTGTGACCACCAAAGACCCGAAGTCCTTTGATAGAGAAAATGACATGCAAAAAATCTGATAACATATTGTCCTGGAGGGAATGAGTTCTAGGTGGAGATGCAGATGTAAACAGTTGACTAAATCAAAAAGTTACATAAATGAACAAACCTGAAATGCCAAATATATTTGACCAGGGTCCTTCTTGGATAATATAAGTCACGTTTCTCTTTAGGAGTTGGTTTTGTATATGAATAAATTCCATTGTGTGTTAGAACTGTTCACTTTCTTATTATGCCACGACTGTGTCTATTATATATTTTTTTAACTAATAGCAATTTATTGCGTGATTATGTTTGATTAATGGTGAACTTATCAATGTATTTGAAATATGAGCAGCTTCAATAGCCAACTGCAAGCTCATTATTTTATAAAATTAGTGGCTCAGTCACCGAGTAGTTGCAGACTGTTCGTAACTTAACAGCATACAATTATAGAATACTAAAGGTACTGGGATTTCCTAACTGCGATTAATGAAGTTGAATTTAACTTACGGTTAGCTATTGTGTAATGTGCTGCAATTCCATGGGTAAGTGTTATTCATGCAACTCCTTTAACTGCTTCTTCTGTCTGCAACCAAACGGCAAGCTGCTTTTCCCTCACGGTTGCTTACAGTGCGTGATATGAATGGTGTTGATCACCATGATATCTTCACCAATTTCTTTGTGTCAGCTATACAGCAGCAGAGAGGCAATTTGGGATGTCTCGTCTGTGACACCACTGGTTTCCAGTGGGAGTGCTGCTGCCCAGAACATTGTTCTTAGCTTCAGCTAGATTGCCTTTAAGGATCTCAGTCATTCACATTGGTGCCATGTGTGAACCGTGTTGCTTTCCGTTTATGTAATATTTAGATTTGTTAGATATTTATAGTTGATTCTAGTCTAATGAAAAACAGCCTTTATGATGGACTTGAAAAAGATATATAAATCACAAAACTTCGAAGTGAAGTTAATTGAAATGATAAGAACAAGAGCTTTTTTTAACCTACGTACATGCACACACACTTTGTTTGGTTACATCCTATTTTCATGAAATCATACCTTATGTCTAACCTAGTAAACAATTTATGGGTGATATTAAAACCAAGTATTTTTAAAATCGGAAATGCCATCAAGTCTCAGGGTCATACTAATCATTTTGTCGATATTTATACTGGATAGCCTTTCCACCATGATCTCTGAATAAGGGTTCTCCACAATTTATGATGTATGTTATTATCTAGTAATCACCCATGCTTTTTATCAATTATGATCCAAAGTGAACAAGTTCCGGGCAGCATTACAACAACGAAAATGTTTTATGTTTAAAAAATATTGCACTTAAGAAATAAAATTCCTATTTACAATGGCAGTGCACCTAAATTAGTATACCTCAATTAAGAAAGGGACCATGATTCCGAGCAGAGTATCTGTTCAATGACTTAATAGTTATAAGTAAGAAAACAAGTTATGTACCATGTAGACTCGGCTATGTACCATGCATTAGAAATAAATGGTACGTTTTAAATATAAAAGTTGCCAAAAGACATCCAGATTGTAAACTCTCACTCTCTCTCACATACGCATAGACGCACACGCACACACACACACACACACACACATATGGAATCTGATATCATGCATGTTCAACCTTGCATGTGGGCCTTCCACCCCCCACGCCACGATATCTCCTGGGATAACAGGAAAAATACAATAAACGTTATAAAAAATCAGCTTCATCTATTTCCTCTCAAGAGACTCTGACACAAAAATGTACAAGCTTCATATTATTATGCCGCTCAATGTTCATTATTAATGAGTGGATGTATTATTATTCATGTTGTTTGCCACTTGCATTTCCAATCTCCATCAATGTACATTTAAGGTATACAATGTACCCTACATATACTTCATTTCGAGGCATCAGACCTTTTTCCTTTATTAATTATGCATCAACTTTGTGCCTCTATGAACAGGACTTTGAAAACAGACAGGAAAGTGGGTGGAAGAAGAAAGGGAAGGACATGTAGCACAGGATGCCGGTTGTAAATCGAACCCGGGTCGCTGCCAGGCTTATTGCCTACGTGGTTAACCATTATTGGTTTGAGCCACTGAGCCACTGGAGGCAGATTGCTCAGGGAGAGTTGCAGCATTTCACCTTTGACTCATATCTCACAGTTTAATGAAATTTGGCTAAGTTTACATCCATTTATGAAGATATTGTCCTGGGTGCTTGGTCTTCAAGCCTTTCATAAAGACTTCATCAACTATAGTGTATTTTAAGTAGTAGGGATGGGTCTGAATAATCGCTTATTCACTCACAAGGGACAAAACCATTTTTTTTACATTTGGACCGTTCCCAATCAAATGAACACAAATTAACAGACAGAACTCTTTTTAAAAAAATAATTAATCCTGCCCAGAAAAGCAACATGCACAATACAGAAGCATAAATATTAATATGTAAGCATACAACACAAACAAACACCACCAGTACACTACCACATGCGGCCAACTGTCAAAATCTATGGTGAGCTTCGTCTCATAAATGTTTGTAAGAGACAGAATATTGTTCTGAAGGGAAACATGATAAAAAATATATGTTAATGAACACACATCAGCAATTGCTAAAAAACACACGCACACACATAAGCCTTAACGCTTGTCTCCCTAATTAGGAGCTTTATACAATATGAGCATAGCTCTATGTAGTCTGACTGGCTTTGAGAGGGGCTTAGCCGGGCAATTCAATCTCAAAAGGCATAACCATGTAAAATGTTTTAGTTTAGTTCACTTCTAATGGTACACAGAGCCAGTGCTAGCTAGCCTAGGTAGAAGCTAAGCTAAAACATACAACATGTGTAATAAATCTCACTTGAGAAACAATAACAGGAACTGATTTACATAAATGGTCACCATCAACCTAAATCAGGTTAACTCAATTAAATGTGCAGTGCTATTTATACTAGATGGAGCATGGGTTAGTCATCCTGAGACATTTTGGTTTAACTCCTCTATGAATTAGTGCGGCAGAAGAGGATATACTGTATAGCCTCCTTTTGGAAGTATTATGAATGAGTCAATCTAATTTAGAAAAGCGTTCGATTCACTAAATGGATTTGTCATCTGGCTTTTTGTCTTTAGTAATGTCATATCGAATCTACTGGGGGACTATTTCCTCAACTATTTCTCCATATAAGATGAATACAAGTATAATGTTGGCATATCATGAATAATGTTGTGCTTTGGCCAGATGCTTGCCTTTATTCCCTTGCATTTAAAGTTGATAAACACTAAAGAATATCCAATCTAGTACTCATTGAAAGTGCACATTGCCTGAAATCTTAAAAATAAAAAGGTTTGTCCTTTGTTGAATGGAAGATGGAGAGTTTGTACTCTTTCCCCCATTTCTTTGTAAAATGAATTATGCAACTATAAACCACATGCACAACAACTGAGAGAACAAGTGATTTAAGAGTTCAACTTACTCATATCAGTGTGTGCCAAAACACAGAAATGTTTCCCTACAGGAGGGAAATAAGGAACATACAGAGAGAATTATTCAGCGAAACTTCAGAATAGCAAGGATATACAAGGAAGCTCAAAAGCAATATTGTGGCTTCTTGACAAATGGATTATTGGTATGGGTCTACGCCTTAAAGCACAGAAAACATGAGAAAGGGCTTCAGCGGGTGTCTCAGAGGTTCCCTGCCACGGCCTGCCGATGGAAAAGTAATGGGCTTTTGCTTCAAGACCTTTTATCTTGTTGAACAAAAAAAAAGAAAAGACAAAAAAAAGCGGTTTGATAACAGTGTTGGCCTGTAGCATGAAAAAAACTACAACCTGATAAATAGGAGGTTATTGTGAGAGGTGCACTGAGCTCCCCACCAAAATAAAAAGGGAAACTGACGAAGGCCGGGCAAACCATTTCTTATTCCGTTTGGTCTCTCTAAGGAGGAATCTGCACTGGTGTGACATTTGCATACGCTGCTCATTTGCTCCCCTGACATTGATAAGATGCCGCGTAATGACACTAAATTAATGTACTTGCTTCGACTGACTGTTAACTGGCAACACAGTGACTGCGGTGGCACCGTTTGGGAGAAGGAGACCCGCCACCACTTGAGTGGAGAGATGTGGAGCCCACACCGGAAGGGAGCATGAATTTACCATCCAGCCATCACTCCAGCAAACGCTAGACATCGCAAGGGAATATCAATGCACTATCAAACCACCAGGCAGTCTTTAATCACTCTCACCGATTCCGTATTAAACATTTATTTAATTAGCATACAAATCAGAAGCCCAAAGTCGAGGGGATGATGAGATACGTGGCTGAGATCTTTGGACAGGTTGATTTGTACATTTTCATTCCCAGCATGACACTCTGCGATTGGGTCAATTTCTTTATTTTTTTTTTATTCCGAATTAATTTACCTGTAAAGTTTGAAATGAATCACTGTCAGACGTTAACTGTTCGATGTAATTCACAGTGTGCTGTGTGGTGTTTTAAACATTTATAAACAAAAGGTCTATATAAGCTTTGTTAGGTTATTCAATCTTAAGTGCATATTTTATGCAAATGCTATGCTGGTATATTAAATTGCTGGCTGAAGAAAGTGAGGGGCTTCAGGTGTGCTTGTTTATCCACATATCCATTGTAGAAGGTTATGCTCCGTGGCTAAATTGAACTTCAGAGGGATGCTGAAGCACACAGTTGTACAAACAGCACAGTTAAAATGTCTTCCACGGGTCTCTACAAATGTGGACACAAGCACGGCATGACCCTGAAGGTCAGACTTGACTGCAAGATGAGGGCGGTGTGGTAGATGTGCGAGCACACACACACACAGATACACACACACACGCGAGGAGGAGAGCGGCTTTATGCTCCTACTGCGCAGGAGCAACAGAGTATGCCACGCTCATTAGGTTTGCAAAATACTAAGCAACTGATGATTGTGAGTGGGTGAAATTAAAAAGAAAACACATAGAGGCATTGGGGATTGTAGATGTTCTCCAGCTTCATTTTTGAAATTACAGTAGCTGTTGCCATTTCATTTAAACTCCTACAGTTTCTTATAAAACGGGATCTACTGTCCCACACACATTTAATCAAGCTGTCTGGATTTCACAACACAAACCATTGACCATCAAATAGGATTGAAAATTATTATACAACACTTCAGGTAGTGAAGCCTCACCCGGAATCCACTTGTAGATTGTTCACGCAGCTCTATTCATCCATTTGTAATCTATTAAGGCTAAGTATACGCTGCTCCTTCATTTTTGGTTAAAATAATCTCCCTTTAGCATTACTAAATATGTCCAATTCTATGTTTGTAAAAAATCGATTGGATATCCAATATCTTTCCTACAAAAAATAGATATACTCTGTGAATGTTTTAATAAACCAACACAGCAGTAGTATTCTGCTAATAAGGTCCCTTTAAAGTTTGATGACGGAAGGTTCCGGGAAGGTGGTTATTATTGAAAGAGCTTGCGGGGTAACTCCGCCTACCCGGACCAGCAACTAATCGTTGGCGAACAAGCTTTATTCAGTCTCAACAGCAATGCTAATGCAAATACCTTGTTTTGGACTATTTATATCCTGCTTAAAAACTCGGCCAAAATACATAAACATGAAAAAGATTATACAAAAATACACGTATACAAATATGCAATTCAAAGAGGACCGTTTTTTGACGCCATTGAATTTCATACCTTCGGTATTTCTAATATCCTGGCAGACCGTAACACAGTGATACTGCCCAAGCCTAATGGAGGAGGACCGTACGGAGTCAATCGGCTGTAGAACTACCAACAGATACGGTGCTGGGGCAAACATCTGGTTTTGGTTTTGGTTTGGCAGCCAGCCATAGTCAAGCTTGAACAGGATATGCCTGATCTCACCCATCCCTCCAACATGGAGGCCAACCGGATCAGTTCATGCCAAACTGACAACCACTGAATACAATTATTACGATTATTTGGATAAGCATTCACTATAAGATGATCTATGTTGATCTAATCTAACTAATTATATTATTGACTAGCTTATTTAAATAGAGCTTGTAGGCAGGTGGAAGGAACTGACAAAAGGGTGCATTCACATGAAGCACTGATTTCTTTATAAAAAATAATAATTAAAAAAACGAACTAATCAACTAATTCAGCTTGTGCTGCTTAGCCAAATCATCGTCCCTGAGCTTGTTGCAGTGCTCAGACATTGATATCAACTGATAACAAGTTAAGTTAAGAGTAGAACAGCTCAACAAATGCACACATCTCATTTAAATACCATTCACTTATCATTAATTATTATCACATATCATTTTCTTCTCCCATTGCCCCCATCCTTTTCAGAGGCTTTAATTTCCTGTTCAATTTTCTCTTGTCTCTCAGGAACGGCCACAGGGATGGTTAATAATGCATTCATTACAGTAGAGATGAGCCAAATAAAGGATATAAAGACATCATGGGATTTGAATTAAATAATACACTATTGAAAGCAACTGTGTTGACTCAGATCAATTTGACTTGCACAGGATCTGAAGAATAGGTTAAGTCACATCATAATTCACTATTACAAAAAATAAAAAGCTCTTTAACAATGAAGTGCTAAAAGTCCGAGATGCATTGGTACTTTATTATAATAATCCTATTATATTATATAATTCAGGAAATCATGAATTATACCTAGTTTTACTGTTGACCTTAAGGGACTAAAGTTTGAGGCAGGTAATTTCCACCCTTCAAATCAAGAGCATAAAGTGTATGGCATAGTTTTCCATTTAATTTGTAACCGTGTGTGGTGGAGGAGTATGAAACGGACTTTAGGTGAAATAAACAAAAGCCTGTGTGGAAGCAGGGCATGAGATGATGTGTGATTTAGGAGCCAATGAAATATAGAAATCCCAATTGCTTTGCAAATGTGATTACAAATCACAAACCTGCCTGTGCTTACTGTCCCTGAGAAACCAAGCTGAAAGATTATCAGGAATAAGGTTGCAACACAAGAAGTGTAGTTTAACTCCGTGCTTGTTCAGACTCTGGTGCCCACTAAGTGTCTCAGATGATGACTTTTAGAGCTCGTGCAATACTTTTTTTTTATTTAAAGTCTAACAAAACCTTCAAATTGATTTGGTTAAGTGACTAGTGTTTTGATATATTCTATAATATATTCAGAGGAAAATAATATGTAGAAGGCATATTCATGAATTAAACTCTTTCATATTGCTAACCACAAAAAATGATTTTAGCTCTCTCTACTGCCTCGACAAAAAACTAGCTATGTGTAAACCCTTTTTTCCCCATGATTATAGAAAATCTAACAAAATGTAATGCAATTTTGGGAGTAGATGTCACTTTGTGAGGCAAGTGATTTGAATTGGCTCCCACAAAACACCTTGCATTATGCTTGCTTGAAAAGGGTTTGAATGAGGTTTAAAAGGTAGAAGATGTCATTTTTGCCACTAGTGGTCACAAGCAAAACAATCACAAAAGGTCAAAGTTTGATGACATCGTCAAGTAGCGTGGGAACCCAGGAGTTGTTATCTTCACCACCATTGCCTGTGAAAATCTATCGTAACGTGACTCAGGCAGAAATCTTGTTCAAGTCAGAGTTAATGTTAAGTTTTATGTGCCTTACCTTTAGTCACATTTATTCACGTTATGTAATTTCATTTAAATTAAATGACATGGGGTCCCAGTAACATAAGATTAACTCGATAAAGCTCTCGATATAGTTCTGGGTAGCCCAGAGTGGTTATCCATGTTTAAAACCCTCATACAAAAATATTTGAGCATGTTGAACGTTTTTGAAACTTTTCAACGTTAACATCCACATTGCAGTCTTTCCGACAAATTGTTCAAATGTAATTGTGGTGGTAGATGGGGGGAGGGGGGGGTTCAATGTGTTCATTATTATTACGTTCAAAATAAATTGGATATTGAACAGATATTAAATTACAGCGATCTGTCTCTGGGAACTCAAGAAGCAATCACCAGCATGAGTCCCGTGGTGTAAGCCTGCCGAGGAGACAGTCAGGCAGCACCATGCCTCTCTATAGAGCCATCATTTGGTCAATATTTCTACACAATAGGTTAAAAGATTCACCTCGATTTCTGTAGACCCCACTACGTCAAACTGAGCCATTGCTGCAGTAGTTAGAATGAGGCCTAAAAGGAGAAAAAAATCTTCAAATCGCTGCAGCATACACCATATGCAACAGATATTAGTTTAGTTCCCACAAATCTCAGGCACTGTGGCCGATTAACTGCATTTTACATTTGTGGAATGTTCCTATGACGAGAAATCAGTTATTTGGTAAGAGGGAACACTAGTTTTTGCCTGTCCAGCAGCCTCGTAGATCCAGGATGAACTTAGGTTTTGCGTGCTTGGGGCAGGGCCATTATCTCTGTACCATAGATGTCTCTATGCCCAATACAGATATCTAGGCATCACTTTCTCATCCTCATCTTCAAACCGCTTATCCGGGGTCAAGGGGGCAGCAGCTCTGGCAGGGGGCCCCAGACATCCCTTTCCCGGGCTACATTGATCAGCTCTGACGGGGGGATCCCGAGGCGTTCCCATGCCAGTGTCGAGATATAATCTCTCCACCTACTCCTGGGCCTTCCCCAAGGTCTCCTCCCCACTGGTCGTGCCTGGAACACCTCCCTATGGAGGCGCACGATGGGCCTTGAGTATCGGCAAACTCGGCCGATTTGGTCTGTTCTGCCCAAAAAATATTAACAAAAAAAAACTGCCATTGAGGGCTCTAGAATGCACCACTGGCTAAGCTATAGTAACGGTAACCAGGCTAGTCCCCAGCTCTCTATTTCCACAGCCGTTATCGCAAAGGGACAGTCAAAATTGATTTGCTCATGCGGCATATTGTGTATAGGTAACTTTCGCAATTATAGAACCTACATTTTATAGAAATATTGCCTCCTGATGTTGAGAGGGGGTAGCGAAAGTAATTATTGGTAACGTGGGAAAATAGCACACTGGAACAGAATGCGGGAAGCCTGACACTACGTCAATGAAAAATATAACCAAATGCACAAAACTACACATATTGGAGAAATAGGGCCTGGGGTGCTACATCACCAATAGACATATTACAATGATGTCAAAGTTAGGCTGTATTACTCCTTTAATAGGCATCTTGCATATCAGACTCTGACTCAATCCAAATCTCACCAGACGATTTTGTTTAACTTAAGAAAATGTGAATTAAAAAGTGAAAGGTGTGAACCCATTTTCATTTGTTCAGTATAGTACTGTATTTATAATTCTATCCCTTTTTTATATTACATTGGACCGCCTCGCAATGAGCGGATTGACAATCACTATCTTCCACGCCTTTGTATTCCACCCAGTCATTTACTTAACAGAATTAATTGGTTTGCTCAGCAGTGTAAGGTGACCACAGGGACATGTGATTTATTGCCTGGAGAATCAATGACGCCATTGGAAAATGTGATTGCATCGTTTTTTTCTTGAAATTTAATTAATGCTCCCCTCGGTTAACCTTTCACCATCTCAAATGAACTTGTTTATAACATCGACACCTTCTGAGGGTCTTTGACAGGTGACAGACAGCGAAAGACATGAGCATTGGCTTCCTGGGGATCTATGGGACGATGGGAAGGTTATTCAAAGACCACCAGGGGACGGACACCAGTGCTTCTGCATGTTCAGTCGTGCCGTCCTGAAAGGTTACAAACCCCAGGGCCCCGTACACACGCTTGATAAATTAACTGTGCAACGTGCAGCTAACTCTCTAGCTGCTGCTTGCGGCTTGGTTCACAACGTTGCCCATGGAAGTGCTTAAAACCAGGAAATGAAATTGGGCCATGTGATTCGAGTATCGACATTTAGTGACCACTGGCGGGCTTGTGTCAGATTCGAGTTCCCTGCACTTGCATCTGCAACTTTGTTAACTCCCGGAGCAGTGAATAGACAGGCAGCAGTGTGTTTTATCGCACATTTGTGGCCTCAGGCGGGCAACAACCTTAGTGACGACAGCAGGTGAAAATACATTGTTCCACCTACCCTTGTGTAGCCAATCGGTTACTTGCTTTCAATTTAGCGTGGAGATGTAGTCAGAACCGTGTCAACATCACTTCTCAGGTCTATTGATAAAATTCCAGAATATCCCAAGTGTCAGGGTTCATGCTATCTGGCTACACATCATATATTAATGGAGGACTTAATTAGACCTCAATCATCATAACTCAACCAACACAATAGAATTTCGGCCTCGTTCATGATATCGAAATGGTAAATCTGTGAAATGGCATTTGAAAAGCCAGGAGATCAACACACACACACACACACACACACACACACACACACACACACACACACACACACACACACACACACACACACACACACACACACACACACACACACAAAGATTATGAGGCAGCAGCTCAATAAAATAGGTAATGCGTTACCTCACACCAGCCAAATAAGGCAATAATAGTTTCGAAAAATATAAAATAAAGCATTGCAGGTTGTGCAGTTATAAGATCCTTTCCCTGTCAAATAGGACTTATACCGTCATAAAGGTGTGTTTCATCTCAGAGTGGCAGCAGAGGAGAGTTGAGCAGTTGGTTACCTCGTCCTGGCTAGAGGATTGAGGAGCCCTTGAGCAAGAGGCTTAACACCCATTTGCCCCAGAAGTGCTGGTTGTTGCAGGGCATGGTTGACATGGTAAACATATGGAATTTGGATGACTTCATGTTACGAGAGTTATTGAGGTATGCTGGAAGAGGATTCCCCACCGTTGAGAATGTGGATAGTTGCATTCTCAGCAAGTGTTAGATGAGATGGGAAAAACATATATTGCCAAGGGAAAGGACTTAATTTAAATAGGACACAATACTGTCCTATACACAATACACAATGCACCTTCTGAAGGTTGGATATATTTAATGCCTGCAAGGAAAATGTATTTAACATGGCAAAACATTTTATTCTATTTATGCTTCTCATGCTTCTACAAGGTGTGTATGTGTGTCTCAGTGTGTCTGTCTTGTGATTGTACTCACGGTTTATGTTATATGCATGTTCAAATCAATAAACACATTGTTGAATAAAAAAGAAAAACATCCTGTAACCATCCCCCACATTGTATGATTGATTGTTTTTGCATGTTCTTATTAACTACCATCCTAAAAATCCCTTTTGTAATGTGTGGCATATTATTCAAATCCATTTAAACTTCCGTAGTTACTACCCCTATGTCAATGATTTACCCCTAATTGAGTCCTAATGATTTGTATTAATGTTCTGCCTATTGCTGGCCCTCCTGAATGCTTGTGCTTCCTCTGCTGCATTGTTCCATTCATTTAAGTGACAGAGAAAAAAGGAGATTTAGGAGTTCAAGCTTGCACGCCCATTGATTTACCCTTTAGTGCAGAAGATTTATGAATTATTGTAAATCTGATGGCGTTTCTAATAATACCAGGCAGCACAGGCTTGTTAAATCAAGCTGACAGGCTTATTATTGCGCTGGGTCCGGGTCGCTATCCAGCATGCCGGAATTTACCGCCCCTGATCCAGGAGATGAACGCAATGTCGCTTTGGTGATGAGGTAATTTTTATTCAGTCATTTCGACCTAGCTTTTTCCCCAAAAAATATGCAGATATGGCATTTACACATGCAGGGCGCATTCTGAGTGCATCATAACATTTGTAACGAGAATCCGTGTGAGGATGCAAAAATAGATGAAGGACCACATTGAAAAGAGACTTGAGAGAGGATACAACTTGGTGGTGAGAGAGGATACAACTTGGTGGTGAGAGTGAAATGTGGCGCACTCTCTGCTGGCACCTCACAAACTGAGCATGGTGTATTGAGTTGCTGTCAATCAGCAGAAACCGCCAGAGTTTGCATTCAGAACCATAGGATCCATTACGTAACTAAGGTCTCCGCCAAAACAAGCAGCCTATTATAGTTTGACGATGGGTGCCCGTGTTTAAAATGCATCTAATCTAGCACAAGAAAAGCTTCATGGATGACACTTCACGTCATACTTGATGAAACCCCAATGCCATATAAAAGCTCATCTTGACTCAAAATATAATTCAAAAGGACATGGCTATGCCTCATGAATAACTAGCCGGCATTTCCTACTCATACGAATGTCCAACTCGTCGTATGTAATTAATCTAATGTAAGTCGTGAAATGTCAGGAAGCAATTGCACAAAAAAAGAACCTAACGGATCCAATCCCTTTTTTTAAAGTATGATAATATGAAATACTAGAATGGATTTTTTTTTTTTTGTATTTATGAAAAGTTTATCAGAATAGTACTTTAATGTCCCATCATGTTTTATTTTGTTCAAAGTAAAGGCTATATTCAACAAAATATCTGCACCGAATCATAAAAATACCTTGATATGTCATCAGATGAAATAAACATGCCCAGTCGAAATACTAACTTCTCTTATAACAATGCTGCTAAAGCCACTTGAAATTTCTGTTCCGGGTCGAAACTTTGTTTGCGTTTTGGCCGTTGTGTTATGACTCATTTTTCTCAGACTACCCTGGGTTGGCAGCTATCAAACAAATTGGCAAACAAACACAGCATGCCGCAGCCTTGGAAGCAAGTCAAACAAATTGGTTCAGCGAAAATTGTTCTTGATTCTACTCAACCTAAAAAGCCTCGTCCTGCTTCGAAAAGAGCTTGTGCTAAAACATGACTTAAGTGTAATTTCATATGAGCCATAAAATACCCCAAATGATCACTTTATCATAAAAAAAAGGCACCATAACATATTGTTCCTTTAAGAGAAATATAGCTGAAAGAGGTTTTCCAGGGACATAAATTTTCCTATATATAAGCACACCATTTTATGCTTTAACTGTGTGTCTTATTTTTCCTATGTCCAATCTTAGTAAAGATAATCATACTTGCTTCATGGTTACCTGCCACAGATGTACCTTTTATGTTTTTTTATGTGCAATTGATTTTTTATTCATAGCTGGATAGGTGGCACTCTTGAGTCCCATTTAGCTTTGCTAAGAGATCACAATTTGGGCATAGCTCCAATATGGCTCTGTGTTTATGAAACCCATTTGTTATAGGGTCATGCATTTAGGGTCTTGCAAACCCATGATGTGTGATGCAGCCATGGCTAGCATTCCAGGCTAATATCAAATAGCTATCATAATACTTTTAAGGATGTGCTTAACTAGGTCATGAGCGAATTTAAGAAACTATATGTCATACTATACATCTTTGTAATTCTACTAGACCACACTTTATCTCAAACTATTTGTAGATAGTATTAATGGTGTATATAATTTTAGCATTTGTCGTCGTGTAATATTTATGGACTATATCTGTGCCAGAAATTAGTCTACTGGCTCAGCCAGCATCTTGCCAGCCAGACTGGCTTGTAATAAAGAAACAAAGAAAAATCTTTATTTTCTAGCTTTAATAATCCATTAGTCTGAACCATCAGTCCTTAACTTCTTTACGACTAGGTTTAAAGCTTGTTCTCCTGATTTCCAACAGGTCCATTAAGAGAGTACTCAATTGTTTTATTAATGTATTGTCTTTCTTCATAAAAACATTAAATAAATAAATGTTGAAAGAAAGCCCCAGCCAGCATCCATGTCATTGATTCCTGCCAAGCCAGCATTGTAGTGATTGCTTTGTGTAATATGCCGTCCTTTCTGCTGGCCATCTGCCTTGTTAATTATTTTAAAAGATACGATTCACGGTGCCACCATGCCCCATACATCTTCTCAGTATTATTTAAAAAAGACACTCGTCCTGAAAACTCAGAAACACAAAGACAATGGCACAAGATCTGCCAGTTATGTTTGTGTGTAAATATGCATGAATAAATTAACTGCTTTTGTTATTGAGAGATACAACATAATGGGCCCTATTTTAACGGTCTGAAACGCAAGTGAGAAGCGCCAAGCGCAAGTAGCTTTGTGGGCGGTTCTATGGCGATGTTGCTATTTTACCGGCGCATAAATGACTCTGGCGCCCGGCACAAATCTAAAAAGGGTTGGTCTGAAGTAGCCTAATTACCCGTAGTAGGTGTGGTTTGGGCGTAACGTGCAATAAACCAATGAGAGTGCAATCTCCCATCCCCTTTAAGAGCCATGAGCGCATTTGAATCCGAGTTGATATTTTGACAGCGCGTTTGCAGTCTCCGATCATGAGACAGATGCATGACCACATGAATTTCAAACTTCAAATGGCTCAGTATATGGCCAAATATTATGGCCTAATTCACACATGGAATAGCGTTTTCTTCCATAACTTCAGAAACACTGAGTCCTCAAATAAATTTCGGCAAAGAAAACTTGACACACATATGATATGCGGTAACTGTGGTTCTATTTAATGATACACGCAATACATTAACAAACATCGTTTCTTACCAGTACTGTATGCATTATCGTTATCGACTTGTGTTCCTAATATGCATGTGTCCCTCCGTTAATATACATTGCCATGGACTGTATTATGCGTTACGTGTTTAGTTTGCGTGTGATTAAACAGATGGACGCACACACGCGCGCCCGCTTTCATTAATTATTTTACACGTACGCGCGCCCGCATTCATTCATTCTTTTTAACATCCACTCGCAGTAACACAATGTTTTCTCACGATGAAATGCTCAATCCTAAAAGTTATGGGCTTGTACACGATGTGTGTTTGCAGATGCATTGATTTAAAAGTACAACGTATTACCGCTGTATCAGCTGTTCTTACAGCGCATACACAATAGTTTACCAAGAATGTGTGGCTAGGTAGATGCTGGTTTGTGACGCAATTGTTTTCTGAAACTGCAAAATAGCATCAGGGAACGTTTGCGCCAGAACACGCTTCCTCCTTTCGCCGAACCACCCCTTGGGGTGAAAGATCATTCCCTAATTTACAGGCGCACGGCAGTGGAGGGAAAAAGAACAGTCTGCGCCAGTTGCAAATTAGCAACGACACATGCGTCAGTGTAGAAAGTCAAATGCGCCGGATGAAAGATAGTGCCCAACATATTAAAGGGGACATATTATGAAAACAACACTTTTCCTGGGATTTGGGGTGTAGTTTTGGGTCTCTGGTGCTCCCACACGCAAACAGACTTATTTATATTACAGATTTATTTTTGCATTTTAATGCTTTATTATAGAGTGAGATAGAGAGGAGGTATTGGAGATAGAGGGGAGGACATGCAGCAAATGAACACGGGCAGGACTCGAACCCGGGTCGCTGCATTTAGGACTGAGCCTATATGGTACGCGCTCTACCTGGTGAACCACCGGGTACATGATATTTTTTGAGTTAGATATGCATTTCTGAAAGTACCCCGCCTACAGTTACCAAACGAGCGAGGCAGTTTCGGCGCCCGCTCCTACATAGGAAGGGGGCACAGTTGAATATTACCTCCAACTTCCCCACTCCCCTCAAATCAGAGCATAACTACGATTTTGTGGACCAGCGGACGAGCAGCTAAGCTCCGGGAGTACAATCCTTTTCTCTGCCGGACTGCCGGCGAAGCTTTGGCGGCAGTCCGGAGGAGACATGGAGGAGAAAGGGATTGTACTCCCGGAGCTGAGCTGCTGGACTGCCGCCGAGCTACCCCCACCGGCCGCCGCCGAAGCTTCAAGGGCAGTCCGGCAGTGTACTCCGGGAGCTGAACTGCGGCCGAAGCAAGCAGCTCCGGCGCGGGGAGCATGGCGGCAAGTCTGGCACCTCAGCTCCCGGAGTACAATTCCTTTCTCCTACATGTCGCGGTTCATGAACTTCAGAGAGTCAAGGACAAAGTTCCTTTCCCCCAATTCTTCTCAACCATGTCCAAGATATCCCCCACTAGTCTTTACTTGTTGTGGAAGTGCCAGAGACATCAGATGCAGTCTTTATGATTCATAATATCATCCGAGGTGCACATCTCGGGACCTCGGATGCTTCTGGTCGTGATATTAGCTATAATATTATATAAATACCCATAGATAATATTATTATGTTATAGATATAGAGCTCCAGAAGTCCACAAACGGCAACAATCCCTTCTCCCCCATGCTGTGGTTCAGTCTGACAGCTCATTGGTTAATGGGCAGCAGCTCATTTGCATTAAAGCTACAGACACCAGAAACAGCGCATTCTGAAGGGACTGAAACAGAGGGGAATAGCGGTAGGCAAGATTTCTTTTCCTAAAAGCTATTTCCAGCAAATAGCTTCAAAAACTTGTTTTCTGGAACTAAAATATTATGTTTACTTGTTGGGAAAACACCATTAATATATGTCACCTTTAATTCAGTCCAGTAAACTAAGACGTTATGTACCCTTCAGTGCATCAAAAGGTGCTGTGACAATTTTTCATGGGTCACAATGTTGGGGACGCTCCAGCTAATGTCACGAAAAAGGGTTCCAATCCCATTTCGGCGGTCGCTAATGCCTTGCATTAAATGCTTTTCAATCTGCTGCTGATCACATTAGGCGGCTCCCGCTTATCGACTCATCTAAAGCGTTTATGTCCACATCTAATTAGGACCAATGCTTTCTTAATGGAAATCGCTTAGGTTGAGTTATTTCATAACTGTACAGCGATGGCTAACAGGGCCCAGCAGCCCAATGTACTATCCTAGACTTCTTTTAAAAAAGGCTCTACCAACCTTGTTTACCTCTGGACTATGCTGTAGGTCACGGCCTTACCAATGATTCCTCCCATCATTATTGTGGGCTGCAGTTATCCAAGTAACAGCGGTTTTATTTCATACTGTTTTCATGTTATCATTTGGGTGCTCTGTGCTCCTATGCTATATTGATTCTGTTTAGAGTAAAATAACAGTGTATTCAACAATAGTGTTAAGCTGCCGAGAAAAAATATCTATGATTACCCAAGCTTATTTTTCCCTAGATGTAAATACATGAAAAAAACAATGAATAAGTATCTCAAAATCTCAGTATTTTCTTAATTAAGTGTTGAAACTAGCGGCCTTTGTCTTCTTAAATGCAGTGACCAGAAAATATGGTACTCTCTGATCATAGCCAAATCCATCTTGCAAAACCTTTTTGAAGTATGATGATTGATCGAGTGTCAATGTTATTTATGGACGGTTGCGATCGTGGTGCATTATGTCCAAAAACTCTACTCATAGGGCTGGATATGAGCAAAAATGACCTCGAAATATGTTTTTTTATATTTAAGCAATATCACACAAGAGGGAGTGCTGTTGTACTGAATATCAGCAGGGCTGTGATTCAGCCGTAGGTACGAGGCTGTAGGCCGAGTGCCAAAGATAATCACAGCCGTGCTGATATTCAGTACAACAGCATGACCTCGAGTGGGATTTTGCTTCATACAACAGTTATACAAGCAACAGCAATAAGCAACAACAGATTATGATTTGTTTGTTTATTTCATGATTTATTTGGCTCCGCCAACATAAATTGATCCGCAACTGGACTGGGACTGAACTGTTGCATAGCAACACAAAGACACACTAGCTAGTTAACAACATTAACGGTTATGAGAACATCTGTAAAGCGGAGTGATACATGTATAATTAAAAGTCCCAGTGCTGTTATACTCTTTATCAGCACACATGGAATACCTCTTGTCGAATCTAATTACTTGGTCGGAACTAACTGTTGTATAATGATCGATATTTTAACAATAATTACCGAAGACGAAGTGAATAGTGGGGAATAGCCTAGTGGGCTATTCCCCACTATTCACGGAGCCTGAGGTGAATAATTGTTTTACTACACTTGAAGACTCCAAATATAAACAAGATAACACTTTTTGCCGGGATTCTTTTTTTTTTTTAGCGGTTTATTTGTTTATATTTGCCTGACGAGACAACCGTCACGCAATATCCCGAGTTTCAGATCGCAATCATCGGATATTGCCCAATATCCCGAGATAGCGAACAAATATAATAGCGCCATCTTAGGAGTTTCATGTGTAGCCTGTACTATAATTATCCCGATATATATTTAATATGAATACTAAATTTACAGTTTAAGGAGTACTCTCCTTAGGACAGTACACTAAAGAAACCAGAAGGTTAATTCTGGTTTATAATATACAATTATTTATTATCAGAACAAATAGGTGACAAACATTCAACAGAATCAACATTGCTTTACGTTAAACATTGAATGAATAAAACAAAATATAAACAACTGCTATGATTCCCATCACATCAAATGCCTTGTTTCAAACGTCTCTCAAACATTCGAGAGGTAGTATACTGAACAATGATTAAATAAAATAATAAATACGTAAACTACTGCTGTGATTCCCATGACTTCAAATGTCTTACAGACATTCAAGAGGAAGCATACTGAAAATGTATTAAATTAAATAATAAATATGTAAACAACTGCTATAGAAAGAGTAGAGCTGAAGGGTCGATGTTCGGGAAAGATATTTCTTCCCAGTAGCATCCATACACATAGCATCCTTGACACTCATTAGCTCCTTGCACTTGAAGCCTCGTTTTTCAACCATGCTTAGGCGTTGTATCTTTAGCAATCAATTTGAAGCTGCTGCATTATTTCTTTGCATCGCTTCGATCTTTATTTGTATGGGGTAATGCTTGAAAAAGCTGACATTTGTTGGTTGTCGAACTTAGAAAGTTTCACAAGCAGTACGGCTTGGCAGTTACTACTAAGGGTCAAGTTATTGATGCTGTTAAAAGGTATATCTGAAAAATCATATCACCGTTATCGTGGCAGACTTTATCACGATAGATATCAATATTGATTTATCATTCAGCCTTAGGTGGGGGGCTACAGCTTGCGGTCCAGCTCAAAGGCTGACAGGTTCTGGGCTAGAGGCTCAAGGTGAGGAGCGTGGCCAAGGCAGCCCCTCACTGTGGGGGCCCGACCCCAGGCAGTAAATCAAGCGGTCATGGTCGTGCTTCTTATTCAGTTGAAGGGAGAGGAAACTGAGTGCTGCTGCAACTGATTCATTGCCCAATGAACTGCACATGTTTGGCAGACCTTTTGATTGATGCAGTCTCTGTGGCCCATGTGTGGCGGACTTGGTGAGATGCATCTTAAAAAGAGAGTCCCATTCCAAATTGTAGTGACTTTACACGTGAACGACATTGCCATCATAGTATAGGAACTGATCGTTGATTCATGTATTTTTTTTTATGTGGCTCAATGACTCTATTTCTGTGACTATTTCTGAGACTTTTGAGTGGTTTAAAATGCTTGAAAATAATTGGCTTAGCTGTCTATACAGGCTGCCTCTACAAACAAACTTGTCATAATATGACAACAATGTGTGCGTCCGCTTAGAAGCATCTGCATTCATTTTGACAAAAGAAATGCCTCCTCAGAGCCTACTAATAGTCTTATGTACTGTAATAGTGGCAATTATAATATACTACATCTATGAAATCAAGTAGTGGCTGGGATTCTGTCGATACAGAGAGCTAATTTCTTTCTGATTATGCATGGTATTTACATCCATCATGACAAATCCCCTAGCAATATAGAGAATATGAACTGTTGACTGATTACTTCTTTAAAATACATGTGAATGATGTGTTTCAGCATCATTTAGTAGAACTGTAAAAATACACTCCAGAGTATTCTACCAACAGAGAATAACTTTCACCAGTGCGAGTGGTATGATATTTTGAAATGCTGCCAAACTTTATACCTATTTTTCTGAGACATTGTGGAACCTATGAGACTATGGTCTAGAATGTGCTCTACCTTGAAAATAAAATGATTGGATGGATCCACTGGCATAACACTATGGGGTTATCAAACAACCAATTAGGACTTTTATTGAACACAAAACGTAACAAAGCAAATGACTCAAAGAAGCCACAAAGAAACATTGTATAACTTATCAGCTTTTCCTTCTAGAAGCAAATTAAGCCCGTCCATGCCTTCCATAGAACGGCCAACTATTACACACACATCATTTTCCGGACACTACGATTACATTATTAGACTCAACGTTGACTAAATGTCTCTATCCAAGATTTGAATCATCAGAGATATGAGGTCCCCCCAATTACAATTCTATTGCTATTTTTTATTCTATTACCATAACACTCTTAACACTTTATTTTTCTGACCTTAATGCATTATGTCATGCATTTCAACCTATCCTTAAGAATTAAATGTGCTATTTCAATGTGCTCTATACAAATCACTCACGGAATAATAGAACATAGAGGGTTAGAATAACAAAAAATTAAGCCTAGAGATACATGTATTTAAAATGTCAATCGTAGTCCAGATAATGGAATATATGATGCCTAATACAAAACAGCATTAACTTTAGAATGTGCTGAAAAAATATTTTGAATAATGCATGGTTGTTAAATTTAACAATTCAGAAAGTGTGTTTTTTATACTATTGATAATGAGTAAGGTGACAATAGGTGACGTTGATTTTTTTAATTGTCCCGTCATTCGGTGTAGTTTCTCTTGTATTGTGGTCTAACATTGCGACTTTTTTCGTCAACCATCTGCTTCAATAACCTCTGTCTCTCTCTGCCAAGTTTAGGACTATGTACATGCATCAATCACAGTTTCCTGCCTTTCTTCCTTTGTCCACGTTGCACCATTAAACTCCCACCAGTCGACTATAAGCGCGATTAGGTATTCCTATTCTCTCTGAGTAAACAGACAGGCAGGCAGGCATGCACAAGTGCTTCACACACACACACACACACACACACACACACACACACACACACACACACACACACACACACACACACACACACACACACACACACACACACACACACACACACACACACACACACACACACACTGCTGACTGAGCCAAACTGCAAAAATATTAATGAGAACCAGGAAGAGGAAACCTGTAGGGATCCATGTTATCCCCAAATTAAATTCAGTGAATGTCATGCACCTTTCGTTTTCTGTATCCTTGAACTTTCAAAAGTACAGTGGAACAAAAACGCTATTATATCTTATTTATTTGTAAAGCAATTACGAAAGGTAAATTTTTTTTTCTTATTGGTTGAATGAAATGTATGTTCCTTTCTACGGACGGACGGAGGGACGGACGGACAGACAGACGGACAGACATCCTCCTCCAACTTTACTGGCAGTATGCTCCTTGGATGTCTTCTAAGATTTATCTATATGGTGTCCATTATAATCAAGAGACTGCTTCACAACAGCCTTCTTTGAAGAACGTGTCTTAAAAAGTGTGTTATGAAATGTATTGGACCTGGCCACGGCAGCTGGCCAGTCCAATGTCCCAGCTGTCTGTCTTCTTATGACAACAGAGGACACGAAGGAAAAGTCCTTTCCCAGATACAGCACATATGAGATTATGACTATCTAAATTCTCAATTTCTATCAAGAATACGCTGTAGGATTCACGCTCTGTCAAGGTCAAAGAATGATTTTAGGGATGAACCGTTGGTGACCGGAATCAGTTTTCGGTGGATCGGTAATGACCAGCCGAACAAGTTAACAGTTAAAGTGACATTACATTTCAGTTACATTACATTTTACATCTAAAATGTAATGTTGTGTCTGCATACACTGCTTATCACTCATGGATGTATAACAAGAAGTTATGCATACGATTATCAGCTGGGATCTATGGAGCTAACATGGCTGGGTTTTTATGAAAAGAGGGAACAAAGAACAGAGATGCAGCAGTTATTTTTTACAGTGCACAGACACTTCATCCCCGTGCCATGCCAGCTTCATAAAAACACGATATTTGGACCATATGCACGCTATCGTCCGGAGCTTCGACACATTTTGTGGCATTCCGTTTTTTGGTAATTTTTTGTCAAGTGGGAAAGGTGCTTTATTTTCGTATTGCTTCAATGCATTCAAAACCAGAAGCATCCCAATGAAAGAATATTTAAACAGAACTGTCTTAAAAAAGCATACCATGAATCAGATTTGAGGGTGTTGTGATGCAAATGAAAGGTCACTCTACAGCAGACCTCAAAGTGCCTCCCAGTCTCCTACCTCTCATGGCCTAATTATACTGGGCGACATAAGTACTTGCAATCTTGGATGCTTTTTCAAACATTAGGTATGACTCCAGGAAAAAATAAGATTACCAAAATGAACACAATGGCCCCGTAAACACCAGGGACCATTTACAACCATTTCTGAATCTAGATTAACAAGCGATAACCCATTGCTAGTTCATCTAGATTGAATTCAGTGTACGTGTCTATATCTCTAGTAAAGCCGTTAGGAAACAACCATTTGCATTTCAATCTCAGAACCGTTTCCAATGTGCGAATTGAAGATTCAAAACACTTGTGTAAAAACAGTGTTCTGTAAAACTAGCCCAACTCCATATGGTTGTGAAGACATCGTTTGTTCCACACGGTGACCAGGCAAGTGCCCATTTCACCATCAGTTGTATTCCCAAATATGTATTTGTGTGAATTGCAATAGCACAAGGAGGGTCCATGTTAATGCAGAATGGCCAGACCCAGCTGCGTAAATAGAGACCACCTGAGTGTTAACTACGGAGAGCCACAGATGAGCCAGGATCAATGTTTGTCCCATTAAACATGTAAATACTGCCTGTTGCACCTGCAACTAAACAAATCACACTGTGATGCCTCCTACTGTCTACTTGGAAACAACAAAGAACATTCTCAACTAAGGATGAGATTTGCTTTTACAAATTGAAAAAAGCATGAACATTAACAGCCTCTCAGTAGCCAGACTTGCTGTGCTGACTTTGCACACACACACACACACACACACACACACACACACACACACACACACACACACACACACACACACACACACACACACACACACACACACACACACACACACACACACACACACACACACACACGGGGATGGGGAGCAGGAGAAGCTTAGGCAGGGGGGTGGGTGGGGGAGAGGGTGGCAGAATCCATCTTCAGTGTTCCTCTTCTATGTCTGACTGATTATGGGCTCAACAAGTACCCAGCCAGCTGTTGCTATGTGTTTAACTCCATTAGCCAAAGCATCACTTACAACAGGTGCTCTTGCAACGCACAAGGGTGCCAAGTGTTGAGTCCTGTGTCACTTGTGGCCGCCACACATTCACAACTTTCATAGTCATCAGATCGCTGTACTGCACACATCAAACAACTGTCTCTCTTGTAATTGGGTATCTTGAAGGTTACACTACATGACTGATCAGTAACAAGGGCTTTCTCATTACAAGATGTTTCACAAGGAGGATTCCCTGACGAGTCTGTCTGGTCTATAAATGTTAAGTATGTTAAGTCATGAAAAACACAGCAATTGACACTTCCAAACATCTCAGACTAGGGATGTTACGGTGTGGAATTTTAATCTCACGGTTATTGTGACCAAAATTATCCCGGTTTTCGGTATTGTCGCAGCATTTTTAAATACCCAAAATATGCCCATATTTCAGACTTATTCCTCTTAGAAGGTAGGGATGGGCAACGATCGTCGAATAGTCGGAGTCACGTAGTATCGAATATTGAATATGACTATCGTTATTTATTACACGGCTCTTCTCAATGCTATTGAACGCTCTGTTCACTTGCATGGGCCTTCACAACTTCCGGTGGTGAATAATATTGTTTGGGGTTTGTGCGTGCGTGCGTACGTGGGGGGGTCTTGATTGACCGATTATCGAATATTATTCGTATTATAGTATTTTTGCAAGAAACGCACATCCCTATTAGAACGCGGATGGATGTCTTGAGCGCTGTCGTCTCCTCCTTCCGCCATGATACCAACTTCAAGAAACTTAAAAACCTTATGTTGTAGGCAACACAGTGCGCATGCGCGGCAACTTCAGGGGACTTGGATGAATCGCTGGGAAGGATTTAAGAACACGGTTTCCACACCGCGGGCGCGGTTTTTCACTGCGATAATAATGTTATTTGAAATGAAAACGGTAATTGTCATTGACAACATTTTTATCGCGGTTTACCGTTACACCGGTAACCATTACATCACTATCTCAGACTCTTCCCCCTTGTGCACGCCACGATATGCCGCCGGGCGGGGGTATTCTTTCCTTTGATTTCCAAAACATATGTCACTGACTGAAAAATATGGCTAAAATCTTGTGGTGTGAACACCGTTACACGAGAGGGTGTGATTATTTTGGTGTGTCACGCTTCGATTAGATTTGATTCATGGGGTCACAACTCTATTAAAAATCGATTTCATGATTCAGTACAGAGGGGGGCTAATTTCAGGAGCTACTGCAGTCCGCTGTGCGCTAGGAAAGGGGGTGTGGCAAATGAACAATTGCAATAATCTAAACACTCAAATGAAATAGCTGTTGGGGGGTTTTTGGAGCTTGTGAAACGATTCAAAGAAGATAAGAATCGTGATTATTATTATCATGTGAATCTATTTTTTTCTTATACCCCCTGGTGTTCGCCTCAATTCTTCTCATAAAACTGTGGAGCGTTACGGAATTCATAATCTGTGGACTCAAATTACTAAATCAGACTAACAAATGTTCCTTTTGACACCTACAAACACAGCAGGAAAAAGCTAATACCTGTACAGAATACATTTGTCCTGACCTTTTCATTACTCAGTGTCATATACTCAAATCACTGACACCAGTTGTAGGATATTTCAAGGATCCCCAACCGACATGTGTGTGTGTGTGTGTGTGTGTGTGTGTGTGTGTGTGTGTGTGTGTGTGTGTGTGTGTGTGTGTGTGTGTGTGTGGTATACTGTACACCCAATTCAAATCTCCCGCGACCCACAGATTTGAATTGGGTCGCCAAATAATGAACCTAAAAACACATTTGCATTGTCTCATTTAGGGCAGAGTATTTAATACGTGTTGTATGTTTTCAATAGCAAGTGGCACATGCATTAAACAAAGTTGTGATTTATGCACAAATTTGTTCACGATTTTATAGATAAGGCCTATTGTGAATTGGGTCGCGATGGAAAAAGTTTCGGAAACACTGCTGTACACAGTTGTCAAATATTGGTTTGCAGACACAAAACAAATGATGCAATGACATAATTGACCAACTACCCAAGCAACAATTGGATGATGGACCAGTGTATGCATTAAAAAAATACAGCCTAACAACAAACAAGGTCTGGAGATCAGAACAAACAGAAGAAGGGGAGACGACTGGGCAAAGCACACCGCGTTGTCAAACCAGCAGGTTGCAGTGAGCAAACCAAAACAACACGAGACATCCAACTACAAAACAAACCAAAGGTGAATTACCAGCACCCCCCAAACGGAAGTCTTGTCTGAGTACCGCACTCAGGAGGTGCCAGAGACAGACTGTGAGCAAGTTCTCTCTTTTATGGGCCTGCTCTCAGGGTAGGATGAACATTGTTTGAACGCCCACTGGAAGTCTCAGACACAGCACACAGGGGAGAGTGAGAGATCCTATTTCGACTGCCATTTCTCCAGTGTTAAAATGTGTTTTAAGATCATGTAGGCTACAGAATTCATATTGTACTTTCTAGGGAAAGTTACGGTAGGCATGCCATGTAGTGTTAAAAATGTCAGGAGTATTTTTTCCAAGTAATGTCATCACGTGGACACATGGATTAGCATAGAGTCGCGAAGTCACGCCTCTTCCGCCTCTTAGCGCCCATGGGACCTATGAGATCGAAAAATATGAATGGGTTTCAATGGAGAAAGTAATTATTTTCTGGTCCCAGTCTTTCTGCCCTGGATTACACATGTTGTTTGTGGATTTAAATGATAATTTTTCATGTAAAGAAAACTAAAAAAATTCGCGAAGAAGTTTGATAATGTTAGGTTTTGTGTGAGGCCGCTTTGTGAATATAACGATATGGTTCTCCTACAATATCAAAAAGCTCATTAATAACCAAACCGCACCAGAGGAGTTCATCAAAATAAAGAAACTTTGACTACTTTTGACTACTTTGACACAGACAATGAACCGTGTCGCTACGTCGGAGGACTGATGATGCTTCAGTGTACGCTCAAAGTGCGTTGTAAAGTGTAAACCCTTTGAGACAAACTAAGTATTTCACTCACGTTAATCCATGTGTAGAAGTAGCGTGTCCCCGATTCCAGAGGTGCCAGGAGGTCTTGAGCGACGTTCGGTCAAGGGGATCACCCGGAGCCAGAGGCACGGTGCAGGCGTTGGACACGCCACGCGATTAGCGATCTACGCATAGCATACCTTAACTGGAGAAACAGCTAAAGTAAACATTGAAACGTCCTTTTTCGATTAGATTCTGATGCTTTACAAACAAACGCTAGTCTACGTGTCTATTTGTATCGTGTGGAAAACGTGACAACATACCCAGCAGTGCCATTGTACATAGTTGAGAAACTTGCAGTTAGGCTACTTGTAAAGTACTCTCTGACCTCTGTTCTGACCCGGATACAGGTAAGACAATAACAAAGTGAAAGTATTATTTGAACTCTTAAGCATTGAGAATATGTAAAGGCACACATATATAGTGCATTAACTGTTTTAAGAATGAATTATGTAACTATATAAATTATATAACTAAAACATTGTAATTGATTCAAACTGGGCTAAATTTATTCTTGAGAGCCAACAATTAAAGTGAGAATGTATTTGTTAGCAGCAACACAGCATTCAACTGTAGAGCTAAGGTCTACTAGTGAGTGTCACTCTGACAGTATCCTTCACTCTCCTACTCATTCACTCCTACAATCACATTCTTTAGTACTAAATAGCCACCTTTCACACATAAATTAAAATGAACAGTGTGGAATAGAAATAATGAACCAACTGGTTGACAAATTGAGCCCCAGGAAATGATGGGGAGTTTTCTCCTGGGTGTCCTGATTTCACTGGTTTTCAGCAGGTAGGCAAGGAACACCACCAAGAGTCTCAGAGATGTAGCCTAAGTGAGATGTTGAATCACAAGATCACTTTTTTTTTGCTACGTTGTTTACCACACTCAAAGTTGCTAAAATACATAGAGTTGGTATAATGAGGTTCATAATATATTGAAGCAAGGGTTGGTACAGAACTACATATATATATTGCTGTATTCAGAATACACTTTGCATGGATTTAAAGGTTTATTATGTACTTTTCTTACCACAAAATATGTCAACAACTTCTGTTCAAGAATATACCTACCAAAATAAAAACGTGGTATGGAGAAAAATGCCCACAAACGTAACACATTGAACAAGTCATTATTTAATTAGCCTATATTGATCGGTTATCAAGCCATTGAATACACCTTAAAAACAGTACACTTCTTAACCATAACAATGACATATTTTGGACGTTCCTTCCATTGTTGTACTCTGTGCTGTGAAGAGACCCCGAAGCGCTCCGTATTTGACCTCATGTAATTACAGAGGCTTTCCTTTGGCCCGCCACGACTGTCACTCATTTGCCATTTCTCTTCCCTTTTGGCGGTCTATAATGAGGTCTGCGGGTTTCCCCCCTCTGTATGCAAAGCACCATTTCCCTTCAATCTGCTGAATGCCTTCCGTATTGCACATCAAATCCTCGCAGCGAGCGGCAGGACTCCCTCGATCATCGTTCTGCATAGCTATTCCATCAGGGGAGAAACCGGCGGCCGAGAAACGAGAGAGGTGATGGTGTAATGAGGGGGGGAGGGGGGGAGGGGGGGAGGGGGAGGGAAACTAGAGTCAATGCGGGCAATGATTGCAAAGAGCGCTGCCCTGATCATTGTTATCTGAGGAGTTACCGATAATGACTGATGGTTAGAGGGAGGACTTATAAAAAACACCCTTACTTACCTAGCTGGCGTCGCTGCTAGGCCTACTGTCTCAGGGTGAAGGCCAAAGGGATGGACTTCCTGGAACGATAATCCACGGGATTTTTTTCATTTGAATGAATATCTTTGATTTAAAACATATTTACTGGTTTAACTTGACATTGTTGCGGTGAATCATCTGTAGCCAGCCTATGATTTAGGCTATGTGCTCGGCCTGAAGCATTGTGACTTTTGATCAGTATTTTAAGTGTATCATTCATAACGTCTCCAGCGGCCTGTGTTGGTCTGATAACAACCTACCAAAGGCCACTTTAGCAAAAGAGTAAGTAAGGTTCAAATAGCTTGTTTATCAGGGTTGCAACATTGAGGAAGTGCATGGACTGCAACCGTTCTCTTCATCCCCTTTTTCCTTTGTTAAAGTTCCTCTGGGTTGTTGTTGTTGGTCACAAGGTAGCGATCTGCTCATGGAAGACACCGACCAGCATAGTTCAGTAGTTCACGTCCTTGGGGAGTGGAATAATATGGGATGATTGCCCGTGAATAGATTACACTAATAACATGACATCCTTCAAGACTCCTTCTATCGCGGCATATACATCAGCCACATTGGCTGACGGATCACGGGGAACATTTCCAATGTGTCTGATTAGTATTCTGAAATGTGATGAGGTCCTCCACTACGCACAACTGCCTGGATGGTTAACAACCATGTCTTTCAGAGCAGTCAGAGGCAGGGCACAGCCTCGCTGTGGCCTCTTGCACTCTGCAGGGGTACGTAGCACATTACATGACGCATGTACTAAACCCGGTCAAAAAAGGAAATTAAATATGTATTAAGACCTGGGGAAACTGTAGAACATTGATGAAACTCATGCTGTGTACAGCATGCATGTGGTTCAATGACTAATACGCAAGCCAATTTTCTAATTGTGGAGCCTAGACTAGAATTATGATAGACAATCTGAAAATATATAGATACACAGATTTAACATACAAATTATCATTGGTTTTGAAATTCTACCAACCCTATTGACGTATTATAATATAAAGATACTGAAATATTATCAATTTATAGAAATACAGTTTGAAGCTCATTATCAGCTAATTTACTTATTGACATTGCCAAATAGCACAAATCAACTTAAAATCCAACACTATATATACTGCTCATTAGCCTCCATAAATTACTCATTCTTTAATTATCAAGTAGCAATGAAGTATTCTTGCCACCGAAATAGTGGGCTGCGACAAACCATAAAGCTGCCAGGTTTCCTTATTGCCTCTAGACACATCTAAACACATTTTCAATATGTATTATCATGGGCTGCATATAACAATTTCACTCCAACTCCAACCAATATAATATATTCCATGCACCAAATTATCCCTGCAGGTCATCTCCCTTTTTTACTTCAACATTATTTGCATGATTATACCAGCAGAGTCCTTGTGAGCCATGTTGACTGAAGCGTCATACTCTGTGCCTTCCTTCCCCCCATGGTGGAGAAATATTGTCAGCCTTTGGGAGGGAGCGACTGAGAGAAAGGCTCGATCGGGCCCCTGTGGGGAAAGAGAAGAGCTCTTAGCCTAACTCTTGGAAAACGCTCCCATCCACTGGGGAGTGTTGGCACAGAGCCGGCTCTGATTCGTGTGTGTAAAGGTGTCACAAAATACGCCAGAGTGGCGTATTCCCTCCTCGCTCCACCTCCTCACCTGAAACTGACTCTGGTCCTGCAAACACAGCAACGACCACCTCACCAACACCCCTACCTCAGTCACCACCACCATTAACTTTCCATCACTTCTTCCACCATCCCCAACTAACCACCATCCCAAACGTACCAACCCAACCTCATCACCATCCCAAACTTACTGTCACTACCAGCCCCACCTCAACACCTTCCCCAACTTACCATCACCACTTCATCACTATCCCAAACTTACCACCCCTCCCCCTCACCGACACTCCTAACTTACCTTCCTCACCTTTGCACCACCACCATAAGACTCCAAATCCCCAAACGTACCATTAACCCATCACACACCCCACCCTCACCGCAACTCCTTAACCACCACCTTACCATCTCCTATAAACCACCAACACACAAACCCCAAACTCAACTCCAGCCCTTCTCCACAACCCCTAATCCCCCCCCCCCCCCCCACACCTAATTCAAAGTACCCCCTATCTCAACCCCACCACTAATTTACCATCACCAGAACCCCTAACTTACCACCACATCAAACCAACCATAGCAGTCTTCAAATGCATTTAGTGTAATAATGAATAGATGGCATACTCTCAGTGTACTATTGACATTCAAGAATGCATTTGTGGTTAGAAGCACATTTATAATCCTGCTGGCTGCCATTCACCTGCATTATATTTCCCCTAAGTGGGCTAAATTACTCCGGTAGTTAAAAGCAAAAATTAAAAAAAGCTGGAAAAATGAGAATAAATAATTATCTCTTTCATGGAACATCATAATTAGTGCATAATAATTGTAATGTTTTTAGGCATTGAAGCAGACTACTCACATTAATTTCACACTACTAACATTAATTAAAGTACAATTAGTCTTGCGGGGCTAAACTCCCTGGGCCATTTCTAAATAGGAATGGTGTTTCAAGGACTTAAAAGCAGGTATAAAAAGAACGCCATCACCAACCAACCTTTTTTTCTTGTTAAAAACATAAACCCCTAACTCCAGTTAATGTAAGAAACAGATGACGTCACTGAACCGGTGTTGATAATGATGAAATGGATGCATTTTGTAGGATTATATACAAAGTACATACACCATGTATGTACAGAACACCATGTGTTCGATTTTTCTTAATCTGTATTGTTTTAAGGGCTATTTTCTATTATTCTATTACCATTCATATGCATTGTGATTTTTTTTTCAGAGGATGGATAGTAACCTGACGCGCAAGATGGTTTGTAGCACTGAACAATCTCCTGGAAACAGTTCGGGAAAGGGCAGGCTCTTTCAGAAAATTGTTTGCAGGTGAAAATAACCACCTCTATCACCGTCTATCACGAATCACACAGCTCACGTAGCTCCTGATAGGCTGTGATTGTTCCGCAACACTGTGGTTTGGCCACAAGCGGATAGCCTGGCAAGATTCCTGCGTGAAAGTGACCCGGCGAATCCGGATGCTTCGCAAGGTGAGGTATGTAATGAACAATATGCAACTTGGATTGGTGTGCTACCAGCGGCGGTTATCAACAGCTGTAGTGAGCTGTTGCAGCTAGTTAACCTACTCTGCACTGAGCAACAGATAATAACAAGCATCTGATGGAATAATGTGTTCATTCTAACCCTGTTGATTCAATTAGAGTTTTTGTCAACATTCCAATGTGGCCGAATTCAAAAAAATGAGACGGATTACAACATTTTGTAAGATCCAAATTTTGTGTGTGTGTGTGTGTGTGTGTGTGTGTGTGTGTGTGTGTGTGTGTGTGTGTGTGTGTGTGTGTGTGTGTGTGTGTGTGTGTGTGTGTGTACGTGGATGCGCGGATGTGTATGCAAACTATGCATGTGTATTATAACAAAGTATGTCAGTTTCTGCTTTTTTGAGTGCAAAAGTCTTTGAAGTCGTATGGTAACATTTCTATATTATGCCTGGAAATGTTAATGTTTTTCTTAAAAACAAAGTATCCCACCTTTAAAATGTATACTGCTCGTAAAATCTGCATGGGTCGTTTCCGAAAACATTAAATAAACGTTAACGGTTTGCAGAAAACTAGCATGGGATGCTTCAGCTTGGCTGCTCCTGTTCTCTCCCCTCTCACTTCTCCATCTTAGACCTCTCTCTGGCATGCATTTCCGTCTGCCCTCATCCCCACCCCCCCTCCTCTCTAACCCTCTCTCTCCTTTCTCTGCACTACTCTCTTTAATAAGGCAGTGTGAATAGCCCTGACCAAATATAACGCTGAAAGACCTGCTAGCAGTCTATAAATGTAATCCAAATGGCTAAACTATTGTAGCATCCTGTACTGACTCCAGCCAGGGGTAAATGCATTGCTTGAGGAAAAAAAGAGTGCTGGGGGGAAGTGGGGGGATGATGGGGATAAGGGGATAGGTAGTGGGGGGGGGGGGGGGAAGTGGCCACTCCATTAGTGAATTGAGTTGGAATGGCTCCCAAGTCTTGTCCAATCTGAATCTGGGGCAGCACATGTAAACAGACTTTATCAGTGAAAGCGGACGAATGGCAGGAGGATCCTAATAAAAATGGGACTGTTATCAACACCAGCCCGTCAAGCCACGACTAAACACCAACACATGTTTCCATTGCAGAGAGATGGGGGGGGGGGAAGCGATGCCACGATGCATTTGTGGTACCTGTGTGTGGTTATATCTATATCTAGGTGATTTCTTCTTTGAGCCAGAGTGAGGGCCTAATGGGCCGTGCAGTGCTGTACTAGCTGGCCGTCTCAGGCATCGCACACGCACACACATACACACCCACCCACAAAGACATAAATGCATGCACACATACACACACACACACACACACACACACATGCATAACTGCACTCGAACATGCACGCGCACAGTCACAGGCATGGAGCTCTGGCGGGAGACCGAGTGCGATGTCAGATTAAATAATTGATACATCCATGCTTTTGCCCTGCTTGTTCCGGTTCCTAGCCGATACCACGGGAAAATGCTGTGAGGGGAAAAATAAAGAAATAAGAAAGCGTCACCCATCAATACCGCCACGCTTTTACAACCAGGTCAACGGAGCGCATGATGCATCGCAGAGCAGCGATGTTGCAGAGATGCTGTGAGGCATAGTTAAGCATGCAGCCGGCATATCGCGCAGGCCGGCTAAGGCACGTATAGCTATCTCTCTGCGGTCACGCTCTCTCTCGGTGAGATCTCATTCGGAAGCCCCTGAGAAGTGTTGGGTCTTGTTAACATCCTCCTGGTCTGTCCATTAGTGGTGAAGGCAGGACTTGAAGGAGCAAAGGGAGGGTGAGAGATGGATTCCGGGAGTGGGAAACGCGGTCGCCTCGTGGGGATAAGCAGGCGGCGGGTTCCACAATTTAACAAAACCTTTTCAAAAACAAAATAAAATAGGGGGAATTGCGACTGCGGTGACGGAGACGAAGGCGGCTGGGGAGTTAAATGAGATCAAGGAATTGTCAAATGCGCCATGAAAGTTGAATCTCAATGTGCCCCCACGCTGCTCTATCCCCCCCCCCCCCCCACATACACACACACACTCCCACCACCGTCACTGTTCCCTTGATGCCTGATCCGCCAAGGAGAATGGCGAACAAATGTATCTCTGTTTACCCTCCAGTGTACCCCCGCATACCGTTTCAGCCGACACAGTAATTATGTGTTTCTGTTCGGCACCACACAGTCGTCTGACAACTGTCATGATCACCACCACTCCGGCATGTGAATGTCACACACCTGTCTGCTATTTTGGAGATTACAATGGGCGTTGCGACACCCATCAGCGATTTGGCGACTTTTGCACCAGGGGGTGGAGTGTCTCAAAGCTTTGTTGAACTCTGTTTGGCTGCAATTGAGGGGTGTGCCTGTGTTAGTGCCTGTGTGTGTCTGTGTGTGTTTGTGTGTCTGTCTGTCTGTGTGTGTGTCTGTGTGAGTGCAGAGCGGTATGACGTGATGCTGAATGTTAACCATATAGTTATCTCTCATTGAGGCTGTCACGCTGCAACATCAAGAGATCATTAGAGGAACACACAGTTGTGTTATTTACGTCTAAATGACAGCACAGCGGGGTGCGTAGGCCCATGGCTTCTGCCGCGGTTGATACTGAAGTAACGTGACAGTGGTGGGCCAAGGAACGGCGCGTACATGGGCGCTCACACTGAAAGGACACTATCAAAATGAGATATGTCCATGCATTAATGAACACATGTATGTTGTATGAGGGAGCCTGAAAACATGAATTGAAATCTATTTCAAGGTGCATGTACATACACACATTACACAGCTACTAGCCAAGTAATGTCTTAACATATAATTAAGGTATATTCATCACTGCGATGGGACAGCAGGCAGTTGAGAGATAAAATATTCTGAGCAGTCACAAAGTTAACGTGCTGAACTTTATTCTTTGTGAGGCCTGACTGGTAATATGCAGCTATTGATTTGGATATGCATGACTCTTAGGTTGTTTGGACAGCCATATAGATCTTTTTTTAATGCTATTGGATTTTCGGTCAGGCGGAAAATAGGGTCATAAATATCCAACATGTCCTGCTCAACACAAATTAGACACATTTAGTTAATTCATGCCAAACATTTTTTATTATTTTACGGTTGCCCAGTTGTGAATCCTATTCATACTTGGGCAAGATTCTTTTCAGAACGAATTGAGATTTGATATCACTTAAGACTGTTAGACTGTGTTACATTGACATTAAGTGTGTCACATGTAAAAAGCTCAATGCACAAACGCACACGCACACGCACACGACGACGACATCATCTCCCAGCAGTGACAACTCGTAGTTCGAAATTAATTTATGTGCATGAGCATGCATTCAGCGAATGTTTGCTTCCTCCCCCTCGTCACCTCTGGGATTTCAACGGACAGAGAAGCTATAGAAGAAGAAGAGGGTGTGTGTGTGTGTGTGGGGGGGGGGGGGGGGGGGGGGGGCTGAGTGAGAGCTCTCTGTTAGCGGCTGGAGCAGTGCTTAGTAGCTGTAGCACGCCCGACCAGCAGCAGCACCGTCGCTGCTGAACACAGTCGCTCTCCAAGGTGCTGGAACTCAGAAGCGCTAGATTTTCTCTTTCTTCAGCACCGCGCGTGACGACGAGGAAAGAAAAGCCCGAGCGCTTAATCCTCTTTCACGTGACGACCTTCGGACTTAATGAATCGTGCTTCGTGGGTTTTGTTAGATTGTGCTCGTGCCTGCGTGTATGTGTGTGTGTGTGTGTGTGTACGTGTGAGTGTTTTGTCTTTTGATCCTTAACCTCGTCAGAAGCAAGAGCCCTCGGTCCGTGAGTGAGAGGGGGATCACGCCACAAGCACCGTGTGCAGGCGGTCGGGAACCAGGGGTCGATCTTCGTTTTGATTCGTGATTTAATCGTAAACTTTCTTTTATTTATATATATATATATGGTGTTGCCTGCGTGCCATTCAAACTGTGGAAATGTAAGGCAAAGACAGAGGATTTTCCCCAGATTTTCAGGAGAAATTGGAAATATTAAGATGATTGGACGACCGAGAGCCCGAGGAAGACTATAGGATTTACTTAAAGCGCTTCTTTTCCCCCTTCTTTACCCCCACCCTCTTCCCTTTTCCTCCTATATTTCATTTCGTCTATCGTAGGACTAATAAGATTGCATCCAACATACTTTTACGCGGAGAGTACGACTTCTCTTCGACTGGAAAAGGAAACAGCCGGCTCTACAACAGGCTGCTGTTTGAATCTCTTTTTTTTAAGGCTGGACAGACTCAAGTCAGGGGGATTACAACATCTTTCGACGCCAGGCAAAGATAACCACACACACACACACACACACACACACACACACACCTACCCCTATGGATGAAGTATACGGACGCCTAGGGGGAACTGTCTTGATCTGATCCGCACAAGGCGTTTTGGACTCTCTGGTTTCGCGAAAAAAAAAGAAAGAAAGTGGGAACAAGCAATTCTACACGGTGAGTTCGCAGACGAATCCCCCCATCATGTCCTAAAACCTGTAGCGTCGCCGTGCTTCGTGTGGTGCTTTACCATGGGGGAATGCATAACACTGAAAGCATTAATAATCCCAAATAAGAATACAACCCCCCTTCTTCCCTACCGCCTCTCTGCAAGGGACCAAGTATGTCAGCCTAAAGCCTATTGCGCATTTTTACTATATGCAGGTTAAAAAAAATGTGCATTTGGTTAAAAGGGCGTGTTACCCATATGACGAGGCATAGACTTGCAAGGGAATAACCACAACCACAACAGGCTCATGTTGTGTTAGATACCTGTTGGTTTCATGCAGCCTATGTCGAGATTTTAATTAAATCCATGCACATGAGTTGTTAGTGGAGAAGCCATTATTTCGGCTTCACACCGTCGCGTTCATCTTTTATCCAGCACCTAATGATGTCATTTGCTTGCCCAGTGTCATGATCCGTAGTCCACACACACGCGCGTGCACACATGCGTGCCCGCGTCCGCACTTACATACAAGTACGAACGCACGCGCGCGCACAAGCACACACGCACTTTTTTTTTTTAAATGATATAACATCAAATAGTCCGCCCCCCCCCCCCCGCCCCGCCCCCCTACCCCCATACAACAAACATCGCACGTTTGTTGTACTCTGATGTATATTATGCTATGCATTGTTTTCGACTTTCCCCTGATTGCAGAGTCGTCTCTATGGAGCTCAGGACGCCACCGCGGACAACAGGGGCCTAGAATGACAGCCATATGCTCTTGTCGAAGCGCCATATAGCAAATATCGCGGCGAAGTATGGGCCCCCTCTCTGCAGTCCTCTGCGTCGTGTTGCTTGCTGTGAACTCCTGCTCTGCCGCCTCGGTCAACCCAGAGGATTATGCCGCTGACGACGCGGAGCGGACCGCAAACGACAACATCTTCTTCGATGACTATCGAGGGAAAGGATGTGTGGACGACAGCGGCTTTGTGTACAAACTCGGGGAGCGGTTCTTCCCCGGACACTCGAACTGTCCGTGCGTGTGCACAGGGGACGGGCCCGTCTGCGACCAGCCGGAGTGTCCCAAGATACACCCAAAGTGCACCAAAGTTGAACACAATGGTTGCTGCCCCGAGTGCAAGGAGATTAAGAACTTTTGTGAATACCGCGCGAAAACGTACAAGATCCTGGAGGAGTTTAAGGTAAGACGTCATTTGAACATATGATGTGGTCGATATATGGATAACTTCGATCTTATAGTACTGCAGCAATAGGCTACGTACTTGCAGACCAGTCTGACTCTTCAAACACTACAATCAAAGCCATGGAGAGTGTTGTATGCATTTTTACTCGATGCTTCATATTTTAACTACAATAATCTTTAGGGTCCAAGACGTTAAACATATGGATCTGTTTGCTTTGCTTAGCAAATCAATAGATTGAGGCATTGAGTTCAGGTGCAATTATGTAATTTCCTCCTCAGCGGTGAACAATACTTCAACAATTTCTGGTTACTGTTTGAATACTATACTCGTTGGAAAAGGCACTGACATTTAATCATATATAGCCCGTTGGGGCTGTTGACCAAAAGAGCTTGTTAGAACATGCTCATGTCTTGGGCTGAGAGCTAAATATCAATGTAACAATATAAAGCACTACAAGAATGACTACTTTCAGTTTTTCAACACTGCATCGATTCACATAACAATATCCATATTTCATTTCCGGATGCACGCCAGGAAGTTATACAGTTGGTAAAGTCTTGGGTTCACCCACTTCCCACTTGTATCACCTCATTGCAATGCTGTCGTCTAAGACATTATATCATATTATAAAGGAGTAATACAGTTGTATTTGTCATTCAGTGGAAACAACCCAAAACCAACTAAAGACCGCACACATACACACATATTATGGAATGATAATAAACTTCTGTATTCAAAATATGAAAATTCCCCAACAGTTGTGTCAGGATAAGGATATACTTTTGGTGTTTGATTTCCAAAGAAAAGATTCTGGGTTGGATCCCTCAATGTCCTCAACCCTGGGCATCTTTGAGCGAGACTCCTACCACAAATTGCTCTACACAAACACTATTGTCGCTTGGTTTCCCTCTCTGTATTCCCTGGACATCACTTTGGAGCAAAGCATCTCCTAAACAGATAAATGCATTATTTTGATATTGAATCATACACGGCATCACGATTCAAAAGCTATGATGATGAGATTCTTCTCGATTAACAAGCTCACACAACACCGGAAGAGGGCGAGTTCTTTGTCTTTCTGACAAAACAGTGTCACGGTAGCAGTCAAAGGGCACAGCGTTATCGCCCGTTTACAAATGACACTACATGCTTGACAAGTACAGGCTGTGTTTTAAATTGCTGCTGCTGCTGCTGTTGCTGCTGCTGCTGCTGCTGCTGCTGCCACCACTGCTGCCCGGAAGTTGGCCATCTCATATACATTAATTACACATGGATCAGGGCAATGGATGATTGAAATAGAGTGTGTCAAATCATCACAATAACCGGGATACACCCTAGCTCTCTGCTTAATCATGTCTTTTTGTTCATGTTTGAAAATCGGTAAGGAAAACCCGCTCATATGAAAGAGTTCAATTCACTCCTGATTTATATAATTTGTCAGGTTTTGTACCCTCAATGTTAGAGAGAGGAAACATTTGGCCATTTGGGAACCGTATGATCCACAATGCAATTAATGCAGCATAAAGATATAACGGCGCCTAATATGGTCTTGCTATGGGGATTAAGAATTGAATTACTTTTCTTTGGATTTTCTCGTACAATACAAGTCAAATCTTGATATTTCAGCAAACATTAGGTTTATTTATTCAGCATCCTTCAAACAAATGCCCTTTGTAGTTCTTTACAAAGGCAGAAACCTGTTTTGAAAACGTTAAAACAACATTCATTAAAAAAAAAAAAAAAAAAAAAAAAATGTTTCACTTGGAAGCCCCCATAGATTACTTAAAGAAGGCACATGTCAAAATGAAAGTATAAGAAGTTGAAAAATACAAATAATAGTGCAGAGATACATTTGAAAAGATAGCAGAGGTGAACAGAAATGAATTTCTGATTTGAAATAATAAAAGTGTTGAGAGGAAGACCTCACTATTCTTTGGAGATGAATCCAGATCTGTGGTTCATAACATCAAATATGGTTCCCATGCTTGGTTCAAACCATGGGTACAGTGAGCGGTTCGTCACTGAGCACGACACTGGGCTCATAACATAGAAGGCATCACAGAAGTTAACTTTAGGGCTTGAGAAACAATTATTCATATCTTGGTTAACAACGTATCAGGGGTTGTGTTCTAAGGCATTTGTTGAGCATATGTATTCTGTAGAATAGGTTTAGTGTTATAAATTAGGAATACTTTTTTATTCCATTTAAGGGTTAAGAGCACACATAGTGGTTCCTAATTCGAATTATTGTTGGGATGGACTGCAGCTCAAACTTTGATTCTACTTTTTGATGAATCGATTGCTATATTTTCTGGATGTATCATTTAATTAAAGTGTTAGAAATGCCCATCAGTATTAACTACAGCCCAGAGTGATGCGTTAAACGTGCTTCCTTTGCATGAATAATAGTCAAGAAGATTTCAAACAGGGAAATTACTTTTGCATTTCTATGTTTGGTATTTTAACTTTAAAGATGACTTAAACTGTGAAGTAATCATGATTTTTGGGAAATCAAATAGTAGAAATGGATCTTACTTCTTATTGCTCGGACATAAACGTCATAGATGTCTTGGCCTCATTGCGATCACAAGTGTACTTGAGTTAAGTTCAGGTACCATATTTAAATCTTGAAGGGACCGTTTAAATTTGTTTAGAATAGGCTTATCATCGGTAAATCATCAGGACTGTGCATCCCGCTGCCGAATGCTAGGTGGTATGCCTCGTACAAAGTAATTTGAGAGAACCAGCCATCTGCGCTAGCAATTTGGTGGCAATTCTGAATGGTGCGACTCATATTAACTTGAAGGCAAAGAAAGAAATCCACGGTGGGCGATTGCAGAGAATTTTCTTTTTCACCTGTGCACAATTACCACATCCTGTCACTGAGACACATTTAACCACACAAAGCCAAGCCCCATTTTGAACTCAGCAGGCAGATGCCACCAAGCCGTGTTCAGAATATTTTTTCTTTAACAAAGATAACCCGTGGCGATGGACTTGAGCGAAAGTTGGAAGAGATTCATTTTTTGAAAAACCAATCAATTTTGGGTTGCTGTGTAAGGGCCTATTTAGTCAGATGTTCAATTGCAGTGGTAGCCTCCATATCCAGCACAGTGAACTCAAATGCAAATGTCTGAGGGTCAGAGTTTTACCCTCTCACAATCGCGGAGGGACTATTTTTAACTCTAGTCTGCGTGCGTGTGCATGTATATGTGTTTTGTAGATGCGTCCATACACTATCTTTTTGAAATCCCATATCATTTTACTTCAAGAATCAGTTGTATGGTATAGAAAATGGATAGTACTAAGACAGTCATAGTTTCTCTTCAGCTGTTTATAATAATGTTTTGTAACACAGCGATGACAAGATATTGAATTGGTTGTACACAATACTGCGGTCATCTATCATCGTCTATATAGAGGATAGCCAACAGAATCTTCCTGCTCAGGCCTCAGCCTGCCAGTGCATATCTATCCTTCTCTACGTGATCTCTATCATATGGACCTTTTCCACTGACAGTGTGATCGAGGAGTCCTTCCTTTCCAACGCATGCACAAACCATTGTTTAACGGTTCTTGGAAAAGCAAACAACTGTAATTTTGAACAACATTGAAAGAAGGAGAGAATGTTGTGATGAAAAGTACATCAATATTACCTAGAAAAACCTTTGTTTTCATGAAGTTCTCCACACATGCTAAATAAATATATAATAAGAGCCTAGAGTGGTTAATACAAGGAAATACTTTATCATTTTGATTTTGAATCATTTGCTTGATTTCCTTCGGACCACGGGACTGAAGCCTTCTCCTTTACGATTTTTTGACAACCTTTTATTTGGATTTAAACAGATTATTTCTTATTTTTTCCTCCAACCTCACAATCAGCTCTTCAGGAGACACGTGAAAAGACTGGCCTTAGACTTATTAAGGGGTGAGCTCACAGACGACCTCTCCCTGGCTCCGAGTCCTCTCAGGGCCTTTTATCACCTTAGCTGGTAACGACGGGCGAGCTGCTAGTCGCCGCATGAGGCCATAATGATCTTTCCAATGACGCTAAGGACCAGGTGTCCAGTGTGCGTATGAGTGTGTGTGTGCGTGTGCGCGTGTGTTGTGCGTGTCTGTTGGATGAAATAAAAGCCCGGGCGCCGTACAGTGTTCAAAGGAATCAAAGGCTGTCGGTGAGTGTGGGATGCGCGCCCCTATTAAGGGATGGCGACAGGTTAACCTTTTGGTGCAGGCCTGCGTGGCATTTCCTCTGTCACCATCTAGGGCACGTTGCGCAACACTTCCAATTTGCATTTTAATTTGCCAGTAGCAGGTGCGTGTGTGTGTGTGTGTGAGTGTGGGGGGGGGGGGTTGTTGGGTGTGTGTGTTTGTGTGTCTGTCTGTGGGGAGTAGGGGGATGGGCCCTCTCCACACAGAAAACCTGCAAAAACGAAGCATGTGTCTTTTCATGGAACCGTTCTTTTTTTTCGATATTTTTATATAGCAATACCTTTAATCCATTAGCAGCACTCCAAGCATTCCCAACCAACCTCTATCCAGGGGTATTGTACCCGACAAATGCTGAAAGCCCAAAATCACTTCGAACTTGAGAGCGCAGTGATGGCTGTCGTGCCAGCGCTCATCAACATTCACACATAGCAGCTGGATACAGAGCCGCCAATGTGCTGGATCTAATCCTGAAGAAGCATTATGCATAACGACAAGCCAAGGAGAAATCCACTCCTCTAATCTGTACTTAACCAGCGTTAACTTGTCCATTTACAAGTGTCCTTGTCGCAGAGAAACTTTCCCGATTTTCATTTAGTGAGAGATTTTCATACTGGAAGCCATATCCCCAGCCCAGCCCTATATCAGGCAGTGGGAGGCACAGGGGTCTAGTGGAGTGAGGAGTACTTCATTTAGTAATGCCTCATAGATTCGGCCACCACTCAATACAAATTTGACAATGAATCACTCAGTCTATTAATAACTTCAGGGTGTGAATGGTTCCGGGGCAGTGACCAGCCAATAATACGTGTCATGCAAGCAAATTTTATGAATACATATATATTTTTTAGTAAGATGTGTATAATGAAAAATAACATGACAATGAAATATGAGGACGGTTCGTTAACAATAATCACACAAATTGCAGTTTGCATTTAAAACAGAAAGAGAAAAAACAAGTGCGTGTGTGTTTCAGTTCAGAGCAGGGTCAAAAGGATGCTTCATTTCCATTGTCCTATTGAAAACATGTACTGAGGTTTGTGTTGATGATTGTATTCTAAATCGTCACAAACCAAGAGCACATGAAGAGCCCTAATTGTGTATCTGGGTACACTTAAAGGTCTGTTCATACCAGGTTCCTTTGGAGTGATGTCTTATCTGGCGTGTGTTTGGTTCTCCCTTCTGCAAAGACGTTATTACAAACAAGTGAGAATGAAAGGGATTTGTATGATGTGGAGGTAGAGAAACGTAACAAGGAACTCAACAACTTTCCTGCCTTGCACTTCTTGCTTCTGTTTGATGATAAACTAGCTTGAAAAAGTACTCATTTATTAAGAGCAAACAGTGCACACATATTCCTTTGAAAATAACCCAACTGCAAAAAAAAGAGAAGCCGAACCAATTACATTTTGCTGAAACTCCCATAAACCACCGACCAGGAAATGAGCTGATGTAATTATTACACAGAGCGAATTGGCCTTTAACACAGAGCCATTTTAATTTCTGCCGCAAACAGTTATTACATTTTACCACCAAAAGATGGGAGAAAAATGTTGGATTCTATACAGTTCAGTTCAGTTCAATTGAGAAACCCATGGAGAGGTTCAGGCACACACACACACACACAACACGTCACTCAGTGTGATGACTTGTGCCTTACCCTATGCAGAGGTTTGCTTGTCAGAGCCAACAGGCCTCATGTTTGATTGCTTCTATTCCCCCTTCTGTCTTGATTGAAAGGAAACGTCTGAGATTAAATGTGAAGAAAATAGAAGGACAGAAGACGATATGGTCAAAAACAAGATTTAAACCTACGTGTTTTTTTAGGATTTCACATTTGCTTACTTGATAGGTTTGAAAAATAACCATCAAGAACAATCATACCCCAAACTAGGTTGAATGCGGTATTCATATCCTATTAAAAGTTCCCCATTGACATTCCACACATTCAGAAGAACTTCTTAATCTATACCTAATAACAAAATTAGAACTACTTAGTCGTCATTATTCAGCACAACTTTGAATGCTATAGAGACTTGAACTCATGCAGCAGGCCCACTATGCAGAACTTCAGGTGAGAGACGGCAGTCTGGGCAGAATTACGACCTGTTGTCTACCGAAGTGAACTCCTTTGGGAGCGGCTAGATGGAGCTTTCAGAAGAGATTGATTTGTTTCTACAGAGGGCAGTCTACGCATTGTTGATTGGAAACCTTTGCATACACTTTCTCTAAAAGCGTTTGTGTCATTACAGGGCACCTAAAGATCCCATATATAGACCCAGCAGCACCATGATTACCAAAAGAAAGACAAAGGTAATATCCCCTGTTCACCCAGATTCGGGATCCAGTTATTGCCAGTATAACCAGCAGAGTATGCTTTGAGCAGTCAAATGAATGAGGTTTGTGCCTTACAAAGTCCCAGTATAGACAAAACGATGTCAGGGCTGTACTTCAGTACAGTACTCAGTACAGTGATAGGATAAAAGAAAAGTAGTGAAGCACTTTGCAGGGCAGTGCTTGAGTGTCCAGCTCACAGGGCCGGGCCGGGTTGGGACAAAAGCTGACCCAAAATGTCTGCCGACAGCGTGGTCTCGAGTCCCACTTCTTTCACGGTCCCTGACCGAGGCATGAATGATCCTCTTAACGCTAGAGCACACACACAAAGAAGCAATGGATAGCCCTGGGCACCACTGAATGCATGAAAGGGTTTCCATAAATTCCAGAAAAGGTTCATTGAAAGTTGACCTGTGTATCTGTTATTTTTAACCCTGGCACTGTAAAGATGAACATATTCATATATTAAGTGGAGGGACAAAATCATGTGGTCGCACACTGGCAAAGGCTGCCTTGAATAAGAGGCCCTGGCCCCTATTTTTCAGACCTGAATGAAGTAATTTTTTTGTACAGCAAGTATAGTGTGCATGTAGTACAGCATTTTTTTCTTCAATGGATGGTTCTTATAAAGCAAACTAGTTTGAAGAGATGACATCACACTTATTTAGCTGATACTTTTTTCCAAAGCGTTAACAATTGGTGCATCTAACCATGAAGAAACAACCCAAAAACGACAAGAATCATGCAAGTGCATAGAATTAATCATTGAAGCAAACTACTGTTCAACAAAAGATAAAATAACCGAAGTAAAACCTTTATCTCTCAAATGTGGAAGGAGGATATATGTCTGATAAATATTACACACCAGCTACACACTAGACTGCATCAGCATAAGCAAATACATGCAGGCAAACACATTATTGTTGCGGTGCGTTTTTAATAAAAATTTTATTGCATAGTTATTCATTAAAATTATGAGAAATAAAGCTTGATGAATGAATTGATGGGTGTAATCCTTTAGACGTGTTGAAATGTATATGTGGCTGTAAATAAATAAATGAAGCCATGCATGTATTATTACAGGATATGATCATGTAGGAACCCCATGCCTGTCTTGAGTGCAGTAAAGCTTTCATGCAGCCAAATAGTTCAGCTCAGATGTTACCTCTGTTTTCGCACACACAGATCCTTACCACTGCAAATCACCGGCCCCACCCACCTCCTTAAATCTGACAATTACAGCAGTTATTTTCCAGGGTTTAAAAGCGCCTGTCAGTGTGCAGGAGGGCTGGCCTCTTTAGCCAACGTGCTCCACCAATGACCCTGGATCGGCCCACTCGCTGCCCCCCCACACTGGGCCTGTCAACGGGACGTAGGGTTTACAGACTTCTCCATATGCATGAGCAGAGGCCCATCTTGCCTTTGCTTAATTGGCCTAGCGGTGTCCAGGAGATGAGGAGGGTACAATGGGGGGGAGGGGGGGGACGGGGCGGAAGTCTACCGCAGGGATGTAAAACAGAAATGTTAAACAGAAAGAAGATTTTGTATCTGATTGTAGTGAGTGAAAGATCTGTGATGTCGTCCCAGCATGCGGGCTCATCTCCGTCTGTGATTCTTTTTTCGGAGCAAGACATTTAGTTAGGTGTTGAAAAATCTTCCCACAATAACTAAATCACCGGCATGTTTTTCATGAACCTGCTGGCTCCCTTTTCCTCCCTCTTGATGGAGCCTCACGCGCAACGGGATATCAGGGAAAATGTTTTATTCCAGTGTACTCAAATGTACCTCTCTTCCAAGAGGCTTTGAATGGAAGAACCTGTAATGTCACACATTATGAGACCCCACGATTTCAAATGAAAGCATTAAGCGCCTCAGATAGGGGAAGAAAATGGCAAGAAAATAACCCAATGTTTCACACACCAAAACTCCAAAAATGCTGAAATGCATATTTGAAATGTTGGACTGGGCCAAGATATATTATTATATCAGAGTTTAAGATTTTGTATCTCCTGCATGTTTCATCGAACTCCTGACAGATGAAGTTATACATGAGGCCTGTGAGATGACCAACAATGTGGTAGAAAGCCCTTTGCTCTGTTAACTGGTGAGGTGATAGGACTAAGACTAACACTGATTGGGATAAACGGTTGCATAGATACAATTGGACACCAATAGAACAACAGCATCCATAGACTATAGTTGATTAGAAGGCAGACATGGCCTTATTACAAAGAAAAGCATCGCTCTGCTTTGGGAATAACCTTTTGGTCCATCTGTGCTGCAGGGAGGTTTTCTGCAGTGGATTGTCGAGGGCTGTGCTTCAACGTATTTCAAGCTAATGTTTGTTGTGGTGCTAGAGAGAAGATGTAGCCACCAGAATGAGAGGCCATTTTGCATTGCCAGCAGGCTGTGTTCGAGACTCATAAGCCCTTCCGCTAACTTTCTTGTAAAGCAGCCATTTAAACAGCGCTTTCGGTTGTTTTTTCTTTTCATACTTAAATGTCAATTGCCTTAGAAGGGCTTAAATTCAAGTTTCTCTCCATGACCTACAGGCAATGTGTTTGCCCCTGTGCGTGCATGTTGTAATAATGATGTAAATAAAGCTAGAAACCTCCCAAAACAACTTTCACCCGCTACCTAAGGTAGCGCACTGAACACAGGCAGCGTATTCCAAATGTTCAAAACCAGGCAGTATTGAGTCTGCCATGCAACAGCTTAGTCTCAATGTGTCCAAATGTAGATTTGGTTTCTCTTTACCAATTATCTTGGCTAGTGTTATTCCATAAGATACCACCTCCGACATCATTATTCCTTTTAGGGTAAACAGATAACAGTACATTGAGTATTAATCCCGCATTTATCCGCTGTGCTCTGTCTTTCTATAATGTGCTTCTGTGTAACGAATGCTGAATTATAAATAATCAAATAATGAAATCACAAAACCATGTACACTTCGAAAGCATAGTTGTACAGGCCTACTTACGACATCCTTTAGAATTGACTAATGGATTCTGGTTTGTAGCCGGTCCTTTCAAGACAGATTCATTTGAATATTGCAGCTTGCCATGGCATACGTGTGACCTAATCACCTGCTACCGGGCTTGGTGTCACAATATGTGCATTTGATGATGACTAAATGATCAGATTAACCTATGATTTTTGGCCCTACACAGTGGACACTATTATAACTTAAAGATTATGGGAAAATCTGTGAACAACAGTGTATATATTTTTCAACTGCATGTCAATCTTTCAGCATTTAGGTTAACGTCCTTTAAAGGTTCTTTGATGAGAGCCGAATAACATGCACCAGCACAGTGGGAAATATATCTTCCATCAGCCTCTTGCAGCGCTGCCAAGAGAACACTGTGGTTTGAGACTGCAGCAGAATGTATACTATCCCTGCGTTGCTGACCACATTCCATGGAGTTTGAACCAAAGCCTAGAGCTATACTTTGCATGAGTGAAGCCACGTCGATAGCAACCGATCTGTGATGTGCCGAACAGAAAAGGCACGCAGGCAAGCAAGGATGACGCAAACCGAGCTGTGATGTGCCGAACAGAAAAGGCACGCAGGCCAGCGAGGATGACGACAATCATAATCCGTCAAATTACCTGTGTTACAGCGCCAGTGACGACAACGTTGAGTCATCCATAACCTTAATGTGCGGTCTCTTTCCCCGTCCTCCCCTCCTGCTCCCTTTCCCCTCCCTTTCCCAGCCTTCGCCCTGCGAGTGGTGCCGCTGTGAGCCAAACAATGAGGTTCACTGTGTGGTGTCGGACTGCGCCGTGCCCGAGTGCGTCAACCCCGTGTACGAGCCGGAGCAGTGCTGCCCCATCTGTAAAAACGGTAAGAGACTCACAGACTTTTCCGCCGCAACCACCAGTTACGCACATTCTCAAAACGTCATTAACATTTTATTAAACTACCGGTGTCACATTTATCAGAGGTAGCGCCGTTTCATGGCCGCGCCTTTGGAGGATGAGGATGTAATTGATGTTTTATGAATTAAAATCATTACCTCGGGCCTGCCGGCCACTAATGAGCAGTACTTGCTTTAATTATAAATGACACGCTAAGCAGGGTAAACATTGGCCCATTGATTGAGGCCATGGTGGTATGGTTCTAATGGGCCCCCTGAGAACTGTATCTCCCAGTGCCCCCTACGCCCTTGCCACACACAGCCAATCCTCAAATTAGAATTATAGGATTTCGATGGCTCATTGGCTGGTTAGAAGAGATGGGCGGGAGTCTTTGTCCCCGGCCACCACAAATCCTGTGGGAGGGAAAGAGCTTTACGGACTCAAGAGACCGAAGCCTCCTTACTGATGTCCTTGATCATCCGTGATCTCCCCAAGCGGACGAACTGAATGGTAGAATGATTGCCTGAGCGTAACATCACCTAGACAAAGAATCCACGTTGCCACACAAACAATGCTGCAGTGAGTTCCTCCTTGTGTCTCATTCCGACGCAATTATAATGCAACACCGGTTGCTTTTCATTGTCTGTAGAGTCGAAGGTGGATTATGTTCTTCATGCTTCACAGTAGTCATTGACCTATATTATCTGTCTTGAGGATAGAAGAACAGGAATCAGGGCGGTCATACTGAGGAAGATGGCAACCATCCATGTCACCACGGACACTCACACATTCCTGGACGTTTTCTTGCACCCCCCTCCCCTCACACACACACACACACACACACACACACACACACACACACACACACACACGCCAGAAACATCTGGATGTGAGGAGCTAATCCAGTGCGACAGTACACGGTGACACCCTTTCAGCAATGCCATTTCAGGGGAAGGCCTATTGTCTCTAGGGCTCCCCAACAGAGCATATCTTAGCTGCTCTGCTCTGAGGTGGATGGCTGTGGATGTACAGTACATGCTTTCTCCACACGCTCTCAGGCGAGGACAGAGTGACTAGACTCGGTCTGCAGGAAGACAATTCAAGGACCTCCAGAGTTGTATTTCTCTTTCTCTCCTTACCCAACATGTTCCTGGAGAGGAGCAGGTAGGCTCCTGGTTCTGAAGGGGTGTTTACTCTCACTGAACCCCTTGGAGGAGCTCCTCCATGCCTCGTCAGACAAAGCTAACCGAGCCATCTTGACGGAACCGAGAGAGACCTCGGGGACCACGAGAACTGCAGCAGTCATGTGTATCATTCATTATGTGAATACATTGGGGGGGTAGTTAAAACGTTTCAAATGATGTCAACCCCCCTTGAATCTTATGATAACAGAGAATGCGTAGTTGGGCTAAAAATGGATGGGTCTTTTGGGTGGGTGGGGGGGTTGAATTATTTATAGAGCTGTCAGGCCTCCCACATCTGAGGGTTCATCAGCACGACATTGTGACAGACTGTCATGTGGGGAAGGTTGAGTCAGGTAACTTATTAACTTTGACAGCTTGGACAGCTTTTTACGGACACGCGGCAGCGAGGGGCACGATTGAATGCGTGTGCCAGGTAAATTTACAGCCTTGCACTTCCATCACGTTCATCATGACAAGAACCAACTTCATTTCAGGCAAATTTATATCTAATGAGGCAACTCGAGGTGCACTCACTGTGAAATGTTCTGCAAAGTTTCATCATAATGACCTTGTTGAACTCTGCATCTTTGACATGCCATTTGGAGACTGGCATTGTCCTTTGAGGGGTGTCAATGTGCCCTTTCAGCTGTGATGCATGTCCTTGTGGTTCTCCAGGTCCCAGACCGATTTGGCTGTAAACAATCACATATGGCAGCCACTGCCATATGTGATTGGCAGGTCAGCCCTGTCCCTCAGCCGCCGACACCCGGCTCTGCTCTGTAACCTGTGCCAGCTGTCCGGGGACACATCAATGAGAGCATGGACCTGGCAAGCGCTCACAATGTCTCCTCTAAAGCCAGAATCTAATGGCTTTCATCGTTGATGAATGTAGCCCCCCATAACAGGGGGTATTAATAGCAGGATTGTTCACTATGAAGCAAAGTAAAAGCCCTTTCTGTTCAGAGAGCTCTTTGCAGGACCTTCAGTGCTCTCTTTAATGAAGGTCCTCTGGGGCTGCAGAGATCCCGGCTGAATGTTTTCCTGAATGCCATGCTCTTCATGCAAAGCTTCAACCTGAGACCACATCCTAGAGCAAGAACAGGGATAGGGCTGAGCTGCCCCTCACAAATTGACGCTGCATTGACCCTAGTTGTTGTTTTTTCATTGAAAGGGTTACTCTATAAAGCAACCTCCAATATAAATTGGCGTTCGCCTGTTCTACCCAGATTCAGAAGAGTTGTTTAATTTCGCATTCATCATTGTGATACCAGAAGGGGAGCTCGCTGCTTTTGTTACATTTACAGTTATAGTAGCCTAGCTCCTTTTCACGCGAGGGGAATGACTTCCAATTTGTTCCGAGTAGTTAAGTATTCAAACAGAGTGTGAGTTACAACCCAACTACATTGTAGTTCTTCTACAAAGACACAAATATATGATCAGTTGCTTCTGGTTGGGTAGTCTGTGCGGAGGGTCACCTTTGTTGACGCATCACAGATAATCACAGACAATTAATCACGGCGCCGAAAATAGTGCCGATTTATCTATGTGTCCGTAGACAAACTGGACAAACAATCTTGGGAAGACGGCAATGTACTGATATCTCTGCGTATGTCATAGTCTCAACGGCCATAGTGACAGCGAGCAATCCCTCTAGAAAGTAATAAATCCAGCCCAGTAATTATGTGAACGTTAATGAATGAAGCCTATGACCCTGATGAGAACTTTGAGAGTTTAGTCAACGTCATTATCATCATCGAGCGTTAGAGCTGGCTGGACTTAGAAGGCTCGACTTCAGGGAGCAATCCAAATTCAATGACCGCTTGCACCGGTTGAATGATTAAAACAAGGGCAAATGCCTGACGGCCCATGAGGATCCACCTCTCGGGAGTTAGCCAATGAATGCAATGTTCAAAATCCTAGTAAGTCGATGACATTTCAAATGAAATATAGTGGCCCAAAAAAAGCCATAAGGCCCAAAAAAGACCATCAAAATGGTGTTTCAGTATTGGCGAAAGTATTACAGGTTTTTCGTTTGTCGTGTAGATGTTCTATAACATACCCAAGATAAGGTACTTATATGAATTGCTTTTCAATTGCATGATATATGCTACAATCATAAACAGAGTAACTGCAAAGTATTTGGCAAAAAAGTATGTGTTTTTGACATCCACAAAATTAAACTGCCAGATATAATTGGAACTCTCGATGTCAACAACAGAGATACATATTCAAATCTGTGTATGTGCCGACTCCTCATGTAGCTCGTAGAATCGCCAATTAGTCTTACGTGCCACATCGTTTGCTTGCTAAGCTCAATAGCTGGTCGGAAAGATCTGGCTTGCTTACAAAGATGGAACATTTTACAGTAATGGTTGACTGGATATATCATAAAGGCTGATAGATAAAAACAGAACATCAAACTGCATCACTTCCAGGGCTCTCCATTTCTTTGTTTTTCAAACAACTGGTTTTGGAAAGACACTTTTTTTACCTTTTAAAAATTAAAAAATGGTCTTTTTAATTGGATTTGTAAGTATTCAGACTTATTTGCTTTTCAATGTTCGTCTGATGAATTTCGTTTCATAGCAAGTGTGTTTTTGAATAGTATATTCAAAGGATAATATGATATAGTGGGGTGATTTTGTAGTTGATATATCCCCTTCCCAGCTGCTTAATCATGGAAATACAATTGATAAAAATGATGAGGACATGACAGTTGGTATTCACTGAAAGTCATTAGGCAAAAACCAGTCTCACGAATGACTAAATTGCACAGTAATATAAGAACATATTTTTTCAATCTAATCATGGATCTTTAAGATTCACATGAGTTAATTACATTTCAGAAGTGGAGTATGATATGGAGTGTGCATGCGCAGAGAGGCAGGGCAAAAGAATGTCTTTTAGAAGCCTTTTCGTGCAGTGATTAACACTGTCCTCAGCTATTAAAACCACTTTTCTCTATCTGGGTGTATCTGTCTCTCTTCTTTGCTCTTGCTCTATTGCCCTCCATCCCTCTTCCTCGCTCTCTTTCTCTCTCCCTCTCTCTCTCATGCTCTCTCTCTCGCCCTCTCTCTCTCGTGCCCTCTCCCTCTATCTCCCTCTCTCTCGTGCTCTCTCCCTCTCCCCTCCTCTGTACTCCAGCCTCATTGCACTAACAGCCAGGCCGGTGCCTGGCAGCCTCCTTCTATTCGGCATGCATTAGAATGCAAAGCGCTCGGTGGCGAGGGAGAAAGGGAGACTGACAAAAACGCTTTAGTGTTGCGAAAACAAGCCCATCGGTGCACGCCCGTGAAAAGATCCATGCGTTTCCCTTGACCCCCCCTCCTTCCCCCTTAACTCCCCACGGCTCCCCGCAGCATTAGCTTTTACACTCTTTCGAGGAAGGAAAAAAAAGATAGCGAAACTTCCCAGGAGACACTCGTTCCTTCCCTTTTTTTGATGCCTTGTTTCACACATGCCTGTCTCACGCTCACTGTTTCCCTCCGTCTCTCTCTCGTCATTCCCTATTTCCCCATGGGACAGGTCCAAACTGCTTTGCTGGAACCACGATCATCCCTGCAGGGATCGAAGTGAAGGTGGACGACTGCACCATCTGCCGATGCCACAACGGGGACTGGTGGAAGCCGGCGCAGTGCTTGCGGCGGGAGTGCCTCAACGGCCAATCGTTGTCATAGAGACTACTCCACCAGAGACAACAGAGGCGAAGCTCGGGCGAAGGACCTACCTACTGCACCATTTTCAAAAAAAGAGATGATTGACAGCATAGGAGCACAATTCCCCAAGCAAAAGGCTGAAACTGCTGAGCAGCCGAGATGTGCTCTCGCAAAAAAGTTTTGCATCCCGACAAATCAGGCCGCTGAAAAGGAAGATGGAACTTTGTTTCGGAGACTCTTTTCACCTGCCAAGTTAGCTGTTCTATATATTTTTCAGTCCAATTGCTGCGCTCACGCAAAATGACTTCTATATATTGTGTTCCATGGACTCATTCCTGACCACTGGCACTGTTGAATTGCCGAGTTGATTCATTCTTTGTGTATGCCATCTGCCTGTTGTAGCCGTCACAAATCACAGGCGTTGTAAAAAAGAAAAAAAGAAATTCTGATGGCAGGAAGCAGACAGGAAGCACAGCGTGTATGACACTTTTTTGACACTGATGAGAGATCTGCAAAGCTGCACCCACAATTCACAGCTTTGCTTGAGGATCTTGTTTACAATGTGCACCCCATATACACAAGCAAACTGTTTTCCTAATATGACATGTGTTGTTTTTTTTCAGTTCTGGCAGGATCTCTCCCACCCACTCCCAAGAAAGCACTGTCAGTTTGCTGTAAGGCTATCAAACTGATATCTAGCAATGATAGTGTGGTTTCCAGCACAGACGCAGTGTAACTACAGTGTGGACACTGCAACTCAGTGGAATTTTGTCAAGCTGACACGGACAGATGTAGCAGACGTTGGGTTTACCCGGTGTAATGATGTAACTATTAAAAAGAGGAAGAGCATAAATTCAACCCACACACAAGGTCAAGCCTTTTTTATTTTTTTCAATTCCCTCGAAACCTATACGTACAGTATTATTTCTACCGTTACAATTCCCCAGACTATACCGACTTCAACTCTGGTGAAGGAGACAGCCTCTGTTTTTTTTGAAAGGTTTCAATGCAGAACCAAAAACGAAATACTGTACGTGAATTTACAAGCGCACAATTCAACAACCACCCAGGTACCCACACACCAAACCCTCGCCCATCAACCCTGCTTTTTTCAAAGCATTGATGCCAGGCCCATGAATAGATAGTCACCACGAGCAGCTGGTCGCCCCTTCTGCGACAGATTGGCCAACAGATTCCCTCTTGTGTTGTCAACTCCTCCTCATCCTCCTCCTCCTCTCCACCTCCATCACATCTGCACAGAGCAGAAGGTTCAGCCGGGGTCCGTGGCCCACACTGGGGGCCAAGAGGGGATGAGCGTTTGGGCCTTGATAGATGGGCGACTTGAGTAAAAGGCCTCAAACTGTAGACCAGACAGCTCAGTCTCTTTTTCTTTTTTTCTCTCAGCCATGGAAGTCTTAACTTGAGAAAAGATGATTTCAAGTAAGTTCATGCCATTCATCAGGGAAACATTTTTGTCCATTTCCAGAAATTCTTTTCCCATTAACCTTTTAGACCCGGCTGCTGGCTCATGATGGATGGTCTCGTTAACAGCGGCTCCAAGCCGGCCGTAATGAGACAGCCATGGACATGGGATGCAGACCCCTGACTCAAGAATAGACGGAATAATACATTTGCTTGAAAACGATCTGCATTCTACACACCTGCAGCTTTGCCATGTGCAGACAAAGCTTGTGCAGACGCTGACACATTAAGATATGCTACTTTCAGATGAGGGATGGAAGTGTGGGTCATTTCCATCATTAACGTCAGATGATTAGGTTGACTCACCTCTGATGACTGATCCCATCTGGCCAAGGTACCATAATGTATGCAGACTGACACGACACAAAGCTAACCCTTGTGTCGATCATTTTATTTACAGTGACTGGCATCAAAAACATGTTGGAGCCCATACCCTGTGTGTCTTATTCATATGATTAACATTGGATGGTATGGAATAAACGTGAATAAGATTGAGAAAGACAGAGGGAAGTTCAAATGAGTTCCGGATAAGGAGACTCAAAGGAGTTGCCGCCACCAAAGATGCCTTCTTGCTACCGTTCTACACGAGATCTTTGTACAAACAAAAACAGACAAAACCCCCTCTCTTTTCTTAGTGTGAGTAAGTGCACTGTACTGTCTGCAACAATGCATCACCAGGAGCTAGCTAGCCTGTCACCGCTTTGAACAGCAAACCCCAGCAGGAGCCGTTACAGGGTGTTATATTCTTAGCCCTTTGACTAAAGTAAAAGTGTTCAATGATTATCTTCTTAAAAAAAATTCCAACAGATACAGCAAGGTCAAAAGGTTTGCACTTTTTAGAAGTCTAGCGATTAGAATTGCAGTCTCCTTCTGTGGTTTTAGTGACAGGGACACCGGAGAAGCAGTGCATTTTTTAACATTTCTGGTGTGATTAGTGTCAAGGCAAGCCATTATCAGTACTCCGTTCCGGTGTGCACATCCCCACAACAAAGTGGAGAGGTCGGAAGTAAAAAGAGTAAAAGCTAAATAAATATTTCCAGACTTCAAAACCCTTCATACGAACAGGAAAGTATAGTTGTATATTTATGACAGATATTTCCACTGACAAAGATCAAATCTCCCCTCATGCTTGACTCAACACAGAGCCGACGGTACAAAGGTTGATTTCCCTCGGTATAGGAAAGAACGCGTTGGGAGATCGGGCTAGTGTCGCAAAGCGTTTCCTTTCACTTGCTGTTCCCAAAGTATAAGCAACCATGAGGCCTGTGGCTAAGAAATAAATAGGAGTAGCAGAGAAAAGGTTAAGAGTTTACCTTTTTTCCTTGAAAGGTACACAAAGCTGCAGAGTTTCAGGGAAAGAACCATGCCTTTTTTTCTTTTCTTTTTTCTCATTTCCTGGCAAATATCAAATCTTTGAGTTTCTCTGAATGTCTCGGAAATGGAAATGATCTGCTCCTAATTTCATACACAGGCTTGTACATGGGCATTTTGTAAAGGTGTTCCATACTCTCTTTTCAAGTGACACCAACTTACTGTAGTTTGAAACTATATGAACTACATGATAAAAAAAATGAAAAACCGAAAAAAATACTGTTATTTAACATGTGCCTGAAAACCAGATTGAGAGTACTATGTTAAATAAGGAGAAAGAATCACTGTTATTATATATTACAATCAATCAGTTGTATTTATTTATATTTTGGACACCTTGGGTCTGTTGCTCATACTACCATTTTGTGTAAATGCAGAACTTTATATTCATAAATAAGCAAGGGTTTGGCTGTTAAAACACACATACAAATACACACGCACATATGCCCGCACCCTCCCACATAAAAAGCTGGGGTTAATCAATAGTTCAAAGAAAAAATATGGAAATTATAAATTGTAATGGTTCACCAAACCTAAGCGTGCCATATGTTGTGTATATGTAAATATATCCAAATGTATCATGTGTATTATGAATTCTGAGGTGGAAAGAAAACTGTGTATTATTTATGGAGACAAACACTATTTTGTTAAATAGAATTGAAAAGAAGTGTTATTCAGCGAAATGGGTGGATGTCTTTCTTTACCCTGTGTGTGCGTGTGTGTGTGTGTGAGTATGTGTGCATACACATAAACAAAACACTTAACAACACAAAAGCTGCTGGACATGAAGTAAGAATTTTTTTAACATGTAGCGCTATCCTAGTGACTAAAGGAAGAGTCTGCAGTGCAGAAAGAAAACAACCAACAACAAATACTGCACAAGTGGGCAATTCTTCTCTGCTGACTGCAGAGGCATTCCTGGCATCTCAATGCACAGGAGTGTCTGCGCACAAGGCCGTCTGTAATGCATACCGCCACCCAGATACCGGACAGCCAAAAGAGCCAAGCTCATCCATTCCCATACCTGCAACAACCATAAAATAAGACAAGGCCAACAAAAGACAAATTATGTTTGGAGACTGGAACTATGCCAGTGTGGACCCACCCGATAGGCAGTCTCAACAATGAGAACCTGAATTGGGCGAGTACATCATCTCTGTTGTGCGTAACCGATTGAGGCTCATAGAGTGAGAAAGCAAGAGATTTTAAACAGAACTTTATTGAAACACTGCTAATTTTACCTTGATCCTTGTATTTTAGATAATTAAGATGGTACAGTAGATTAAACTTATCCTAATAGATTTAAAATAAGTATTTCACCATCAACTAAGAAGTGTGAGAGTAAGAGAGGGAGGAGAGAGTAAGAGATATAGAAAAAGACAAAAGAATGAAAAAGAGGAGCAGTGTCTAATCCTGTGTTTTTTGGTGTAGTGCGAGTGAGTCAGAGGCCATTACTCACCAGTTCATTTCCTCATTCCATTTCATTACCAGTCAGCTGAGGCTTCTGTCCTGTCCGCACCACTAATTTCCCCCCACCCGCACGAACCCACGCAACCCCCCGATCATGGACGGGAAAAGGGGGAAGCAATTTAATGCAGCATGCCGCAATCAATAGCAATTAGGCGCATCCCAGGCTAATACCATTGAAAATGGCTTTTTGGAAGATCGCCAGTAGAAGACCTTGGGAGTGCACAGGGACCCCTCAGACACAGACACACAGAGTCAAATAAAGTTTGGTTGCCTTTCAAGCGCTATTGGCAAAGGAGCAAAACAGAACAATAAATGCGGTATGTATTCCCACTCTGCGTGGCAATCAATATGTTTGAGGGTTTGGACAAGAATAATGAATGGGAGAGTTAACCCTTTCTGGTGAGCCACTGTTATAAAAGCTTTTTTACTCTGGCATCCACTGGTGTGTGCGAGAGCCAAAAGTAATGCACGACATTTTAAGAGGATTACGATGATTTATGTTTCATTTTGAATTAATAGTATATCTCTTCACACATAATTTGTTCAAAGTGTATTGAGCACCATTCCTCTTCTGAAACATGCATGGACATCATGAAACAAATACAACCTTACTCAACGTTTCTGCTGACCACATATAGACGGTAGACAGGAATATGTTGTTCACTCCACTACATAGAAATTCATATTTCTATGTAGTGGAGCATTAGGTCTGTCAACAGTCAGAAGACATAGCAGACCTCCACTGTGTCTGGCCAACAAACCACATCCACAGCTGAGGCTTGACAGTGCAACATCGTCCACTCCTTACGTATCTCTAGTATCTCGCAGTCAAACCCACAATCAACAGACGGTTCAAAGAAACGCTTGCAAAAGAAGAAAGACAGTGCAGAGTCAGTCTCCATATCTCTATGTTAAGACTCTGGCACCGAGAAGTAGGCAGTGAGAGTCAGTCTGACCATCCCCGTGTTACAACTCGGGCACGGAGAAGGAGGCAGTGAGAGTCAGTCTGACCATCCCCGTGTTACGACTCGTGTTAGGGGAGGAGGCAGTGAGAGTCAGTGACCATCCCCGTGTTACGACTCTGGCACGGGGAGGAGGCAGTGAGAGTCAGTCAGACCATCCCCGTGTTACGACTCGTGTTAGGGGAGGAGGCAGTGAGAGTCAGTGACCATCCCCGTGTTACGACTCGGGCACGGGGAGCAGGCAGTGAGTCAGTCTGACCATCCCAGTGTTAAGCCTCGGGCACGGGGAGGAGGCGGAACGCGGCGATGCAGTCCACCACCCAGGATGCGGGTGTCGTCCACACCTTGCCCCGGTGCCGCACCGTGGTGGCGGCGGTGTTGTGCGGCGAGGCGCGCGGGTCATACAGGATGTACTGGGTGCACAGCGCCTGGTCCGAGCCCGGCGCGGCGTGGTAGGCCGCCTCGCTCACCGTCTGCGTGACGTCGCTGTCGGGCTTGGGCTGGCGGCTCAGCAGCTGGCCCCCGGCGTCCCGAAGCAGCCGCAGCAGCTCCTGCTTGGGCGGGGCGCCGAAGGAGCCCAGCAGGAAGAAGAAGCAGCCGTCGAAGAGCGGCGGGAGCTGGGGCCAATAGAAAATCAATACGACAAAGCCATGAATAAAAGAGGGACGCCGGGAGGATAGTGCAGCGGACAACACGGCGAGGAGGGGGGGGGGGGGGGGGCACGAGACTGGATGTGTCCGTCTCCACTGTGCTGATGGATGGGAACTGTTAGGGGTAGGTAGGAGAGCCCGGGAGACAGACAGACTGACTGACCTAACGGAGTAGATGTAACATTGCTGTGGATGTTTGTAGCTGAAAAGACATATCGTTCAATCGTTAAAAAAAGTCAAAGTAAGTTTAGAGTTTGAAAGTCAATGAGTGTCTGTCTGTCCCGTCTATTTTTTTGTAAGTCTATTTTCCTAGGATCATTATCAAGCTAATTTAGAAATTCTCTGGTTATATTTTATTCCCTGCCTTTGCAGTGTACACACACCTACGTGTGATACTTTTAGTTTTCAGGCACACTTTCCTTTAGGAATAAAGGCACTCAACTATGCATTTGAATTGGGGGGGGGGGGGGCTGCTAAAAGCAGACACGGGTGCACAAAATCCTAATTAAAGACAAGAGGGCTGTCCAAAAACGCCGGCAGGTGAAAATTACATGTGGACGCTGGTCCTTAATGCTGAATTAACGCACCTCTCTCATCACCCCCCTGCAAGGCCATTGCCAGCAGTGCTTAAATGGGTGGCTGTCTGTGTACAGCTATTGTATGCATATGCGTGTGTTTTTTGTGTGCTTGTGTTGGTAATGTCTCAGCTAAAGAGACAACTCCTGGTTCTCCTGAGTCAAACACTGCAGCACTCTCCATTTAAAGCAACGATGAATTGGGGCCACTGCGGATGCCCCGATTTATTTACAGCATCAATGAATTCAATTGTTTCTGGTTTTAAATTGGTTCTCTCCCGAGTTCTCTCGGCCTCTCTCTCTGACCCCCCCCCCCCCCCCCCCTTTTTTCTAAAAAGGTAAGCAGTTTTATTGACTCACGATTGTGACGTATTACCTTGTGTGCGAGCAACCGTTTTATAATTACTGCTGCTTATCTATGGGGGGGCTGATGGACTTTGCAATGAGAGGAATAATGTTAAGCAAGCAGGGATGACTACGAAATGTAATGCTGAAGGTGCCAATATCTGGTCTCTCAGGTGTTCTCTGGTGTGCTGACCGAGGTGGCAGCGGGTTCATCGGAAGAAATATTTCCCTCAGGGATCTAAATGACTAATATGTGATTGTGGATGTTGCTAGAGAGGCGTTTTGACAAAGCAAATATACTTTTGATACATCCTAAAAAAAAAATAATAATGTCGACCGTCCACGATATTATACTCTAAATTGTTATTCCCGTCGCTCGAGAGCCAATATCAACCCGACTCTTCTCAAAGTCACCGGTTTTATTCGACGTGTGCCTTTCATCACACATCGGATAAAAACACTCCCCCTAAAAAAGCAGACATTACAACTTTTTGCGATTACGGACAGCCAGTGGCAGTGCAATATAGTTACTGCGATCACAATCATATTGCGACACGGCCATCCATTCAATAAGATGTGCAGCCATCATGCACATAATTACTGTTTGCTCCCGGGCTGTTCCTTTGTCCTAAAGAATCAATATATACACCCATGCGTAGATTTGCATACACACGCGTGTGTCTCTCTTAGACCCACCAGGTTATACTTGTTGATGCGACCCCGTCTGGGCCCGCCTCCGGCCTCGTATTCCAGCTCCGGAAGCCACTCCCCCGCCCGCAGGCACTCCCTCACCCCTGAGAGAAAGAGAGAGAGAATAATAAGATGATCAAGGAGAAGTTAGAGGCGTATAACTCGGTACATTCGTTTGGTGTACGACGCGCGACAGGTCAACCACTGATGAGGGGTGATCAATTTAACTGCGTGAGGCGGTTGGACCAGGGGTGGATGACCGGCAGAGAGGAGGATGGGGGCCGAGAGTGGATTGGAGACACAGAGCGAGATAGATGAATAGTCATTTGTTTTCCTCTGATGATGGGTTGGGAGTGGCGAGCCAATTATTGTGCCAGCTGAGTAAGTGATTTTTAAAAGGCCGTTTCTATCCGTTACCGTTAGCATGTTGTAAAAGGAGATGGATCCATAAATAGAGACTGACTTAACAATAGCCTGGAAGAGCAGAATAAGTAGAAGGCCTGGTTGAACAGACAGGTGCTTCGGTTTAAGGAGACACAGAGAGAGAGAGGAATAGCTTCTCTAAAGGGAGAGACAGAATGACAGTCCGAGAGAACCGGAATGAGAGAGTCCGAGAGAGAGAGAGAGACAGAGACAGAGGGGAAGAGGCCGAGACAGAGCAAGTAAGAGTCAGAGACAGAGACAGAGAATAATAGAGTGGGAGAAACGGCTGAGGCATAATGATGCTAATGATGCCGCCACGCCATAGCATCACACTGTAGCACAGTTCAAGCCTCCTCGCTGGGAGGCCAGGATCAGGATCAGAGACGTGCAACTGTCATGCTTTTCCCATCCCGGAGCTGGCTCGACGTTTGTTTTTTTGTTTTTTTCCCAAAGACATGTAGGGAAGAGAAACTTGAGCTCTCAAACTTTGAAGGGAAAGAACAAAAAAGGGGGACTAAAGGGACGAGGCATGAGGAGACTTTCAAATCACCCAGCCTCACATCCCCAGCGTGTCACAGAAGGAAACTGAAATAAGAAATGAAAAATAAAGCAGAAAAGCTTTTTATGCTGCTGATGTTGACAGTAAATGCAGCCATTATCTTTGCTATAAAGGGAAGAAATAAAAAATGGCTGCGGATATATAATGGTTTTTATATTGTGCAATATGTGTCAATCAAATTGCCATTGTGTCGGGGTCGGTCGCAGCAACTGCAAGAGTTGTTGTGCGATTTATTAACCAACGGGTTTAGCATCCCGTCAAGTCCTGTTTATCTGTAGTCTGCCTTCACACACAGCAACGGTGTCAATGGGTTTCATACTTGATGGTACCACCTAACCTGAATGCCTCACATATACATAGAAAAGACACCCTGAACCCAGTGGGTTAAGAAACACATCGAGACCCCCCCACTGCAGGGACGGCAGAGTGCAATAGGACATAAAATACACAATGAGAACAAATCGTAGCATTTAAACTAAAGGTTTGCTGGAAGCCGCTGGGGATAAAAGCTTCTATAATGATGGAAGGCAAAAACAGCTTGAACCTTCTTGCAATGGCTGCGATGAAAAACCATTGTAAATCTACCTAATGATAGAATTAAAATGATTATAGCAAGGAATCAACTGTTGAGCTGCCTTTATCGGCCTGGTTTGATGGCAGTATTTTATGCGCCCCTGCCTCATTATTCAACTATTAAACAAAAAAAAAATTGCATGGGAGGGTGTTATTCAAATTTATATGGTTGATAAATAATGAATGATCAACCAATGTAATGCTGCCCAATGTTCTTCAGAATTTCTGAAATGAATGTGCGTTTAAAAAACACTACTCATGCGGGTCACTTCCCCAGATGGGTTCAAGACCAAATCATTAGCGTTATTAATGGCTGTTGCCGGAGAAGTTGCAGTGCTTTTCAGCAAACAGAATTAGAGCAGGGACCCTAAATATATAGGAGAAAACCTTTACTCGCTTACATTGTTATTTAACTCATCAGTCACCTCGAAGATGCTGATTTACTCTCCATATTGGTGAGAATGGTGCAATTATTTATCTGATGTGAATTAAACCAATCTTTGATGCATTCATTTTCATTTCTCTATAAACGCTCACTAACTCACTGGGTGACGACAAAACAAAAGGCTTGGAGGTTTCAGCTCAAGCATGGGGTTCATTGCAAATGTTTTATTTTTAAAGCAGTCAATTATTTACCTATTGTGAATAAAAAGGCATCTTTTATGGTTTTCATTGATATTTAACTATAAACACCCACTTACTCCCTAAGCTAGGGGGAAGATCAGATAAAAAAAAACTTGGTTGGTTCATCTTCAGGGTGGGTTTCATAGCAAATGTTTACTTTCGAAAACGTTCTCATTCACAAGGTGAAATCAAATTAATCAAATGTCTTCATTCGCTTTGGTGAGGTGTGAAATCTCTATTTTGGAATATAAAATACCCCTGCAAAGTAGGAAAAATGAATAACTAGGCGTCCCCCAAAAAACCGGGCAAACAACAGGAGAAAAATATTGCAGCAGACAAAGTGAACCATAATGTACAGTATACTAGTATTGCCTAGGAAGACGTTATCTTTCTGATGTCCACAGTCAACAACATGCAGCACGAGGACGTGTTAGTTTAGGGACAGATCTCTCCTGCAGAGGCATGGCTTTGCACTGCAGCTCACTGCATTGTCATTGTGGGCAAGGTGTCCGAGAGATGTCCCATACGACTTGAATCCGAGGAGGGAGTGGGATGTGGTGACTCACCGTCACAAATGGTCCACAGTACACATCCTCTCAGCACAGAACTGTTGGCCGCTCAAGACAGGGACAACACACACACACACACACACACACACACACACACACACACACACACACACACACACACACACACACACACACACACACACACACACACACACACACACACACACACACACACACACCTCTCTTAATCACCACTTTCATGTGCCGATGGCCTGTTGCTCCCATGCAGGGGAGAGGGGAGATACTGGGGTTAATTGTTCTGGACGATATGCTCGGTCCAGTAGCCAAGTGCTGAACACTCATTTGCATATGCGCTAATGCCATTCTCGCTGGAGCTGCGGAGCGGACAATCCATGCGTTTGCATCTCAAGCTTTCAGCCTAATTGTACGAGTTCACTCCTTGAGCGAGGGGGGGTGTGTGTGTGTGCGCGCGTGCATGCGTGTAGAGTGAAAATTAAAGTGAGTGTGTGCGTACAAAAGCTAGACAAGTATAGGAGGACATCCTGACATCCTCTGTTTCTGGATGAACTCTTCGAGAAAGAACAAGCCTTGGATAACATGTGCATCCCCATCAGGCTAGTCTCGGTCACCACCAGGTCATATCAAGAGGAAGCAGCTATTAGCTGAAAGGTGAGGCTTACCAGGGATGTACACCTCTATAAAGTGTGATCCTCTACAGAATGGTGTTTGCGCGCTCTCTCTCTCTCTCTCTCTCTCTCTCTCTCTCTCTCTCTCTCTCTCTCTCTCTCTCTCTCTCTCTCTCTCTCTCTCTCTCTCTCTCTCTCTCTCTCTCTCTCTCTCTCTCTCTCTCTCTCTCCTCTCTCATCACAAAGAAAGGAGAAGGATGAGTGCAGCTCAGGGGAACTAATCACGTTTCAGACAGAAGAGGGTTTGTGGGGGGGGGGGGGGAGGCCTGACTCGCTGTGTGGACAGCAAACCTATTATGATGGGCAGATCAAGGAAGCTGGCAGTGTGGACACTAAAAGCCCCCTTGTGTTTCGCATCGGCCGCTCAAAATGGCAACCAAATAAATGGTGCGATGACATGGTGTCATTCATTAAGCCCGTTTTGTCCCTAATCATACTATTACCCCACCAAGAATGCTTGGATACGATGATAGGAAAATTACAACTTTCCACCAGATGTGGTCCGGTTGCAGCTAGGAATTGTGTTTTATATTTGATCCATCTCCACGGATTAATTCAGAAAGGAGGGTTGATCGAGTCACAGCGAGATACCCGAAATTTTTGCAAACTTTCAAAATGTAATCTCATAAACACACATAGCATTTAACAAAAGTGATGGCTGTAGTGCAAGTGACAAATTGCACTACAAAAAAAAAAAATTGATGGTCCCGAGAGGTTTCCAACTTGCCACCCCCCTTCCCTATCTCCTCCCCTTCTCATGCATGAAGAAAAACTCTGCTACTGCAGCTTCAGATGTCTCTATTGCCCAACAATGTGGCCTTGCAAATCCACTGAGATATACTGTAGTAGGAAATAGGTTTGTTAAGGCACACCAGTCACCCCTTATCTCAGATCGTGATAATTTCCAGACACACAAGTTGCCACGGCCAAACCCCAAGCAGACACTGAAGCTCCCCTCGACACATTGCAATGTGAAACGCAGTTAATTGACGGCGGGAGAAAGGGCGCATCTGCGAGCACAGGCACTCTTCCACACACACACACACACACACAGTTGACAAAGATGCAGCCGCAACCCAATGAGGTCCGCTAAGGCAACACTGACAGATGGATATCTTTCCCTTCTCCCCTGAAGCTAGCTGCCTCTCAACATCTGCTCGTTGTTGAAAACAGAAAAACCGTAGTTGAAGGATGTCAGAGAGACAGGCACAACAGCATCGTGTTCTGTTGATGAATGCATTGTGGCAGGAATACCACAACAATAAGGAACCTAGGTCTGCCTTTTTCCTTCTTTGGAACCCGTTTTAAGTCAAGTGACAAAAAGTGAGTTGGTTCTCGGCATCTCCTAGAAACGCCGCCGCAGTATTTCCCCAAAACACAACACACACAATATTTAATTCTTAAAATATAAAAATGAATAAATAAAATCTATGTGAAGTAAAAAAGGAATGTTTTTTAAGTAATTGCCTACAGTTTGGTTTATACGACAAAGGCTTACACAGAAAATGAAACGCCTGTGAAAGGGATGGACAGAAAATGGAACAGGATAAGTAGTTTTGCTGAAGCGATTATTTGAGGAATCGATTGTTCCATCGACAACCTTTGATTTTGATAGACTGCCATAAGCAAACAGGTGTGTGTGGGGGAGGTTATAGGTAGTATGGGTCAGGGTCTCCTATACTCACAGCTGTATCCTAGAACCCAACAGCCAGCAAGAACTCCCTGGAGACTGGAGAGGGTGGTGGGTGCAGGACCATCTGGGACCACCACATGGCTCACTGGAGAGGATGTGGGGGGGAACAAGTATTAAGCTATTGAAACCTTTGCAAGACCTGCATGGTCGATAGAGCCACATATGTTGTGCATTGTAGCAATCCATGTTGATAAAGTTGCATTTGATGATTGACCCTTTGAAAAGGTGCATCAAAACAGTACACATACACAGGTGTAGCTACTACCACTAGGGGTGCAGCAGATCAAAAGCACGGACAATATTGGAATGTTTCATGTTACAGGTTATCGGACATGCATCTTAGGAAATAAAACTGCATGTTCCAGGTTATTGGAACTTGTATCCAATACAAACACCAACACCAAACACAACAATGAGCTACGGCTGGAATGAAACGTGGTGCGATTTATATATCAACCATATATTACCAACTAACTGATGCTTTTTTCACTAATCTGGTGCACAAACTGATGAACAAAATAGAACTGAATCACAATGTATGAAATATTCAATGCATTATAATTTGCCCAATATATCTAGTCGACTTATAAATGTTATCAACTGTTAATTATATGTTGCTTTTTCTAGGTACCCAAAACCGCTTGTATGTGAGTGAGTGAGTGAGTGTTACACATCAAACACTACCAGTGTTGGATTGACAGGCAGCACCCGAGGATAAAGGATCATCTAAAGTGATGTTAGAATCTGTATTCAGTATAAAGACACCTCTCAACACGAAGAACAGAACACCTCCAAGCCCCGCTCAGAAACTGCTTAAAAAGGACATGCAGAATTATTAGTTCATAAAAAGGGAATAGCCGGCTTATTACCTCACTCAGTCAACAAGCCCCAGCAGAAGACAAGTAATATAATGGCTGTAATTATGACTCGAGGGCAAAAAAAAAGGAACAAAAAACATTCTTACATGCTGTGCTGATGTGTGTTAAATTTTCCTCGCCACGGGTTCAGAAAATGAAAGTTTCTCTTTAAAGCATCAACTGCAAACCCCTCCGGTCTGGCTAGCTCAGCGAAGAGTGAGCAAGTGCTTTTTCCTTTTTTCCCCCCCACCAGCCATTAGTATTCTGTCGTCTTACTGACTGCAATTCCAAACAGCTTATAAAAGAATCACTTTAACCATTTTCTGCACGCCATCGCAAGAGTGTGGTGCGGATAGTAAGCTGCCATCTTGCTGCCACTACAGGGATATAAACATGTCTCCAAGACGAGGCATGAATCCTGATCTTTGTACTACTTTTTTAACCGCGTGCAAGCGGGCACACACACATCGATTGGACAATCCCTCGCACACCTAGATGGTCATCAATAATTACTGCCACATCCTTGGGTTTTGAGCCTTGTGAAGATTTTAGTAATAGAACATTTGCGAAAAGAAACTAAATTATCCAACACTTGGTGAATGCCAGTGTGCCTTTCGGCAACAGTTTTTGCAAGCATCTAATATTTGTGTGTTTAATAGTCACTTAGCAACAGTTTCCTTGCATGTTAATCAGGGAAGCACAAATTAAATCCCAAGAGACCACTGGGCACACTGAACAGGGCTTGCTAGAGAACACTTTCATGCAAGCTTTAGAAGGAAACTGGATGCCAGTTAATAGGATTATGAAAGAAAGAACCTTACACAATAAACCACGTGCTAAACATTCAAATGTTTACAATAGTTATATCACAACAATTGCTAATTTATCTTAAATCCAAGGTTTGAATCAATTTCATTGAGTAAGTTAATTAAGATCATTGCCATCTATAAAATGTCTTAATTGCTCAAATTAGTACCAAGTGCTGCATGCAGTTTGACTTTAGGTTTTGATGACACTTCAAAGAACTTTTACCTGAGCCTGAAAAGGTTTCAACTCGTTTCATTCCCAGCAGCTGGGCCAGTTTGGCCAGCTGCTTCTGCTGGGTTTTGGAAAGCTTACTGTCCAACACAATCATCTGCTCGTCCCGTTTCCCATTGGAATTGATCTATGGCAGAATACAATCAAGTCACAGGTGGAAGCGATGCAAGCATTGGATGTGAAGGTCATGCAAGAGCCAGAAAGGGCCACTATGTATCTGATAAAGACATATTATCATTAATCCTCTTGTTTAGAGGATCACTTGGCCAAGCTTATACTGAAGGGAAAACAGAAACCGCTTTATATCTTATCGTTTAAGTTCCCAATTATACTCTACTGTTATTAAATGCACTCATAACAGACCCCTGTAAATACAGAGGCTCATTAACACTATAGATAAATGCGGGGGGGGGGAACAAAAACTGCTTAAAGAGTTGTACAAAAACAGTTTCTTTAATCTAAGTGTGCCTCCAGCTGTTTGAAAAGGTCAAAACACATAGTTGCAACTTGCAAGTTATTTAACTTCAGCAAAACAGTTTAAATCCTGCACAGTGCGCTCTTTTTTTATGCACCGTAATCGCCACCGTGAGAGGGCAGAGCTGCACCAACACTTTCCTTTTTGACTTATGCATTTGCTCATGGTGCTTTATTATAATTAAGCCATCACGCCTTCTGCAGTGGGGCTGCATGCTCCGCCAGCTGTCCTGCAGCTACGCCGCACCAGGTCAAAGTCAAACTTTATTGATAAAGTACATTTCACGCACAGCATATCACAAGCTGCTTGCGATACGTAGTAAGAGCTAAGTGAGCTGAGCTAAGTGCACCGAGCGGATCCCTCTTCAGACTCACCATAGCCAGGTTGGAGGGAGAGCCGACCAGCAAGCGGTCGCTGGGCTGGGGGGTGACAGGGCTGGACCTGAATACCTCGCGCATCTCAAGGCTCAAGGCGTAGTCCGCCGGCCGCTTCCCATAAAGATTACTGAGACAAGATCAAAGAAAAAGGAATACTTTACACGCTAGGCACATGAGCAACGCTCGACGAATACCAGCAGGCACGTTGACATCCTATAGCAGTACACAGTCTATATATTATTCCATGTGCTCATGGAGCTGGAAATGGTGGAAAAATGTAAGACCAACAAGAACCAAGCAACGTTTATTTAAATTTCCATTTAGTTGAGGAACAAGAGATGTTAAACAAAGTCTGGTGTTGATTTGGATCTGAAAGGGTCGACTGGGAATTTGCAACTTTGTGTTCGGTAAATATCCTCCAAATGGTTTTTCGCTCAGATTTTATAAGTTGATATTTACGGGCGCCCACTTTCGGGTTTATATTCCCATGATGTCTAGCTTTCCCGCAGTTCCTAGCCCTGACGATAACCGCAGAATACTGAATGAGCCAATGCATTATGGGAACAATCGCATACAATCTCAAAATAGCTGCATTCGTCTCTTATGTTTCCATGCAACTTATTTATTAAAGTATTTGTATAGATATACATGATTCAGAAATTAATACATCTGTGTTCTGGAGCCTACAGTCCTTTTAAGAATATAACCATAGTTGTGTGAGTGAACTTTTTAGAGGTGGTTTTACAAAGACTTAAGGCGGGCAAAAGACAGCGTAGCACACCATAGCACTGGCATCTGCAACGCAGTAAGCTACTGACACACAAAGATGAAAGTGCAACCCGGCTTTCCCTTTGTGTCACCGCGCCGTGTGTTGATCAATGAGCTCATCTGCCAGAAAGACAGATTCCCTCAAGTGTGACAAGCGAGAGACCCACGGTCACCTTGAGGGAGTAAAGGGAAGAAGAAAGAAAAAAAAACACTCTGGGAGGAAGGGAATTAGAGGAAGCGAAAGAAGCAGGAAGCAGGGCCCGGCAGGTTGTCTGCAAGATTAGGCGTCAGCAATGATAACACCAGGGGGACAATTAATAGGACCACTGGTCCATAAAATATTTCATTTGGATTCATACCCACAGCATCCCCCCAACCCGCCCCTCTACCTCCCCCCCACCGCGACACTATCACAATCACAAACAAATGCAACACACACACACACACACACACACACACACACCTCCTCTCGGTTTACGCAGCATGCGCGCCAATTGATATTACATATTATTTTATGAAAAGGCAAAATAATAGGCCCCGGGAAAAACCTGTGGGCATTCGGGTGGGGGGTTGGGGGGGGGGGTAAGTCGGTGGAAATCCATTCACGAAAGCTGTCACATTTCTTACATGCGTGTAGGAGTGAAGCTGGAAGTGTGCCAGTGGACGGAAGTGTATGCGTGTGTCTGTGTGCGATTGGTAAGGGGAAACAATTTAATTAATGAACCTTCGTTCCCCATCTTGAAATGAAAAGGGATGGCAGTGAAGCAGGAAACCGCTTGAACACTGAACGCCGCCAGCCAACCCTAAACTAAAAACACACTACTGACGCGCATGATAACTTTATAGCGATGTTGTTGTTGGTGGTCTCCCCCACCCCCCAATCGCACAAACACTGCTGTCAACTGTGCGACAAAAAAGGAAAACATGGCCTCTGATTAGGGAATGAAAAAGGAGGAACATTTGGCACAAAGAGAGAGCGGGTGGGTGGAAGGCAGGGAGAGAGACTCATGCAGTGTACAGAAGAACAAACAATCATCAGGAAAAGCCCAGAGAGCCAAGGGATAAGTTTGAGATGAGGTTTTTGATTGCACAACACACCCGAGGTCCAATCAGGTATTCACATGTTGAGCACACCACCAAGTAGTCCTAAGGTACTTCGTACTAGGGATACACCAATAAACATTTTGGTGTCTGTGTGTATCAGTGTCTATGTGTATGTGTGCGTCTACTCTACTTAGGTGGATCAATGTTTGCTTTGCATATCATAACCAAGGACCTCTGGGAAAAGCAAAGACCGCTGGTCCTAATTTGAGTTCAGCATTCTGCACGATTCAGTGAAGCGAGGCGTAGCGACTGCAGCGGGGACTTGAATGAACCGGGCACACATCAGTGGATACGGCTATAGCTGGAACATGGCCGACCATGACGCGATTAATACCGTTAATGTCATCAAAGCCATTAATGACAACACTCTGGGGATTTCCCAGGCAATTCTGGATCCCCGTTATTACAATACGTAGAAGCCATGTCTAGCCATGTCATGTAGCCTGAAAGTGAAAAAAGGTTATGTACGCACTTGAATTATACAATTGAGATAGCGTAACATTCTCAAAAAAACAAATTGTTAAAAACTATAATTTTACAGACTGGATCTATTCTAAATTACTTTATGCTAACAAGCACTTAGTAGGCAATTGGGGATTTCTACATGATATCCAATAAGCCGGCTGTTACAATTAGAAAAAACCACCATGTATTTACAAATAGATGAAAAATCCCTATTTTTCACCATTAAAAAAGGTTCTGTGTGTTTAGTGGCATCTAACGGAACCGACATGGTGGGTGGGGGGGGTGCCACCTAGATGCCACTAAATCCTACACACAGCACTTTAACTGGATGAAGGGCTGTATCGGACATTTAACTCCTAATACAGCTATATAATACTGCTAAATCCTAGAGCAAATGTGGAACACACACACACACACACACACACACACACACACACACACACACACACACACACACACACACACACACACACACACACACACACACACACACACACACACACACACACACACACACACACACACACACACCTCTCCGTCGGTGACCCGGACCGTATCTGAAAACCATTTCCGATCTACGAGCCATTGAGTTGCCCTCTTTGTACCAATCAATCCATTTATTGCGTTGGAACAACCACTCCGTCTAACTGCATCCCGAGCAGCCTTGCTCCGGCTCACAACGGACGTGTGCTTGTTTGTCTTGCCGTGTGCGTGCGAACGTGCACCCGTGTGCGCTCTGGAATGAATTGATGGCGCGTGGCAGACAAGAACAGCATACATCTCGTCAGCGGCATCATGACGGATCGTCCCCGGCGGCCTGACCAGCCGCCGGCGGGCGGGGGAGGGGTGGTGGCGGAGCGCGGCGGCGGCTGACTAAGTGCTGTCAGCGGCCCAACAGCCATCAAAGTGACGAGGTCAGAAGAAATATATAAATATATATAAAATTGATTCTTTTTTTTTTTTTTTATGAAAGACAATTAAATAGAAAACATGTGAGTCGAAGGAAAACAGTCCCGACCCTCGACCACGAATAGTGTAGGTTAGGGTGGCCCAAAACCAGCTGCCCTACAGCGGGTACCCAGCTGAGATGGCCTTGGCTTAACACCCAACGAATAATGTGTGTCCCTGTGACACCGACCCCTCCGGCCCCGCCATCTGCCAACAATTCTGCTAGCCTGCTGTGACCAATGGCGCTTTGGTAGCCATCATGGGGAGAGGGGGCTCAATCAATGGCCGCAGATTCACCCCACTTTTTTTTTCTTTCCTTCAAATGAATACCGCTTCACGATCAATCATAATCGTTATCGACAGCCGGGCGATGGATGGAGAGACCGGGAAATAGTTTGGCTTTCTCAAGAGGGAAAGCCCTTATATTGAATGAATGCTAAAGCATTTGCATACATATAGGTTACTGCATAAAGCATGCATAGGCTTCTCCATCTGAACCAGAACAAGGCTTTTAGTGGGCCTAGCATTAGCCAAAAGAAGGAATTTTAGATATTTAGTGTTGCAGTTTACCCTTCAAGGAAACCTCTTGGAGCCAAGGAGGTGCCCAATGTGTTTTGTTCCCACGATGACCTTAATTGTGCGCACAACATATTAAATGACAGTCTCAACTTAAACTACGTTGACAGAACTTGTGGCCTCAACATTATGATTGGTTCCCTCCAAGCATTTCTCGAGACTCGGAATTACAAACTTCTTCTGCTTCAGGCGAGTAAAAACACATAATTTTCAGGCTGCGGTGAGCGATATGAGGACAGGCGAGTTTGGTTCGTCGTACTCACAGCACGCTCTGCGAGGCGCCGTGCTGCAGCAGCAGCCTGGCGACGGCCGGGTGTCCGTTCCTGGTGGCGTCATGCAGCGGCGAGTCGTTCTCGTAGCCCGGCGTGTTGAGCAGAGCCCCGCGGGCCAGCAGCACCTCCACCAGCGACAGGTGGCCCAGGTTGCACGCCTCGTGCTGGAACACACGCACACAAAGACTGTGTCACAACGCTGTCATGGTGTGGCTGTTAAACAATCTGCATGGTTACACTGGGGAGTGGAAGAAAACGCTTTTGCTTTGTTTGACACATTTTTCTTCAGCTTAGACATACTGAAGAAGAGTATGATGCTTTTTCACTTTCAATATGGATCCTTTCATTTTGAAAGTACACAAATAATCTTTTTCTTATTTTTTGGCCAGGGCAGAAGGGATCATTTTCCGCATGAAATAGTGAAAGTTAGGAGTCCTTATCTGACATATATTAAACTCTGATTTTTTGACAGCTGGTAGGATTTTCAAGGTTATCAGGTATCCACATGTACCCATCTAATCCAACCCATTTCCATGACGCCTGGGAGAAGTATTAAAGCGGTCACAAAGTCACAAATGTTTGGCATTGAAAAAAAACATTGAACATTTTACTATGAACTGCATGCATTTTATTTTACACAAAAAAGGGATTGAGGATGGAAGAAAGACTCCAGGGTTACTAGCTCCTATTGTCCAATTGATTCGGTGAATGAAGTGCTTTTTCAGTGCCTCTTGAAGGGAATAGCTCTATCTGGAGTGGGGCGGTGTGAAGCATCACCAACAAATATCCCCGCACAGGCTATTATTTTCATACCAAAAAGGTCAAATTTAGTTTGTTAAAAAAATAAAAAATAAACATTTGTTTTTACCATTTGTTTGGTCAGTTTTAAGTTCCACTCTGGAATGTAACCAAGCATCCTTGACCTATCAGGCGGTAGGGCAAATGAAGTGTAGCACACCAAAACTCAACAAACAACAGCTGGTTCCCGTTTTTTACCCGGTTGAATAATAAATGAAATGCCCAATACATGCAAGGTAAGTACAATCATGGTATGAATGTCACGTAAGCCAAATAAGTATGGTTGGCTCTTAACATACCTCTCCTGAAAGCATTTTAAGTATAGTTTAAAAACTGACATCAACTGGGTCAATGTTTTCATGTGCGTGTGTCTCACCAGAGGGGTCCAACCAGCATGATCTTTCAGGTTCGGGTCTGCCCCTTGGTCAAGTAGCTCTTTGGCAGCCTCTACATCTCCCTGCAGAGAGAGAGAACGAGAACACGAGAGAGAACACGAGAGAGAACGAGAGAGAGAGAGAACACGAGAGAGAGAACGAGAAAGAGAGAACGAGAACGAGAACGAGAACGAGAGATGTCTGAGGTCAGTATTTGGAACCTCCAAGCCTAACCGCCTATAAACACAGCCTCTTATCCTAGAGCAACATAAGCGCTGCAGTTTTATCAATTGTGCTCAGCAGCAGGCCATTGATTACCTTGTCGAGGATCTAAGGAGGGATTAGGCCTATGTTTACACGGATTAGAGTACGAACATTTATGCTCCACGGGCTGGTGAATGCCCCACAGATCGTTTTGAGAATAACATCATTATGGTAAGGAAATTAAATAACAATAATGATAAAGAAATCAAAACTGCAACGGAGAGCTTCATACAAGCGTATCCAAGTGAATAACCAAACCGGAAATGAACCGGAGTAGGAAGAGACGAAATGTTAATCTAACGCTAAATAAATGCAAGAATTATTTTAAATCATTCAAACCTGCTAATGGGAATAGATTATCTAAAATGGCAGCTATGTGTGTGAAATCAGCATACTAATCAAAAAGGCAGTCCCATTCATTGAAATACTGAGAAGAAAAATGACCATGTGAAAATGTCTATCCTATCTCCGAGTCCTGGTGGATATTAGCAATTCCCATGCTAGCACATGCTGACCTTTATAGCTGCTAGATGCAAGGGAGTCTCCCCCTTGTGGTTCCTCTTCATGACCGTGGGACTGGCCTGGAGGGAGTGGCTGCCGACCGGTGTGCGGGCGGGAGACCTCCTCCCGATGGAGCCTGGACTCTCTCCCTGCCCTTCCCTGGATCTGTGGGGGCTCTTCCCAAACATTAACCTCCCCAGCGATGGAGGGGTAGTAAGGAGGGCTGGATTTCCACAACCCCCGGTCAGCCTCTTGCTGCGAGGGCCGGGCGAGATCCGGGGTCTCTTCGGGGTGCCCTCTGGGGGGTCGCATGCCTCAGATCTGGGTCTCTTCGGTGTAATCTGAGGGGAAGGGACACTGTCCTGTCTGGTAGGCTCCGTGGGCTCGGGCAGTGTGCTATATGACGGCTGGATTGGGACTTGGGCCAGAACAGGAGGGATCCCTGCAGCTTCACTGCGGCCCTGTGTGACGCCCTCAATGCTCCCGCTCACCAAGACGGGGTTCTCTAGTTGGGGCACTGCTTTACCGGGAGTTTGAGACCCGGCCGGGCTCAGGAAGGACACTCTTTTAATGGACCGCCTAGGATTCCGCTCAGGTCTGCCGGCATGTGCCGACAGTCCTACCTCTGTACCAATTTCCCACTGCTGGTTGATGGTCTCCAGTCTCTGCACCTTCAGTTTCCCTTTGCTCTGCTTGCGCGTCAGTCGCACGGTCGCCACCGCCCGCTTCCTGTGTGGGCCACTTTTAGTTGGCCGCTTCCTGGTTTTCCTCGCATCGTCCCGGGTTTGTGGGCAAGAGGAGCCAGAGCCCGAGTCTTGAGAGGAGATGAAGTCGAAGATGGAGAGGTCCGTGGATTCCACCCTGCTGGTGTCAGGGTTTTGAGGGGTGGTCTCTGGGCTGGGTGCCTTGCTTGGCGGGCCGTCATCGGGGGAGGGCTTCTGCACCCTGCAGCGGACCTTGCGGCTCCGAGGACTGAACCAGATCTTAAAGTTCTGCTGGTGCTTCAGGATTTTTTCGTACCCGGGATTTGCTTGTAAAGGAGAAGGGGCTTGCTCTGTAAATAACAAGATGCATTTATTTTACAATCCATTATAATTTACTGAATTATATAAATTGACAAATCTATTTAGCATATGAAGTTACTGTGTGGCCCAGTTTATCAAGACAAGACAAATCCTTCAATAGGTAAGGTTTGCAATGCGTAATTAGTGACACGTCACAGAAGAGACCTGAACCAGAAATGTTGTATTTCCTAACATTTTAGAAAGAAAAAAATAAAAGATGTATTACCACTTCACCAATAATCACATGCCACGCCAGTTTTTTTTCACTTTTAGGACTGTGCCCTTCTGGGTTAAGCGCAGTCACTTAATTCCCAGATAGCTACTCATTAATTGAGCGATGGCGCCACAGAGCTGTCAGATGGAGGGCAAGGTGCAGGCACGGTCGCCACAGCAGCTTTGTCACGACTCAGATCTACTTGCAGGCCAAGACAGATGGGCTAATTGCAATGTATAATTGGTGTCATTACATGGATGGCGGACGGGCATTCCGGATTAAATAACACAGGAACTATTCAAACACAATAATAATTCTGAGAATTAGTAAGCTGGAGAGGTAGTAGAGAAATTGCTCCTTCATCTATTTGTGGAGAGAGTTTGTGGAGCGACGATAATAATATAGGAGAAAAAGGATAGTAATAGAAAAAGTATCGCAAGGAGCATTACTCTTCTTACCTGTGGTAACTGTCGGGCTGAGCAGGGACTCTAAGCTGCAGAAGAGCTGTGTGATGTTGCTAAGATGTCTGTTGATCTGCAGGTCCTTCACCCAGGCAGGACTCTGACACACCACACAACCATCACCTGCCCGAGGGCCAGCACAGGATCTATTACAAAAAATTGTAAACACAACTGGATTTTATAAAACCCTTGGGTAAGATGAAAAAAAAGACTAAACCCAAACAATAAACCGACAATAAGACAGCCAAACACATTTATAAAGACATTGTGACAAGTTGAAATACATTTCTGAAACCCCTTTGGGAACCGCCAACTACGCATATCCTGTTTAACTCATCACTTTTAGTTTAACCAGAATGTCTACAACTTTCCTATTAGACATTCTCTGGTTTAACATGGTGATTTGTGACACACGGGCACATTTGATCAAATCTGAAATGGCTCGATCGTTCAACAGCTATCCTGCCTTTTTGCTCGTTCTGCACAACCTATTATGATGGCCAACCAACTTATTTTGGTGCGTGCATATTTATTTGATCAACAAAGACACTAAAAGTTGATTTAGTAATGTTGTTTAAGTCGCAGACAACCTATAAATACGGTTTATGCCAACAAATGAACCCTAGGCTAAAACGTCCCGTCAGTGAGAAGGGAACATTAGATTAGACTTCATTCTCTAGCGGACTTGTTTATGCATTAACAGATGTTGACGTAGAGAATTCAGCATTACCTGCAAAGCATGTGCTCACACACTCCGAGGCACACCGGCTCTGTCACCAACCTGGAGCTGTTGATAAATAATCAAAATCGTGGTGAGAATATAATAGAATATAAAAGATCCATCAGGGAAACAGGCGACTGAGTTCTCCGCAGCGTTGACTATTACCATTTCGAGCAAAGTAGCAGTTGTCTAAAGTTGGCTACTGCATCTTTAGTTTGAGTCCAGTCCCCTGTAAAGTTCGAAACCTCATCAGCCATATTGAAGGTTTCCTTTGTTTTGTTTCACGGTTATAAAATCTACGAGACAAGTTGACAACAAACACGAAGGATTATTCAAAATACTTCCTGGTTTCATCTTCTCCCGCCAATTTAAGGAAGGGCTACGGTTGCCATGGAAAATACGGTGACGTCAGTAAAAATAAAAAGCCTCTTGAAAAGAATCATGATAGAACAAAATATCATATTACTTTTCCTGATAATGGTTGAATGGTTGATAGTAATTTAACTGGAATAATTATTAAAGTTTATTAATATATCACTAAGCCTACCGGCCACCTCTTATGTCACAAATCCAAGTTTAACAAAGATAAACGACTTTGTCTGTTGTGTTTTTTTGTAAGTAGGAAAATAGAAAAGTATAATATAGTTCCTTTTATATAAGGAAGCTGGAAAAATCTAATTTGTTTGTTTGTTGGGTTCTCTGAGCCACTCTTTCTCAGGCTCTCTCTTGTGTGGCATATTTTTGGAGTTGAATCAATTTGGAACTTGAATGGAACATCGAATGTTTCTATGCGGACCTCTCAATGCAAAAATATGTCAGCCCAACAAAAAAAATGATATTTGCAGTCAATCAATTGTAATTGTTTTTGGTTCGTCTTTTGTTAGTTTTTTCTATTATAACAATATTTATAATTTAAAAAAAGATACATAATATGTTTGTTTTGTTTGATACCCGTTCTTCTTATATACAAGGCCGGATTAACCATTAGGGCAACTGGGCACTTGCCCAGGGCCCGTGACATCAAAGGGGCCCTTGACAAGGTTTTTTTTTTTTTTTTTTTTTTTTTCAAAGTGCAAACATACATCTACAGACACCACATAACACGACAAAACCCAGATACGTGTGACAGACATGTAACATATACCAAAACATAAAGAATTATACGGGGACAAGGACAGATTACAAGAGGGTTTGGGGAGGTGTTTGTGAGAGGGAGTGAGTGAGTGAGTGAGTGAGTGAGTGAGTGAGTGAGTGAGTGAGTGAGTGAGTGAGTGAGTGAGTGTGTGTGTGGCCAGGTGCTTTCCTCCGGCATCTCCGACCCCCAACGCGATAGAGGTCACACCCGAAGCACCTTATCCCCCCTGATGAACCCCCCCCTCCCCAGGGCAGCCGGCCCTAACAGCCATTAACAGTGGTAATGGAGGTGAGGCCTATTAAGTTAAGTTAAGGCCTACCTAGCTGTTTGCTGTCAAGACAATTGAAACTTTCAATAAGTACTCATCAAGCCACCAAGTTCTGATGATAGCGACTTTACGATTGTTTGGGGGGGGGGGGGGGGGGGGGGGGCCTTGAGCCTTGTTGCCCAGGGCACAGAAAATTGTTAATCCGGCCCTGCTTATATATTGTATCCTTGTGCGTTTTCCAAAATGGAAATTACTTTATCTGCCTCTATAGGATTATCAGAGTGCTGCCATTGGTATGTTAACACTGTCTACCTTAAAAATAATGATAAAAATTCAAATCAATTGTGGTCAAACATGGCAAAGCATCATGACGATGTGAAAGGCATGCACAGGAAGACAGCGTACAACACTTGTATTAAGTCAGATGCTTTATTGAATTATAAAAACATTCATCAAATTATTTTCAGATTAAAAAAACTCCCCCATAAGGCATTCCTGGATTCGTTCCTTCTTCAACCAAAAGTTATAATGAGGAAGAGGATGAAAATTGTCACAGATTATATGATTATTATGTGTGTGTTTGAATCTGGTAGCGCACATATGGCTAGATTGGAATGTAAGTAGTAGGAAAAATGATGTTTACTGCAAAAATGACAATTAATACACATAGACCTGTGATTCTGATCCTATCCGTGGATGATTGATCTGGAGATTTGATCTGGAAGATTGATCAAAGTAACATGGTTGTATGGAAAATGGTTATTTTTGGAACATAGTTCTTGTACCCTTAGGATATACTATGCATAGGAAAAACTGCCGTAGATCAACTATTCAGCTAATAAATTATACCCCCCACCATAGAGAAACAAAATGTACATTCTATACGGTTCATTTTTGCCTTCATTATCATTGAAATCAACTTAAACATATAAACATGTCACTACCCCACACAGGGCAATTATGTAATAAAGTAAGATATTTTTGTCCTTTGGCTAATGTGTGCTTTTGTGTGTGTCTGTGTGAACGCCGGCGTATGAACGTGTGTGTGTGTGTGTGTGTGTGTGTGAGTGAGCGTACATAAAAAATAAAGTAGATGTCATTGCCCTGATTCCTTTCAGAGTCCACTGCATTGTTGAGAAGAGACAATTCACATTAAAGTGACCGGTATAAGCGACGAGTAATAATGCAAAGAACACTTGTGCAGTCGTTCCATCATGCGGTTAAAGTGGCTAAAGCTCATTCTTCATAGAAACAACGGGTTAAATTACGGTATACGATAACTTGACACAATACATTTGCCCTTATTTTGATGTGTATGGGGGGGGGGGTGTCCTACTCCTACACTGGCATAAGGCCGAAGGGGTCTAGGCTGTCTGCCTCCTCGTTGTGAATGGGGATGGTGTCCATTGTGCCGATCTTCCCCATTGCGAAGTTGATGAAGACCTGGGAGGGGGGAGGTTTGTTGTTTAATGATGATCTGCATGTTCATTCACATATCTATACATGACAAACCTGTTCATCAAGCCTCATCTATCCATCCACTCAGTCATCCATTCATCCATCCATCCAACCATCCATTTTCTTTCCCAACTTGACCATGGCCATGACACCCCACAATATGGCGGAGACCAATCCCACATGGGCGGGGTTGGGTCAGTGCCAACTCAAATTAAAGTTAAAGCCAATATTCACTCTTCAAAAGCATAAACTCCTTTCTTATGTCCCACGGGCCCTATAACAATCCACCGTGCACCCCCAACACTATCCACCCTTTTTCTCCCCTTAAGGCTTCTCCTTCCTTATCAATCCTTATCTACCATCTTGTCTGTCTGGCGCGACAAACCCTCCCACCCAGGGCTCTCTCTCTCTCCCTCTCTCCCCCTCCACACACACACTCCTATAGCTCTCACCTCATCCAGTGTGGTCTGGCTGATTGAGAAGTGTTTGATGTGCAGAGCGTTCTTGTTGGTCTCCAGCTGGTGGAAGATGTCTGCAACTCCACCCGGAGCCACGGGCACATGGTACTCCACCATGGTGGAGTGCTGCTCCTGTTGGGGGAGAGGGGGAGGGAGAGAGAGGGAGAGGGAGAGGGAGAGGGAGAGGGAGAGGGATAGGGAGAGAGAGAGAGCGGGAAGGAATGATGAGACGAGGGCATCCAGCGCAACACAAACACTGTCAAGTTAAAAGTTAAAATGTGTGTGTTGTACCTAAACATGCCAACCCTGCTTACGATAATAAGCTTATGATAATAGCCTGTCATTTTTACAAGCTACGAAAAAAAGAGAGAGAGCGAAGGAAACCAAATGCTGAAATATACACAGACAATAAGTCACAGGCAGGCGTTAGTGTAAGTTGTCCAAGTAAGCACAACAAGGGAAGGGTTTCTGTGTAGACCAGAAGCGTTCTCCAGTTCATCTAGATTTAGTGTAGCCTATGCCTCCGGAGGTGGTTTTGACAACAGTTGTCTACATCACTGGTAAAACCATCCCATCTGTTTATACAGAGAAAACATATATCTCCACATCGCAATCTCCCACCTCACAAATGAACGATTCGTGGCTGAACGGCCTTTATCATCATGCATTTTGGGGGAACCATATCAGGGGAAGGGCGGCATTGATAGAGAAGATTGCAATTGAGTTATTATTATGAATCAGTTAGCTTGCTACAATAGAGCTCTGGGGTGATGTGCTCTGCTGATTACATTCAAAGATCTTTCATGTCCTTAAAAGGCTTCCTATCTGCTCCCAAAATCCAGGCTAACAAGTAAACACCTTTGTGCTTCTGTGTGGGGCAAATCCTGCTGTCTGTATTTTTAGATTACTTAGAAACTTTAACCAGCTTATTAGTGTCGCCCAGAAATATTTAATGTGTCTGTGCAGTGAAAGAGCACTTTAACCAGCTACGGGGAACCCACCTTGAGGTAGGTGCTGGGGAAGTTGAGCCGCATGAAGCTTGTGATGACATCCACATCGCAGGAGGCAAGGGCCAGGTACATCTTCACCGTGAACCCACTGCCAAACCTTGACAACAGGAATAAAGAAAGAGTACCCCACAAGGTCATTACCACTACGTGTCTGTTTGGGGGTTAGGGTGGGGGAGGGGTAGGCGGGGTCAGCGCGCGGGGGGGGGGGGGGGGGGGGGGGGGGGGGGTTGTGTCTGCGTGGGCGTTCAGCTGCGGCTGGAGGTCGTTCATTGGGTCGGGGAGGAGTCACTGACCTGTTCTTAATGTGCTGCAGGGAACCCAGGCACCGGAACTGACCCTTCACCATGATGGCCAGGCGGCTGCACAGAGCCTCACACTCCTCCATGCTGGGGCGGAGCAAGGTAGAGAGACAGCATGGACAGGGGGACGGAGAGGGTTAGAGAGAACGAGAGAGTAAGAGAGGTGTAAAAACAACAACAAAAGAATAGAGTGTAGACTCGCTTACGGTGGTTGCAAAAAGTTATTGAAGCTTTTTTGCTCAAATAAGTTCCTCTCTTACCCTGACCTCAACCCTTCCAACCCAACCATTTATCTTGGTTGCATTCACGTTAACCTTGCCACTATTCATTTGTAAACATATATTTTCCGTTTCTACTTCTTGTTATCCCAAATTTCCCTCCGGCGATGAATAAAGTATCAACATTTCTTATCTTATTCTATTTATTTCTTATCTTTCCAACTTTCTATACAAACGTATCCCTCTCCAACCAAATATAACATATTAGACATCCCGTCGAGGGCCAGCATGTCCTGCCTGGTGTGGAAGCAGAGCGTAACTGAAGGTGGTGGCCTGCTCACCTGTGAGAGGTGAGGACAACTGCACATTTCCCCTTGACCTCTTCCGAGATGATCTTCCAAAGGTGGCGTTTGGTGCGGGGGTCCATGCCTGAGCTGGGTTCATCCTGTTAAATACACAAACACGCACACATTAACGGAGAGGAGAGAGAGACACAGAGACAGACACAGAGACAGAGAGAGAGAGACAGAGACAGAGAACGAGAGAGAGAGAGAGAGAGAGAGAGAGAGAGAGAGAGAGAGAGAGAGAGAGAGAGAGAGAGAGAGAGAGAGAGAGAGAGAGAGAGAGAGAGAGAGAGAGAGAGAGGGACAGGGACAGATAGAGAGAGACAGGGAGAGAGACAGAGACAGGGAGGAGACAGAGAACGAGAGAGAGACAGAGGGACAGATAGAGAGCGACAGGGAGAGAGACAGAGACAGAGCGAGGGGGGGATCAAACCAAGAACAATAGATGAGACGAATGGGGGAAAGAAGGAAGAAGGAAAAAAACGAGCTCCAATGTGTCAGTGGAGCGACTGAAAGATCATTCTTCCGTTTCAACAAACAAAGTGGATGAGAGGGAGGACAAGGGAAAGAACTTTATAGGGGAGACAGGAGAGCAGATAGGAAGGGAGGGGGGAATTAGGAAGGTAGATAAAGGTATGGGGAGGATGGCAGGAGGGGGTCGATAAAGACGACAGAAAGAGACAAATTAGAAAAGACATACGGACGGCAGAGACGGAGAAGGAAAAAGGGCACTGAAAGAATCAAAGAATAAATGACAATGTTTTGATGAAGCAACCAATACAATGCTTGCTCATAATAAGCCTGGCAGGCTACGCTTGTTCCAGAAATTGAGGTAATGGAAAATTTGTCATACTTTCTGAAAGTCAAAGAAAACATATTTGAGAGGAATGGGAGAAAGATTATGAATTTATACGGCCACCGACTATATGTGAATGCGTAATTTAAATTGGATAATATTTATGTAATATCAATGAAAATCTTTTTTTATTTTATTTTGTCTATTAACCTGTGAACAGCAATGAAAGTAAAAAAAAAACAGTAGTCAAGCTAGAAACCTGGTTCCACCTTTAAAACTTTTGGAATAACAAGCTATTATTGCTTTGAGAGGGGGGTTGTGTGTGTGCGTGTGCGCGCGCGTGCGCGTGCGTGCGCGTGCGCGTGTGCGTGCGTGCGTGCGCGCGTGCGTGCGTGCGTGCGTGCGTGCGTGCGTGCGTGCGTGCGTGCGTGCGTGCGTGCGTGTGTGTGTGTGTGTGGTTGTGGGGGTGTTGGGGGGGGGGGGTTAAACGGGTACAGATGTCCCCTCACCAGGAGCAGGATCTGCGGATGTCCGATGAGAGCCAGTGCGGTGGAGAGCTTCCGACGGGTGCCACAGCTGTAGCCCTCGGTGACGGCGTCCCGGTGGGACACCAGCTCCAGCTTCTTCAACAAGTGGTTCACCACCTGGGGGGAGGAGGAGGAGGAGGAGGAGGAAGAGGAGGAGGAGGAGGAGGAGGAGGAGGAGGAGGAGGAGGATGGCAAAATTCAAAGGCTTAACATGACAACACCGAGGAACAAGCCGGAGCACAGCTGGAGCGCTGTTAAGAACTCCTAAACACAGTGCTACTCTGTCTCCCCCGTTCCTGGGGGAAGTAAGGTTGTTGTGTGACAGCGGGGGGGGGAGTGAGTTGGTCTAACAATGGTGATGGTGGAAAAGAGTGAATGGCAAACGCATTGTTATGCCTGTTTGAGCGCTAAAGCAGCGTGGGTTGTTGAAAAAGAAAAAGGAACAATAAAAAGGATTTGATGCATTGGAATGCATTGATCTTGAATCAACCAATGCACATGCATGGGTTGTTGTTATTTCGTCGATATTCCGGTAGCACTGAGTTTATTGTATTGTTTTATTAGAATGTACATTTCTTACAAACTCATAATATAATAACAACAACAAACCCCACACACCCCTGTGCCTTTCCCCTTTGATGATGCATGCTCATTACGCTTCACCAAAGTGAATGTCCATGCCAAAGGACCCCCATTATGGGCACTGGGCAGTCTTATGATCTGCAGTCCAGCCTACTGTCAGTGGGAGACGACCCAGAGAGCTGACGACCTCGCGGCTCTATATATATCCTCATCTCCAGCAAATTTGCCCACCACTGACGCTTGCACCATTACGGCCATTGTTGTCATCCCAATGACTGAAGCGAGAGGAGCCGTATCGACTGAAGCCGCGGTGATTAGACCCAGCCACATCCATTTCAGTGCCTGATTGTGCTCGCATGCATGTGAATGTGTGTGTGTGTTTGTGTGTGTGCGTGTGAGTATATGCATGTGTGAGTGCTCCGATAATTATGTGTGGTTGTGTATATGTGAGTGCGTGTTTCAATTAGAGGGTGTTTAAGCGTGTGTGTTTGTGTGTATGTCAGTGCGTGTATGTTTCTATTAGTGTTTTTACGTGAGACTGTCAGAGCTTATCACAATTGCAATTTGGTCCAGCCGTCACACTAAAATCGTTCTTGCAGAAGAAGGCTATTTTGCTTTTCAGCGCAGTTAACGTTGTAAATTCATTTTTATTTTGTCGCTATCTTTGGATCGTTCCCGCCAGCCACGTTCCACAATAAAAAAAAGACTTAAAGTAAATGGAATGAGAACGGACTGCAGGTTTCAGTAGTGTAAGAAAAGGCACCGAAAAAGGCTCCGGTATGTACAAAATCTCCCAGGATCAGGAGAATTGATTTAAATGGTAATCCCCCTGCACTGACACAACATCATCTTAATCTCCAGCAAGCCCGGATCCCACAAGCTGATAGCGAATGCCTTGAGCTGCTCTTTATTTCTATTTTTACCACAAGCGCTAACTTTCAGCGCACATCAATCAATGACCAAGCGGTACCTATTAAGCCCGAGAGTGGAAACCAGCGTGTTCCATTTTTACACACCGGCATCTCGTGCCTTTACAGCAATGTTTTGCTAGGCTGTTCGTTTTTTTTTATTTTTTCACGGTGCTGCTGCGAAGACACATTTCCGGAAAAGCAGTAAAAGGTTATATGTGGTTGTTAACGACCGTACCCCATCAATCTCCCGCTTGGAGATGCCGCGGATGCGGGCATAGAAGTACAGGTGTTCCTTCCCAGTGAGTAGGTTGTCCAGGGCGTCCACTTGGGGACAGTAACCAATGTTTATGCCCTGGTCACGGCACTCCATGATGTCCACCATGCGCCTGGAGGCAGAGGGATAAAAACAAAGCATGAATAAGAGTCATATTTCTCCTTCCAATCGTCCACGGGCGCCGGGACAGATGGAGGAAATATGTGCAGGTGAACCCGTTGGCCCTGCACTGTGCCGTCCACGGAGAAGCCAACATTTATGGGCATAAAGAGCAATCACCTGCTTTTTTCTTTTTTTCATTCTCCCTGGAAAAATGAATCATTTCCACTTTACTAGTCTGAGTTATGTCTACTCTGTGTTGGTCTCTGCTCTGCATTGGAATGTGTGTGGGGGGGGGGGGGGGGGGGGGGAGAAGCACAAAACTCAATTTACCGATAAGCGGCTGAAAGTAATTTCTCTCGGAGGATCAATAAAGTACATACCTTATCTATATATCTACAGTATATATCTGTGATCCAGATCCGTGCTTTACCACTGTAACAAACTGAGGTCATCACTTCCTGGTGGGAAGTTAACCCACCTGCTATGGCTTAATTTCTTTCCATATAAAAATAATTGAAGTAATATTTCAGAATCACACACGTTTTGGTGCTGCTACTGCCACTAAAAGGTTGGAGAGATTTAACTAGCCCACCACCAAATTGAAATCATAACCGTTATCCCTCCACGGCGACCGTATCCATCCACTTTAGGAGATTTAAGCTCATGTTTCACATTAAAGTTGATATGTATATTATTGCAAGTATATTAAAGGATATTAGCAGATGAGCCTGAGGCATGACTCACGTCATTATGAGTGGACGTAAAATAGCCTGGATTAAAATATGCATTGCGTTGACTCAGCATTGACCGAGTCAGCGGCCCTCATACCCGTCAACATCCTTGATCTGCGCGGTTCCGTCGGTGGGACTGACGTCTCCGGTCAGCATCTTGAAGGTAGTGGTCTTTCCGGCTCCATTCACACCGAGCAGGCCAAAGCACTGAGGACGATGCACCAGGAAAAGGACACTGATGAGTTGACGCTCAGTGGCAGAAGGTTTGAATGGGTTTTGGACGCAGATTTGTTGTAACCACCACATTTATAGTGTATGAAGTTGTATTAATTAAGAAGCATCGTGTATAACTCATTGGGGAAGCGAGTGTTTACAATTTTTAAAAGTATGGTCTTTGTTATGGATTTCCACTTGCAAAGCAAAGCATATTTTATATGTTTTTCCATTTTCTTAAACCATGCAGTCTAATCAATTTCCAGGAAACTTAGTAATTCATTGTAAGGATGAATAACATTATAGCACATAGATCAAATTTGAATCAACAAAAGAGAAAGACACTTAGTCTTCTCTGGCAAATTGGTTGTTGGTTTTTTTCTGTGTCATATAATTGTTTTAATACATTTTAATTGAATAGTCTTGTTTGTATGAACCATTAAAAAGTAGCAGGAGAGGTCCTCTTCAGAGCAGAATATCAATTCAAGTATTCCTTATTAAAACCATAAAGTACAGGTCATTATTGTCGGGAAAGCATTACAAAACCTTTGTTTCTTATTATATTATTAATATATATATACTTATATTATGTTATTACATTGGCATCAACTAATGTCCCTTTCCACTGGATTTCCTGTTTGGTTGCTCTTCCAAACCAGTGACTAACCCTTCATCGGCCATATTGCATCCTAACAAAAACACATTCCCAATGTGCCTGTCCGTAAAATGTTTTCAATTGGACCTGTGTCAAAGGAAAGGAATATCTTAAACGGGTCGCCTGGAACGCAAACGAGGTAACAGAGGAATACTGGCTTATAAAAGAGGATAGTAAACTACTGCTAACGACTTCACCGGGACACATAATGGGCACTTATAGCTGCGCTCTTAAACAATATTGTGGGAAAAAGACGTACAACAACACAAGGAGCTTTTAAGACCTCAAAACGGGTGACCTAAATAAGGGGTCGGAACTAGTGATCGACCGATATATGTAACATTTGTTATCATCATTGTGTCATTTTGTAAATTGAGGGAGGCTTAGCCTCCCAAATTTACAGGTGTGGAAATGTAGGTCTGGAAATCCAGACCTACATCTAGAAAGCTGTAGGGTCTGGCAACGAGTAATTAAAATGGCCCAACTCGAGGGGCCGCACCAAGCATGCTTTTGAAAATAGCAGAAGAATACAAGGGGTGACGTATCCAGACCAGTGGAGCTAACCAATAGATAAGACTCTTGACGTATCCGGTCGGTAAAACAGCAACACTTTTGGCCCACCTATATTGATACATCGATGTGATTGATTAATGTTCTGGGCCAGGGGATGCCCAGAATATACACAAGTATATTGCTCGTTCCCAGAGTGACTCGCTGAGCAAATTCAAATTGTGCTCTTGTGAGAACTCTGGATTTCCAGGGTAGTATCGGTTCAAAATATTGGCTCAAGAAAATCGTTATCGGCGTATCGGTTATTGGCTAAGGCTGATGAAAAAAAAATCGGTATCGGCCCTAAAAAACCCAAACGGTCGATCCCTAGTCGGAACCCGCGGCCTCAAGCAAACAGAGTAAACAAAAGGAGGTAAGCGTGCTGGGGGCTCACCTCGCCGGCGGGGATGCCCAGGGACACCTGGTTGACGGCGTGGACCTTCTTGTTGAGGTACTGGTAGACCTTGGAGAGGCGGCAGACTTGCAGGAGGTCAGAGTTGGCCTCGCCGCTGGAGACGCGGGCGTGCTCCGCCGTCACGTCCTCGTCCTCGCCGTCCTGGCCGTCCTGGCCGTCGACCGCCACCGGGGGCAGCACTCTCTTGCCCATGGTCAGACGCCTGAGGATAGGGAGGAAGGAGGAGGGAAGGAAGGAAGGGAGGACGGAAGGGAGGGAGGGAATAGGATAGAGCCCGAGTGTTTATCGTGCATACTTTTGAGACACTTTCAATCAGGGTCGAATCAGGGGAGAGGGAAAGGGTAGGTTCCTGGATCATTCTGTGCCAGCAGACTGTGTGTATGTCAGTCTAAACTAGGTGTACAAAATTATTGTGTTTTCAAAAGCAACATGGAAAGTGTGAATATTGCTGTAGTTCTGCTTTAGCTTTACTGATTGCCGGTAAACCCACACAACATCCGACAAGGTTGTTAAATTCCAAGAGTTCCATCATATGGAGGGATGTGAAACAGTATTTTGAATTGTCAAACCAAATAGAATGCCGAGAGAATAGATTAGGCGAGAAAAGTTTTTCCTTCTCTGAACCAATTTGATATATGTTGCCAGTGAAGGGCTCTGCACTGGTAGAGCCGAATAAATCGGACAGGGCCAGGATAGAATTCAAACGGATTCCATGTCCTACGACTGGATTAGAGGGATTTTTGGTCTTTATGAGAGGATTTTATAATTTTCCCTTTGACGGTTCCAAGATTGTGATAAAACCATCATGCTGTAAGTCTATCCCAACCAAGTACTTCCAATGCATTGCAATACTTGATCTAGAATACAAAGGCTCCTAAACTCCTCGTTAAACATTCAAAAATATTTGTGAGAAATGTGAAACCATCTGTTGAAAGCCCAGTATATACAGTGGGTGTTTGCCCTTGGCATGTTCCCATGTAATTAAAGTTGACCAACAACAACAAGAACAACAACAACGACCATTCCATTCCCATGTGCGTCCACAGAGACTCTCAAGCCGAAGCAGTACATTGACATGCAATCTGTGCAACTTCGATATAAAGAAGACAGAAAGACGGGCATTTCATGAATATGTATTCGAAGTTAAGGACGAAAACAATAAAAAAAAAAACATCTTTCCATCAATAATTCATGAGTTTATTAATTTTGTAGTCCCTTCGCGTCCTAAAAAATCCCCCGGAGCAAAAGTGCTTAGGTAACCTGAGGGCACGGGGGGATACAGGGGGGGGCTGGGGGTGGGGTGGCGGGGGCGGCGGCGGCGTTGGCTCTCACCAGACTTTGCGGAGGAGCCCCCTGTTCAACAGCAGCCGCAGTGCGAAGAACACCAGGCCCTGCAGGAAGGCGGACAGGAACACCGGGCCCAGGCCGGCGGCCGAGAAGGGCTCCCTGTAGGCGTCCACGCCGTAGCCGCTGAGCAGCTGCACCTCCATGTTGTTCCGCGCCAGCTCCATCAGCCCATTGCCGAAGCTGAACTGGGGGAAGACGAGCAGGCCCCGGCTCAGACGGTTGTAGAGCAGCTGGATGGCCTGTGGGGGTGGTGGCGGTGGTGGAGAGGGGGAGGGAGAGGGGGAGGGAGAGGGAGAGACAAATGGTATTTAAGATCAGGCGGAGAGAGAGGGAGGGTGTAAGAGTGATGAGGAGGAGAGGGGGAGAGACACAGAGAGACTGATAGAGAGAGAGTGATGAGGGAAGAGGACAGAGAAAAATACTATTATCAATCAGGGAGAGAGAGAAGAGAGAGAGGGATGAGGCTGACAAGAGACATACAAATACTATTAAAGATCAGAGAGAGAGATAGAGACTGACAGAGAGAGTAGGAATAGGCAAAAAGGAAATCACCAAGCTATTGAATGTTGAAGTTGGAAGCTATAGATGTTTTCATTGATAATGTCAAGATGGTCTTTACATAATCACATCAACAGGTGTAGGACTCCGATGTGCATTTTCCAAAACAATCAATTAATAAGGAATCCAGCGAACAGTGGCCTGAATAAATATAAATACTAAAAGATACATAAATATATTAAAAAGGGACCACCACTGTGCCATGTTCTCCATATCTTGTTTGAATGAGCAGCAAAAGCAAGGTTTCCATAACCAAATCTGTTTTGAATCCACCTTAGCCCATAACCACACAAAACCCAGCATAAATAATTGTATTGTGTATTCCCTTGCTATCGTATTCAATGGGGCCCATTCTTCTAGTGTGTTGCGTCGCGTCTGACCTCTGTGTCGGTGACTGAGATTTGACTCATGAAGAAGAGGATGGAGGTGGGCAACACGGTATTGATGCTGATGAAGAGGTTGATGCACACGTAGCTGATGAAGGCCATCTCTGCATCCTTGAAGACTCCCGCGAGGAGGTACATCCAGGGGAAGGTGGAAAACCTGAGGAGTTGTTCAGGAGAGCGTTGTAAGTCTCGTCCGTTTAGGGTTTAGCTCATCAGCAATGGACCTTATGCATCCGGTTGGTTGTGTGAAGTAAGTAAGGGGAAAAAATGATATAATGCCTGAGCACATATGTACCGTATATATATGTGTATGAATATATTATGGATTGATATGCTAAGCCTGACAGCATGAACAGGTTTTCATCATCATCATCATCATCATCATCATCATCATCATCATCATCATCATCATCATCTTCCTCCACATCATCATCATCATCCACCTCCTCATTAATAGATCACTACAACTGTTGAGGAACTGACGCGGGCGTCAAGAGTATAATTAATACTGTACTTATTTTCTTTGGAATAAGATGCAGAAAATGGAGCAGCAAGATATGGTTCTTATCACCAGGACAAGACACTCAATGAGGCTACATGGCTGGATTAAGGCTCAACCAAAAATAGTATGCTTGTTCAATTGCTGGTTTTTCCAAGGCCGTCATCGAGAAACAGAGAACAACAGGCTGACCAGGAGGGAGCAAGAGAGAAAGAGAGAGCGAAAGAGAGTGAGAGCGAGAGAAATAAAGAGAGGGAGAAGAGGAGCAAGATATGGAGAGGGAGAGAGAAAGAGGGAGAGATGGAGGGGGAAAGATTGAGACACACATACATAAAATGAAAGCTAGAGAGAGAGCGCGAGCGAGAGAGTGAGAGAGAGAGATTGATAGTGACAGAGCCAAGACAGAGAGTCTACCTCAAATGCTACCTAAACCTCCCCCCTCCCACACACACACACCCCCACACACACACACACACACAGAGACACACATGGACGCACACACACACACACACGTAAGATGCTTTGCAGGCAGACTGTGGGTGCCAAGCCATGATGTGGAACAGCAGAAGCAGGCAAGCTGCAAAGCCGCCTGGCCCAGGTGGGACCAAGCGGGCGGGGAAGGCAGTGGGGCCACGTGCTGCGCCCGGTGCAGCAGTGTGATTATTCATGGCCCGAGGAAGGAGACATCTGGCTGATAAACGAGGGGACAGAGTGCTGAGCTGGCCTCCTACAGCCCCTGCAGGCCCTCCAGAGTGCCACAGGAGGTGGGCCACGCTTACCGTACAACTCCTAAGCTCCTGGCTGTGTGTGTGTGTGTGTGTGTGTGTGTGTGTGTGTGTGTGTGTGTGTGTGTGTGTGTGTGTGTGTGTGTGTGAGCCTGTGTGGGTTTGTGTGTGGCTGTGTGTGAGTGTGTGAGTGTCTGGGTGTTTGGGTTCCACTCAACAATCACTCTGCTTGTTCCCGATCTGGATCACGTGTCATTGCCCAGGTTTTTGTCTCAAGGCGTGTCAAATGTTTTGTTTATTTGAAACGTAGCAATGTGTTCATAAGAATAAGGATACGTTGTGTTATTGTGGGTTTTTCTTCCCGAACAGAAAATATCTTTGATCACGAGAGGGACATTTTTTACTTGGCCTGCAATGGCTTATCAACAACACACCTGGTTGCCTTTTAACATAGGACAAATGCATATCAATGGTTTGTAATTGATTCCTTTATCGTTAACTTAAGGTGACTAAAAACGAAAAGATATCATTCATTTCCACTCTCCTCAGATTGTCTAACACATGCTCGACCATTGCGATGCGAGGTCCATCCAAACACCGACCCAATGCAGGAACGCACACACACACACACACACATAATACAGACATAATACGGCACTGACCCGAAGAGCACCAGGAGCAGGGTGACGGCGGACAGATTCTGCCTGTCTGTGAATGCCGGGATTTGGAAGGCTGCAATCACACCCACGGTCAGGAACACCGGGATGAGGTACAGTGTCTAGAGGGGGCGAGAGAGAGAGAGAGAGAGAAAAAGAGAGACAGAGAGAGGGAAACAGACAGAGAAAAGCATGGAGGGAGAGAGGGTGAGTCAGGAAAAAGCTTTGAAGGAGTTGAAATGAATGATGGAAGGTCATTTGAGAAGATGATGTGTATGATTTGAGAAAATGGCTCTTAATTGTGAATGAGGGTTAATAATTGTGAATAAGGGTTAATTTAGATTTATCCGATTGTTTTAGAGTGCGTTTCAAAGGGTACTCTGCCATTTCTTGGTTGAATCGCCGACATGTTTTGTGAGGCTGATATGATTGACGATTGCTTAATTAAATTAAATGTGTGGGTTATGCTGGCTGTATAGTTGAAAAGGGAACACTTCACCGGGGCACATCCACATTTGCTGCCTCCGTTGCATGTGTGTGGTTGTGCGTGCATGCGTGTGTGCATGTGTGCGAGCGTGTTCTCCTGACATGATTACTTTTGAACGCACGATCAGCCAACTGCAATGACCAAATATGGGCCCCCTTCGGGAATTCTTTTTTATATTGTAGACCCAAAATAAACTCTGCGCGACATGCGCGTGACAGGGCGAGGGTGAAGGAAGTAGACGGGGCGGTCACCATGTCGTAGAGGAAGTTGACGGTCCAATACAGGGGCTCCCCGATCCCGGAGATGTGCTGCATCCGCTTGGCGCCGCTGTGGTGCTCATGGACCTCGTAGATGGCGAAGCTGGACGTGGTGATGGCGTAGCCCGTCATCACGCAGATGGCCACCAGGAGCTGGATCAGCCCGTGCACACTTGAGTAAAAACACATACAAACACACACACGAGCACAAACACACATGCAGGTTACGTTTAGGTGAGTTCCAGCGCAATACGTGGCTGTTGGCAGTCAAAGTCAGCTTCCTTGTCAATTCCAATGTATGTGCCAGACAAACAGAGGCATCGGAATTGCGTTTGTCTCCAAGCCACGGTGCAATAAGGAGAAAAGTGTATGGCAAAACAGCTAAGGCAAAACCAACGGTATATATAAATTAAGCTAAAAAAAAAAAATGGATTGAAATGTGCACTATGAGTTCTTGGGGGCAAATGGTAGGGGGGGGTAAAAGTCCGGAGTTCTTGAGGGCAGAGGGGAGGGAAGGGAGAGAGGGGAGAGAGTTGAGTTTCCAGACAGCCTGGTGGAAAAAGCTGTTTTTCACCAAAACTGAAACACATCCGTCATGCGTTTAATCCTGAGCAATATTGCTTATTGTATACATTGCAACCACAATGAAGAGCCCACATAACATCTCACCCATCTCAAGCTCCCTCGCTGCCATTTGCACTCATACGATTTGCGGTAGCAGCAAGCGATTGGTCTGTTCACCTGCCTGTTCCGTCCCCCCCTCGGGTCAAAACCAATCCCCCCAATCACAGCTCGAGCGCCACTGCAGACGTGTGATCGGCTTGCCCCAGACTGCTAGGGCCTTCCTCCAGGCTCTCTTGTACAATGTGTCATGAAGATAGACTGGAAATCGAGGAGAGTTGGGGCTCCCGTAGGTCAGCACCTCTAGCCGTCGTAAACTTTCCTGTGACAAACTCTGGTTTGAGGAGCGTGCAAAAATAAAGCAAGGTTGGAAACACCCGTCATCTCCAGTCACTTTAAAGGTGAGGAGGGAGACGGAGGGGGTATGACTCGACGGCCTTTAGATTTGGTGGTGCTGATTTGATAAATGCCATCCTTCCTGCCAAGGTTTTTTTAAAGGTGAGATGTTATGGGGGTTCTTCATAGCGGTTGCAATGTATACAATATGCAATATTCCTCAGGATTAAACGCGAGACAGATGTGTTTCAGTATCAGGTTGCCATTAATCTCTGGGTTTAGACGTTTATCCTCCTTTTAAAGTCTCTGTCGAGGGTCGAATAACCATCAAAGGCAAGTTAACCTTTATCTCCAGCTATTAAAGGTACGCAGGGCAGTTGACGCAATACAATACAAGATTGTTGCTTATTGTATTGTTAAACTCATTAAAAATAACTTTGCCTTATCTTCTGGCTTATCTAATCAACATGGCTTCCCCTTGCTTTGTTCAGGTCGCCTAAAATGAAATGTCAGGTGCCTTTGATGTTTACCAAACACAAATGCTTGATTCTTTGAACTGACTAGTGAAATGACTTGTAAAATCGTAGGTGTGTGGGGGGGGGGGGCTCACGATAAATATGCACCCATTAATGCCAAACAGCTTTGTCTTGAAGATAACGCGCTGCATTTCCTGCCACTGACAAGACAATGGCCAACGAAGGAATGGATTGATACGTATCGTGTTGTTTGGCTGCCAATGGGTCTTAAAAAAACGTATTAAACCCCATTAAATGGGATGAGAGGAATATCTCTTCGATAAACTGTGCAGTTAAAACCGTTGTTTTCGTGTGAGTGTTTGTTCATGTGTGTGGGTGTGTGTGGCTGTTTGTGTGTGTTTGTGTGTGTGTGTGTGTGTGTGTGTGTGTGTGTGTGTGTGTGTGTGTGTGTGTGTGTGTGTGTGTGTGTGTGTGTGTGTGTGTGTGTGTGTGTGTGTGTGTGTGTGTGTGTATTGAAGATATATTGAAGATATATTGATCCTGAAGATATATTGATCCTGATTCTCAGTAAAGGATGCACCGTAGCAGGCATTCATTCACCTGTGCACCAGCATTCACATCCACCAATCAGCTGATCCGCTTAACGATTGGCTCGTTCACGAGTAGATAAGGACGGCACAACATGCCAATTATTCAGTCATCTAAAAGTCACTTGAATTTAAGAGGGAGATGATCTTGGTCGTATTTATTTACTCCTCACGGAAATTCCCTGAAATATTACCTCCAAAAAAACACACATGCAAAAATAAGTAGCCGGCCGAATTTGCACATCATCCAGAGTTATCCATCCCGCTTGAAATGTCTTGGAAGGTATGCTGATGATATTTTGTACGCGTGTGTGTTAATACCACGCGCAAAGGTAATTAGTCTCAGACACTAATCTGGATACGTCTGGCAAAAAGATAGCGGCCCTGAACCGTTCTGACAGACAGACAAGTACTGAGAAAACCCTTAGCAGCTAAGAAGGCTTGTTATCAGAAAGGCCACCGATGCCCTTGCAGGATTTGCCCTCTCTCTCTCTCCCTCTCTCTGTCTCTCTGTCGCTCTCCCTCTCTGTCAAAGCCAGAGGTGTCCGGACAAGGCATCAGGGAGTGGTAAGCCTGCCGTCCTTAATACCGCTTAGGTCAAATCAATACCGGGCGACAAAGGAGCCCAATAATGACAGGAGCCACCGTACAAGGAGACAAAAAGGTTTAAGCCCAAAAATGGACACCGTTTTGCAAAGTCACCGTAGGCAAAAAATTTGGCTTAACAAAATTGCCGATCTGTTGAGCAGGCTGTCTATAGTCCTTGGCACATGCCAACCCCACCACGGCCCATTCCCCGGCGGAGCGGCCCTGGACAGCGTTCCCGATGAACTTGTATCGGGAGGGGGAAGTGTGTGGGCGGAATCAATCCTCCTCTGTGCTACCTTGAGGGTAAACACCCTTTAGCGCGCAGCGTCTGTGATCGATATTGCTAGATCAGCACCAGCATTCCTCTAGAAAATCAAATATGAATTAATATGGCTCGTCGGGTAGGAGCCACAGCACTGCCCCTGACCTCTCCTCTGTGTGTGTGTTTATGTGAGGGAGTGTGTCTGTGTGTGTCTGTGTCTGTGTGCGTGTGTGTTTGTGTGCCTAGGTGTGTATAAGTGTGTGTCTGTGCGTGTGCGTGAGGTGAGAGATGTGTGGGTGCATGAGGTGAGATATGTGTTTGTTTGTGTGTGTGTGTGTGTATGAGGTGAGATATGTGTTTGTGTGTGTGTGTGTATGAGGTGAGATATGTGTGTGTGTGTGTGTGTGTGTGTGTGTGTGTGTGTGTGTGTGTATGTGTGTGTGTGTGTGTGTGTGTGTGTGTGTGTGTGTGTGTGTGTGTGTGTGTGTGTGTGTGTGTGTGTGTGTGTGTGTGTTCCTTACACTGCGTCCTCGTCATCTGCCCTGCCAAAGTAGGGATGACTGGAAACGGAGATTGCTGCAGGAGAAGACACACAGAAAACCAGAAAACCAGACAGACAGAGGTGTAGAGGGTTAGTCCATGGGCTCCTATCTGGCCCTTGGGTTCCCAGACCATCCATCATACCCCCCCCAACCACACACACACTCACACCTCAAGTCCATAGCCACATTTCTCATTACAGCCCTAATGCTCAATTCCCTCGGTATTTTGCCATTTCTATTCGGCTTATAATGCACGGATCCAATCTTTTGCAAGTGACCATTTCGGTCATATGGCCAAAGATAAGCTATGTGTTAGAAACATATGAAAGTGGCTCAAATCTGATCTGAAAATCTGATTAGTGTGCTAACAGATTGGTTTCAGACAACCCGGGCCTGGCATTGGGAGTGTGGGCTTAATACAGTAGTTAATAGTCACTGTTCATACGCAGGCAGGTTCAAGTAGACACAGGTGAACACTTTTTTTGTTCTTCTGCTAAGGGCCATTACGTTCTGAAGCAGTCATAATGGCCATTCCTCAGAGAAGGAGCATTTTAAGGTCAGTGTTTTGCTTTAGGCAACTCTGGCTAATATCCTTCAGTGAAATGATAGCCTAATGAGGCTCAACTCAGTGCCGGGGGATAAATCAATCCCTAGCAGTGAAAAGTCCTTTAAGAAGAGTTCTTGTTCTTCTTATTACCCCTAATGCTTTTGTTCCAACACATTTAAACAAAAATGCGCTGCTTTCTTTGTTATGGTTTTACTAAAAGGCTTTAGCACAAGGAATACGTTTAATTCATTGTTTAGCATTTGTGCTCCAGACAACATTTGTCTAAATGTTATGAGGTACGTGTCTGACTCTAGTTATGCAAAAGGAGAATATTGGCATCGAATGGAAGTTTTACATTTGCATGCAATTATAAGGAGCTAATTGTATTTCTGTCTGTGTGTACAATAAATTGCACACACAGTAATTGTATGCATACATGTTCTGGTTAATGTGCAGGTTTACGTATGCGTTCTGGTTTTCTCAGCCACATGTGTCAACGTATTTATGTGTGTGTGTGTGTGTCTGTGTGTGTATGTGTGTGTGCACGTGCTTGTGTATTTGTGTGTCGTGCCGTACTCCCGCCTCAGGGCAGACAGTCAGGCAGACCCACCCGGCTCAAAAAATAAAATAAAAATGAAAATATAAAACAGTGGATCAGCCTCATTCCTTCAGCAGACCTCAGGCTCATATGTATTCCTGCCGCGGCGTCGCACCCAGAGTCAGAAGACACACAGTGCCCCCTGGCTGCAACTGGAATAACTATGGACTAAAATTTGCTACGCAGGCTTTCTCCAAAGGCCGGGCCACGCCTGCCTGCCCGGCTGCCTACTGAGTGGTGGGAAAAGGAAATCCATGTCTAGCTTGTTTCGTTTGCTGAGCTTTGATAAATCCCTTTTCCCTTAATCTCTTTATGGTTTTGGTTGGAGAGATGTTGTATTGAAAGCTTTATATCAAACGCAACCACATATCCATTAGTGCTTTGAGACGGGGCTACCATTAAATAACGTTTGGGTTTTTAATGGCTATTGATAGTGATACTGGATGGAGATGTGAAGGTGAACTCGCTCACCGTATTGCTCCTTGTCTTGGTCTGCCGGGAGGTTGGAGCGCAGGATGAGATTGTTGAGGCTGTTGAGGTATGCCGGCATCGAGTGGTGGCCGTCTGGGTTGTACCACACCTGGGGTCAGCACACACACACACACGCGCACACGCACACAAACATGCATATGTACATGCACGCACACATGCATACACATACACATACACACACATACATAAAGACACACACACACACGCGCACACACACAAACACACGCATGCAGGGACAAACACAGTTACACAAACATGCACACACAAACAAATCGGTTAATGCATACACAATTTCAAGTGAACCAGTAAAGACACATAAACAAAGAGTGTTACAGTCTGTTTGTTTCTGTGGCAAAGCTGAAAACCAAAATAAATACATAAATAAAATATATTTTCACACACTCACAGTATGAAGTGCTGCGGTAAACAATGCCAATTTAGCAGCAACACTGACAACAGAACCACGTCTCTCCATCTGGACCACAGGGCCTCTCAGATGGTGTCTGCACCCCCGCAAGATAACCATTTACTGGGCAGGCCCTACACCAACACGCCTGTGGCCTAAAGCCCGGGTATGGAGAGTCGGCTTACCTTGGCCAGGCTGCGGTCTTTAGGCACCTCTCGGAGATCCATCTGCAGGCCAGCTGGGATTGGCTGGCCGATTTCAAACCCTCCATATCTGGGACGGAGGAAGGAGAGGGATCAACGTCTTTACTTATCGGTTTGCTGTCGGTTTTCAATGAGAAATTTGTCGTGCTATATGTATTTACGGTTAGTTCCTGGGATATTAATAAAATATATAAATTTATCTTTTTAAGTAAAAGTATGTTCAGTCAAAATCGCAGTGTGTATATGGACCTGTTGCGGATGTATTCATTGGTTGTGGCGATGAGATAGTGCTCAACGTTGAGGCCAGTCAGGTTGAAGAACGTCTGGGAGGAGGGCAACTTCTTATGGGGGGGCTTGTATGTGTTTTCAGCGCACACCTGTAGGGACAGACACTTAGAGACTCTGTCCCTCCATGATGTACAAACTACCTTTCTCTGGCAAGCACCCAGGCTCCGGAATAGACCCATTTCAGGTGATGCACACAATGAACAGACAATGGCAATCATGCAGAGCAGAATGATTTTCACACGCATGCACGCACACACACACATAAACACAGACACACAGACGCACAGATGCACACACACACACACACACACACACACACACAAATACACACACGCACACACACGCACACACACACACACGCACAGACACACACACACACACACACACACACACACACACACGCACACACGCACACACGCACAGACGCACAGACACACACACACACACACACACACACACACACACACACACACACACACACACACACACACACACACACACACAACCACAGCTGTCGTCACCTGGTTTTGGCTGATACACTTGCAGGTGCTAAAGACTTGAGATTTGTTCCCTTTCGATTCCCAGGTGTCCGACTTGGTGCTTCTGCTGCAGACCCTTGAAGGAGGACAGGGGACAAGGTGAAGCACCGGCCAGGTCAATACCAAAAAACAGTGGTGCTTGACAATAAGCCTGCCGCTTTGACTATCACACCCATAGCAAGAGCAACCACTGCAGCCATAAAGGGGGGGATAGTAAATAGAACATACACAGATGCAAGCACACACACATACCCACACACACAAGCACAAACACACACACAAGCACACACACACACACACACACACACACACACACACACACACACACACACAGCTGCAACCTCTGAACATATAAACGGAGGAAAGATGACAATACGCCAATATACCCGATATGATGCCCATAAACCTCAATTTATTGACATATCAACTTTGAAGGCATTTCCGCATGGGTTATGTCCCTCTCATATCTGTCTCTCTCTCATCGCTCACACTCTCTCTCTCACTCTATCTCTCTCTATGTATCTCTGTCTCTCTCTCTCTCGCTCTCCTCTTGATCTTGTCTTTGTCACTCTAGCTCTCTCATCTTTATCGCTCTCTCTCTCCTCTCTCTCTCCCTCTCTGCTCTTTACGTCTCTCTCTCTCTCATCTCCCCCCATCTATGTCTATCTCTCTTCCTCACTTTCTCTTTCTATTCCCCTCTCTCTGTGGTTCCTTTTTTTAAGATCCTCAAGAGTTTGTGCTTCATGAGTGCCGAGGCTGATTTGAGTGCCTGAGGGGGGGGGGGGGGGGGGGGGGGGGGCTGGGAGTCAAAATCTTCCACATAAACAGAGACACGTTTGTTGAATACAAATGTGTGGTGTGCCCCCCCCCCACTGAAATCACAGAGCGGTGTGTGGCTTGTGAACTCCAATCCGTCGAGCCGCCCCAGTATATTAGAAAGTGGAAAGACAAACAGAGGAGGAGAAATAAACAGCAGAGAGAGCGAGAGAGAGAAAGGGAGAGAGAGCAAGAGCGAAAGTGGGCAAGAGGGAGAGAGAGAGAGAGAGAGAGAGAGAGAGAGAGAGAGAGAGAGAGAGAGAGAGAGAGAGAGAGAGAGAGAGAGAGAGACAGAGAGAGAGAGATGAGAGAGAGAGAGAGAGAGAGAGAGAGAGAGAGAGAGAGAGAGAGAGAGAGAGAGAGAAGAATAAGAGAGAGTAAGTGGGGCAGGAAAAAATGTCTGGATTTGAGAGAGGGAGAGGGGCAGAGCGAGAGAGCGAGAGGGAAAGAGAGAGCCGATAAATGAAACGAGGCAGGGGGGGAGAGGAAGGGTGGGGGGGCCCGCCAATGAGGTGGAGAGACACCGGAGGCTGGGCAACCAAAGCATTATTTTTATTATTATGCATTAGAAAAATGCTTCTGGCTGGAAATAATACGAGGAAAAAAAGGGATGCTTGGATGGAGAGATGCGCTGGAGAAGAGAAAGATTGTTCTCCCCATGACAGAGAAGCCGGGAGAGTTTGAGGAAAGTTCATACTTACGGGTTATCACGCTTATCGAGACAGGCATTATCTATCCCCGGGTAGGACAGCATGGCATCCACCATGCGGCTGGAGTTAGCGTTGCGGTTGCTGTGGAGAAGGACACGGGGAATGGAACAACAAGTAAAGGACATAGGATTAGGTATAGAAGATGGAGGAATCAGGGGTGGAGCTATGTTATGTTTCTGTGATGCAAAATATACATATATTTACATGAAGAGATATATAAGCTAGGGAGAGAGCGAAAGAGAGAGAGAGAGAGAGAGAGAGAGAGAGAGAGAGAGAGAGAGAGAGAGAGAGAGAGAGAGAGAGGAGAGAGAGGAGAGAGACGAGAGAGGAGAGAGAGAGAGAGAGAGAGAGAGAATTTGGGGTAGGATATCATGACAGGAGAGGGATACTTCCTACATAAGAAATAGGCAATCTGACTTCATATCAGTAGAGCACGAAGGCCATTTGGTTGCTTTCTTTCATATGCAACGGCACCTCAGCATTTTCAGTCTTTATTTCTATCTCTCTCTCTCTTCTTCCCCTCTTTGCTGCATATCATAGTGATCAAAGAAACCCACTACTTGGTGGAGTTGAGACGTCTCTCGCCCAGTCTGACATTCTTAATCCCTCCCGCTTTGATCACCCACTTACTCGTCCACTGCACCTCTCTCTCTCTCTCTCTCTCTCTCTCTCTCCCCTCTCTCTCTCTCTCTCTCTCTCTCTCTCTCTCTCTCTCAACCTCGTTCAGCACCACCTTCATCACCACCACTTTCACTACTCCCACCTTGAGCAACACCACAACCCCCATCACCACAACCACGTCCATGACCACCACCTTCAGCACCAGCACCACCCTCTCCATCCCCGCCACGACCTCCACCACTCCCACCTCAACGACCTCCTCTTCCTCCCTCCCCGCCGCCTCCTCCATCACCACCATAACTAACCACCGCCACCACCGCCTCAAAATCCATGACCACCACCACCTACACCCCATCACCACCAGCACCAGCACCACGTCATCCACCCCCTCCTCCTCCTCCACCCACCACCGCCAGTGCCGGCACCCACCTGAAGAAGGAGTAGCTGGGTCCGATGTTGTAGAGGGCGGGGCTGAGCTCCATCTCGGGGAAGTGCTCCATGTCGCTCTTGACCGAGCCCAGGCCCATAGCGAACACCACGAACACCACGGGCAGCAGTATCTGGGTGAGCATGCCCTTCCAGTCGCGCCGGCTGTGCTGGAACCTCTTCACCAGCAGGGCCCACGCCTGCTGCCACACCAGGGCGGCGCCACGCAGCGTGGGGGAGCCGGTCAGGCCTGGGAGCGGGCGGAGAAAGGTGAGGACATAGATGAGACCACAGGGGGGGGGTCTGGGTCGGAGCCCGACACAGCACTAGCCTCGTCGTGAGACGGTCCTGATCTCGGGGGCGTTCGCACTCTGTTTCTCTCTCTGACTCTGCCCTTGAGCCTGTTGAGAGCCCCGCAAAACATGCTTTAAGTGATAGATGATCAGTGCTGCGGGGAGGGAGTTCCCGTTCTTTAAAGATTTATTTTAGCATTTTTATGCTTCATTGAAGAGAGGAAGGTTTCGAACCCGGCTCGCTGCGATCAGGACTGAGCCTATGCGGTACGCGCTCTACCCGGTAAGCCACCGGGGAACCCCCAAGGAATTTCCGCTATTGACGATGCAGCCTGACAAATTAAACAAACAATGGCAGCGCCTGAGGAAAGGGTAGAGATCGAAGGTGTAATTGAATTTAATCCAATGACCATGTTAAAATATTAACTGAAATTAGCACGGAAGTCTATTCTCAGAGGAGACGTTTTTGCCTGAGTCCAACAAGATTTGGCAAGAGCATCACTAAGTAATTTAGTTGAATTGCCTGCAGGTTGTTCACAATGTAAGGCCAAGCCCATATGGGGACATCGTTTGACACCAGCCCAAGACCAGACCGATTGTGAAATGGCAAATTTAATACCTGGAAGGTCTCAAGAGGCTACAACAACATCCCTCTGTCTGAGGTGTCTCAAAAACAGTGTTGTGTTCAGAGAAGGGTAGATCTTCAGATTCACAAAACTTTTGAGACCTCCTATTGGAAAACATACGCGTTTCATATACATTCTGCATCCTTTGATCACAAGTGATCACAAATAAGGATCACTTGTGATCCTTACATGAGCTGCAGGCTGAATTAACCTTAATTATTCAACAGTTAGTTCCGAACAAGTAATTTGATTGGACGAGAGGCATTCCATGAGTGCTGATATAGAGTGTAACAGAAATAGGACTTTTAACTATACATGTATCACTCCGCTTCACAGGTGTTCTCATAACCGTTAATGTTGGTGTCTTTATGTGTTGCTTGGCAACAGTTCAGTCCCAGTCCAGTTGCGGATCCATTTATGTTGGCGGAGCCAAATAAATCATGAAATAAACAAACAGATCTTAATCTGTTGTTGCTTATTGCTGTTGTATAAAAGCAACATCACACTGTGATTATCTTCGACACTCGGCCTACGGCCTAGGATCTACGACCGAATCACAGCCGCGCTGATATGCAGTACAACAGCACTCCCTCTCATGTGATATTGCTTAATTAGCGCACATTTTAAAACTGATTATCATTAGCAGCTATTTTAAGTCAGCTGGTAGTTTAGTATTCTATATATATTACAACAACATTATAACACTAAAAAGAAAATCGACTGTTGAATTAAACGAGGTGAATTAAAGAAGAAGAAAAGAAAGGTAGAAAGAAAACTTCCAGAAGGACGTGACCGGAAACCACTTCCCACCCACAGAGAGGAGACAGACGAAAAAGACTCACGGATTTTATCGCCTGGGAGGGACCGGCTTCCCATCCGCCTCCTCCGAGAAGCTGTCCAAGGACGCCGTATCGGACACGGACCTCGGAGATGGACAGTGGGGCCTCAGAGTTGGGGTCGGACTGGGTCAGATTGAGGAAGACCTGTGCAGGGGTAAGCACATGTCCAGCTCAGAGCCCTGCAAACCACCCAGGACTACCAAGCAAATGAGCTAAATCGATATATATAGAGTCATATACAGTATTTGCAATTTGAATGGACAACATGAATGATCAGAGTGCATACAGAAAAATGCTGTTTGTTTGCAATTCCGTTTTTTTAAGTAAAATGGTGCTGCTTGACATATTTGAAGACCTTGGACCAAATGTTGGGTGCACGGTGATGGTTGTGCACGCTGGTGAAAGCGAGGCCATTCCCCCTTTGGCACTGTTTGGTTTCATCTTAACGTTATTCAAATGTGTTTTTAGCAGATTTGCATATATGTTTTTAGAATATCTCCTCTCTCGCTCGTCTGAAGAATGGCAGAACAACATCACAGGCGGTGTTTTGTATGCATGTTGTCATGGCAGTGTGCTGGGGTTGCTGCGGACCTGCTTCCTTCGTCACTTTCCATCATGGATCAATTTTTAAACTGCATGTTTGAAGCAATGTGTCAGCCAATAATCATCAATACATCTGTGTGTATGCGTGTGTGTGTGTGTGTGTGTGTGTGTGTGTGTGTGTGTGTGTGTGTGTGTGTGTGTGTGTGTGTGTGTGTGTGTATGTCAGTGTGCATGCAGCCTTGCGATGCATGCAAGCACTGACGCGTGCACACACGTGTGTGCATGTGCCCATCCATGCGGGCATTCGCTTTTGTGTGTGTGTGTGTGTGTGTGTGTGTGTGATCATACCAACGTTTCAGCATATCAGTGTGTACTTGTGCATGTGTGTATTTTAGTGTGCGTGCAGCCTTGCGTTGCATGCAAGCACCGCCGCGTAGGCGTGTGTGCGTGCAATCCACTGCATTTGTGTGTGTGTGTGTGAGTGTGTGTGCGTGCTTTCGCTTGTGTGTGTGTCTGTGTGTGTGTGTGTGTGTGTGTGTGTTTGTGTGTGTGTGTGTGTGTTGGTATGTCAGTGTGCCTATATTCTCGCGTTGCATGCAAGCACCAATGCGTGCACACGTGTGTGGGTATGCATCTGTGCATGCGTTTGCGCGGGCGTGCGCGTGCGTGCGTGCGTGGTGTTCCTGGTGTACCTCCTCCAGGGTGGTGTCAGAGATGCCGTAGCAGCCCAGCTGCAGGGCGTCCAGGTTGCCGTCCAGGGCCGAGAGCAGCGATCGGTAGGAGGAGGCGCTGGAGGAGGTGAAGGGGGGCAGTGTGTACACCAGGTCACTGCCCTGGGCCTCCTTCAGGCGCGCCTCGGGCACGTGGGCCTGGATGAAGGCCTTCAGCTCTGCGTTGTCTAGGCCGGGCCCTTCGCCGGCGGCCTGGATGCCGACAGAGAGGGTTGGAGGGGGGAGAGATAGAGAGACGTTGTTGTTGGTTATATCATAGCGTCATATGTAAAGGGACGACATGCAGGACTTCTACATGTGTTCTGCGTCCTTTAAAATTAGCCATTATGTCAAAGGTGGTGCTTTAACTCAAAACGAGGCCTCCCCTGACTCTCTGCGAGCGCTTGTGGCGTAGAAAGCATAAACATGTGCTGCGTGCACTACCGCTAATTAAAAAGTACAAGCTTATTTCGCTAACCTTGTGTTCCTGCCCCTGTGGCTACTACGTCATGTTTCGCGACAGCTCCTCAGCTCCGCGGCTACACTTTGGATTGCGTGCTTTGATTGTTGCGTAGCCTTAAAGCAATATTCATGCCTCAAATCTATTTCGAATGCGAAATAAAAAAACAACTAATTTTTACGTCTGTCGCTACCGAGCCGTGTGCTCTTCGAGAGACCCCTTCAGCGGTTCATCTGACCGAGATCTGTGACTGTGTGGCTGGGAGGGGGAGGAGGGCGGAAGCGGACCGTACCTTCCTGGTGAGGGTGAGCTTGTAGCCTTGGCCCAGCCGATCCTTCAGCTGGAAGGGGGAGCCGCAGCACTTGAGCCCTCCGCTCTGCAGGAAGGCGATGCGGTCACTCAGCACCTCAGCCTCGTCCAGGTGGTGGGTGGACATGACGATGGTGCGTCCTGGGAGGGGGGGAGAGAGAGAGAGAGAGAGAGAGAGAGAGAGAGAGAGAGAGAGAGAGAGAGAGAGAGAGAGAGAGAGAGAGAGAGAGAGAGCAAAACACTGTCAACATCCGAAATGTTTTTTTTTAATAATCCAGCTCCTTAAGAGTGAGTGTGAGAGGAGAGAGGAAAGTAACACACCAGACACAAAATGTTCTCATTTTGTGACTTAACTTGCCCTGCTCCCCCTAGCTCCACAGACAGGGTGAATTAAAAAGGAGATTTCTAGAGTTACAATCGGTTAGTGATCGCGCTCTCAAAATTGATTTGGCACACACGCAAACACACACACACACACATACACACAAACAGACACATACACAGACACACACCCACCCACAGGCACACTCGCACACAAAGTCATTAAATCCTCAGTGAAAATACACGTTAAACAACCTGAATAATCAATCTCTGCATAATTACTTTCCAAATTGAAAATCTAAACCCAGGGAAAGTGAGAACCCTGCAATCAGGTATTTCCTCCGTGTTCGGCTGAGACTGCTACCATGTGACTGCTATTACCTCTCTTAGGAAATAAGCAGTCTACAGTACAACTTGTTAAAGTGTCAATAAACGAATTAATGAACTCCTCCGATTTGACAGACCATGTGTGTGACAAACAATAGCGCTGTCACCCCCAACATCCCCCCTCCCTCCAGCACACACCTGGTGTCTCTGGAGACACTCTCACTCCATGCTGACTCTGAGGTTTGATTGACAACGGGAGTGTGTCAACGACAAGTGCAAACATGATTGGTTTACCTGATTGGCATGTTTACGTGATTGGTTAATAATGCCCGAAATAGAGGAGGACAATGTGACGGTGATAAATTAGTGTTCAAACACGACCCGTGTCGCTGAAACTGCGATCAGACCGGATAAGCTTCAGTCGGCAGGCTGATTACTTTTACTGAATACAGAAATACAAAGAATAGGAGATAGAGAAACTGATGTCAAATGAACCACCTCCCAGAACGTATCTTTACAGATACTGAAGGGCAGAGATTTGGGTGAGCCATGTGTCTGCGTGTGTATTTGTGTTTGTGCGATTCCATCAGTGTGTGTGTGCGCGCGCGCGTGCGTGCGTGCGTGTGCGTGCGTGCGTGTGTGTGTGTGTGTGCGTATGTGTGTTTTTGAGATCCATCATTGTGCGTGTGTGTGCGTGCGTGCGTGCATGTGCATGCGCTGTGTTGTGAGAACAGAGCCCTCACCGGTCTTATGCTGGATTACGATGTCCCAGATGCTGCGTCGGGAGCAGGGGTCCACCCCTGTGGTGGGCTCGTCCAGCACCACCAGGCGAGACCCCCCGATGAAGGCGATTGAGATGGACAGCTTGCGCTTCATGCCGCCAGACAGGGTGCCCACCCGCTTGTGCCTGTGGGCGTGCATGCCGGTCTCCTCCAAGGTCCTGGGAAGGAGAGGTGGAGGGCGGACGAGCAGAACACACTCAAAGTTAAGACAGGGAGAGCAAAGTGGAGATAACAGGGAGGCACCGGTTCCACTGGGCCAATACAAAACGATACTAGCCCTCCTGCCGGCTGTGGAATGTTATTCCTTTTAAGTTGAGTTCCATTTGTGTCTGTACATTGCTTTATCACTTTCATAAGGCACTCCCTGTTTTTAGTAATTACTATCTTTTTTAATTATATTCTTTTATTGTATCTTAATCATCTTCTTTTTGTATTGTTGGTAATTCCCCGCTGTGTTATCCTTAATGGGTTTTTTTTATTAATTATTGTTTTATTTGAAGTCACTATCCATATGCCTAGACACATCTCCCTGTGTGTTTTTCCCGTTCAATATTGTCTGGACACAAAAAAGAGTCCTGGGACTCAATTGAGCTTCTCTGTTTAGAAAAAAAGGTTGATGATGAAATACAAGGGATTAATACTGACTCCATTTGGTATAGGATTGTCTTCCAAACTGCATGTAAATTATTATTTTTACAAATTCCATCCGAAGTCCTGACTCCATTTCCATCCCTGCAAGATGTGAGTTCCATCCCCTTTTAACGTTTGCGTGTTTAAAACCCATTGTGACTATGGTCATGTGGGGACTCTCAAGTCCCAAGAGAATTTATTTAGTTCTAATCTCATTTGCTGACTTTTTAATGACGGTATGAGAGCTTGAATGACTTCTCTGCTGCTGTTAATTATAAGCTTATCTGAGGCTGTTGATAAGGCTGTAAAATACGCCATGCTAAAATATTATCATACCCTAGTAAAAACAGGCCAATTAAAGAATGGAAGGGTAAAAATGCTTCTCAGGAGAGGTACAAATGTTTTTCAGACAACACAGTTCTCTCTCCATCATTTCATTCAGAGGTTATCAAAGAAACACTAAACTATTGAAGTAAACAAAGCTTCAAGTCTTTGTGATGGTCGTGAAAATGGGACATAACCCTGAACACCAATTATCTGATCCTTGTAGTTCATATAATCGCAGTTTCAAGCGTGTGTCAACATCCGTCAACACTCATTTCTGTTGTTTTGTTGCTTGTTGTTTTCCATAATTTGTGTTTATCGAATACCAAAAGCGTTTTGCGGATGCAGTTTGTTCAACACGTTTCGACCACAGTAGATCTACCTTATATATACATTTGTGCAAAATCCCAACGATAATTAAAATTTCATCGCAGTAGCTCTCTATTAATCAATGTTACTTTCTTGAGGGACCCCAAAAAAATGATTAAAAAAATAAATATATATATATATATACACAGTATAAACGTGTTTTTATTTATATATTTATCTTTGCAAGGACTTACTTGCGGACTTGCTCTCGCAGTTCTCCCTCTGTCCAGTGGGGGGCCTTGATCTGTCCGTATAGAAGCAGATGCTCTTTGGTGGTCATGTGGTCAAAGAGGACGTCGTACTGCATGCACACGCCCAGCTCTTTGCGGATGTCCTCAATGTTGGCCAGCATGTCCCGGCCGTAGACTTCGATGGAGCCGGAGGACGGGGCGAACAGGCCGGTCAGCAGGGACCTGAGAGGCACAGAGTTCAGCTCGTTCAGATAACGCCATGTTTTACAATATGGGTAAACCGATGTTGCCATGGGTTACATATAACGAGTTGGATCCAGGGAAAACACGTTGTTTAAGGTAATTCAATCAAACGAATTGTGTCGTATACAATATTCATCCCATAGGTATATTTTATTCAATGAACATTTTTAATATTTCCACAGTGAAAGATTAAAACAATCAAAGTGAAATCCCTGTTGTATATCTACAATATATATTATGCTTAGCACCTTCAAAAAGCACTACAAGACAGATTAAGACACTAAAGATAAGATAGAAAAGAAAGAAAGAAAGAAAGAAAAGAAAGAAAGAAAGAAAGAAAGAAAGAAAGAAAGAAAGAAAGAAAGAAAGAAAGAAAGAAAGAAAGAAAGAAGATAGAATGAAAGAAAGAAAGAAAGAAAGAAAGAGAGAAAGAGAGAAAGAGAGAAGGAATGATAAAAAAGAAAGGGAGAAAGAAACAATGAAAGAAGGAAAAATTGAAAGAAAGAGAGGGTTAAAGAAAGAAAAAACAGAAAGACAGAGAGGGTGAAGGACTGAATGCCTGGGGGCAGCCTACATGGTGGTGGTCTTGCCGGCTCCGTTGTGCCCCAGCAGGGAGGTCACGTGGCCCTCGTAGAAGGATACGCTGAGGTCACTCAGCGCCACGCGCTCGCCGTACATCTTGGAGAGCCGGTGGAGGGCCACGCCCACCGGCAGGCCCCGGAACTCCTCATTGGTCGCCGAGGAGAACATCTTCCGGTCTGGAAGAGGCAGAGGCAAAGAGAGAGAGAGGCAAAGAGAGAGAGAGAGGCAAAGAGAGAGAGAGGCAAAGAGAGAGAGAGAGAGAGAGAGAGAGGAGAGAGAGAGAGAGAGAGAGAGAGAGAGAGAGAGAGAGAGAGAGAGAGAGAGAGAGAGAGAGAGAGAGAGAGAGAGAGAGAGAGAGAGAGAGAGAGAGAGAGAGAGAAGAGAGAGAGAGAGAGAGAAGAGAGAGGAGAGAGAGAGAGAGAGAGAGAGAGAGAAAGAGAGAGAGAGAGAGAGAGAGAGAGAGAGAGAGAGAGAGAGAGAGAGAGAGAGAGAGAGAGGTGGCATAGAGAAGGTGGGAGAGAGTGAGAAAACAAACAAAGACACTTTGCTATTAACAAATTCAAGAGCCACAGTTATCCCAGAAAAGACAGCACAGCAAACAAATTATTCATACATCATTCACTATTTAAAAGCACAAGCGAAAAACCTTGAATATGTAACAAAAATAAAAACACTTCACCGTAATGTGATTCGAGATTCAAGCTTCAAGATTCAAGATGATTTATCGTCAAATGGACAACAATTACAGCAGCACAACATGTCGTTACCATCGCCTCATCAATAGCTATGAGCCTGGCCAACCGGGAGAAGCAGCAGAGGTGCTCCAGTGTGTGTGAGGGTGGAAACAGGAGCCGTACCTTTCTCTTTGTCCTCGGGGAAGACGGGCTGGTTGCTCTGCAGGATGTTGGTGATGAAGAGGCCGCTGGGCTCCTTGGCCCCTCGCCGGCGACAGGCGCAACACAGGTCGGCCCAGAAGGACCGCGACACGGGGAAGTACCACGGGGCGGCGAGGCCGTACTGTCCTGATCGTCGGACGATAGCAATGCGTTTGATGTCAGTCCCAAGCGCTTCACTTTTGATTTAGTTGACAAGTTGATTCATATTGTGTGGTAAAACAAAGTAATACAATTGTATTATGTGTTTTTTAGCTGTTCTTGTTAATCCTGTACTTGGGGGGAGGGGGAATGATTTGGGATTTTTGTCTTTGATGTCTTCGTTGATTTCTGTATGATTGGACTAACTTTTGTTGTCTGTTGTCTGTCTAAGGTTAGTTTGACCTCGGCAATTGTCACTCTTTTCTGAACATATCTGACAATAAAGGGATCCCATGTAAAAAAAAAGAACAGCCTTATCTAACGTGACACGACACACACAATTTGGACACAATCCCTGACCGAATTAGCCTGAGACGACAGGAACAAACTAGAACCAACCGACATGAACCAACCCAGGGATGGTGTTCAAAGTGTTCGAAAGCCGTGACACGCGCCAGTACCAGAGTGCGGCGATGCCTGTTAGCCCTGCGGTCGCCTACCTGGGAACACCATGCGAATGTAGCCCCCAATGAGGAAGTAGATGGCCGAGTCGATCAGTAGCAGCCAACACATCCAGCCGAACGATGAGTTGTCCTCGCTCACGGGGGAACTGTAGGCGTTGCTCCATTGGATTCCTGGGGGTGGGGGTAAAAGACCAATATAAGTACTTACAAAACTCTCATGGTCGCTCAATCAAGATTTAAGATTCAAGATGGTTTATTTGTCATATTCACAACAATTAAAATTAAATTCTTGAGTCTCAGGCTCCTTCAACAATGCATTATAAAAAGAAAAATTATAAGCAAAACACACATTGGGCATGAAATAATTAGAATAAAATTAAATATTATAATAATATACTAACAGCTATTGGTAATGTGAATCTGTCTGAGCTCACAGGAATTGTGATGATGTCAGTTTTTACCAGTGTACTCCCTCTACAAATTGATTTAGAGGAATTAAAGTCAATAAATCCTGGGGTAATATATATTAATATTTATAGATATAACTGTAATTGAATGACAACCACGAACATGATGCTCACTGGATTCTGGACATCAAGTGAGGGATGTTCCCAATCCTTACCAGTACCATAATTGGTGGTAAAAGAGTTGCACTGTACCTTCTCCCTGGTATTCGTAGCGTGTGACATACTGCGTGGCGTAACTGAAGCAGGTAGGTGCTAGTAGTCCCTGTGGCAAAACAACATTATTGTCAGGGAAATTAGCCACAGCAGAGTGAACAACAAATACGTTTGCCACTGGCAGTTGGGTTTATAAATCATCCTTCATGTACCCCAAAGGACAACCGATTCAACAGTCTGGAACCTGAACATTTAATTTATCAAGGGGCCTGTTATAGTCATTAGCTAAGTTTACCAGACAAGAGACACCCATCAGAAACAATCCTAAATATCTAGCTTTCAAAAAAGTTACTTCTACACTAGTTTCACTATACCTAGATCACTGGGTTCCAACCTTTTGGTGCAGTATTTGGAATCTAAGCAGCCCAAAATAATCTATCGCCTTCTTCCCCCCTTACGTTTCTCGGCTATTGAGAGATGTAAGATGTAAGAGCGGTTCCCAGAACCACACAGGGGAGAGATATATTGATTGGTCAGAACTTGGCGAGGAGCACTCTAAAATCCAGAAAAATCCATCTAAAATATTGTCACACACAGAGGCAGGCGCTTTCAACTCAAATAACATGCCCTCAGAGATTACACCCGGGTATACCTGATGGACAGCTGTTTCGGTTCTTACAGTGGCAATCTTATAGTATTACTATCTTATAGTTACTATCTATCGCCGAAAGACGTGCCACAATAGTGCTTGAGCCTATGGCCCGCTGAGGAAAGCCCCTGTGTTTGCAATAATATGAATATTACGAACTGGGTGTTTTTTATTTCTGGGAAAATTGTACAACTTAACGGCAAAGATGTCGCCAAAGAGACCGAGATGGAAATCTTGGAGATTGCCACTTTAACGAACGACAAACACTTCTTTACGATCCGCTCACCAGAGCGCTCTTCTCGGAGAGGCTGAGCTTGGTCTCCAACCCCATGACGATGATGAAGGGGAAGAAGCAGAGCACGTAGACCAGGCTGCCCGTCATGCCGGCGATGTAGGTCTTGTCGAAGAAGGAGCTGACCAGGAAGCTCATGGCCACGATGCTCAGGCCGTAGTTGCAGAAGAAGAGGAAGAGCAGGAAGCCGTCGCTGTTGGGCAGCACGCCGCCGTACTTGAGCACCAGCGTGAGGATGACGATGGTGAAGAGCAGGTGGACGGCACAGTCCAGGAACCAGGCGCAGAAGTGGCTGAGCGGGTTGACGCCCATCATCTTCATGTACTGCGGGCGGGGAACAAACATGGATGGTGAATTGTGTGCACTCGTGTGATTCGTGCCCTTTTTTGTTCGTAGCTCACCGGTTGGGTGCACTTATTGTAAAAGGCTTTGGATAAAAGCGTAATAAAAAATATTCGAGAGATTCAAGATTTCGAGTCAAAATAAAAAATAGAATTTGAATAGAATAGTATCTATTCTGTATTTATTTTGATCTGTTTTAATATATTGTAAAGCACTTTATAAGCCTTGTTTTGAATAAATCAAGGTCATTATTAATATATTAATTATTTGCACGTTGATACAAAACATTTCTACTAGCATATCTCCTGTAATTGCTTCCAATCAGGCAGATAAGTCAAGTGAGATTTACATGTTCCCTGATAACACGAAATAGCACAGGACAGCCAGGGATTGCACTTAGGCACTGAGTTCACAAGTTGTCACACTATCCTTGAGGGCCCTTGGGCACAATGAGATGAGTCGCTGAATCGGCTGGCCAGAGTACATCACAATGTTGTTGCTGTTGTTGTTGTTGTCTGAGGAGCATATTACCTCATGGAGCCTCAGCTCTCTCTCGTAGACCAGCTTCTTCACAAAGTCAGCCACAAACAGGACCCAGGCAATCATGAGCATGATCGGGAAGACAAACGAGATAGCCTCCAGGTACCTGTGGTTGTTGGGAGGGGAGGGGTTGTCAGCCATCAATCACAGGCATCGTCCAATCACACTCGACTTGCAACATCAATGTTAAAGAAGGACTTTCAAGGTGAATGATAGCCCGCGATATCTGGATGGGCTGTTTTTATCGTCTATGTTTGATGAAATAATAAGTCAAGTCAATACCAGTCAATACCCTGAACTCTTATTGGCATTCAATGTATTTTTATGTAATGGATATTTTGTCATTTTGGATCGGACCAAAAAAACAATGTATCATTATACAAAATTTGACATGAAACAAAAACATCATCACAAAAACCACATGAAAAGTCAAAGAAAAGAGAGGAAGGAATAGCGGAGGGGAGAACCATATCGAGTGAAAGCTAAGGGAGTGACTGAAGGTTGGAGGGATGCAAAGCTGAAAACGGAGAACCGGATAAAACCCCCGTCTGGACATGGACACGGGAACGCCAAACAGTAACACCACGCTTATTCTAACAATGGAGACAGAGCCCTATATTCGCACAGCAGTACTCTGTGTCTGCCGCCTCCCCGCCCGCCTCCCCTCCCCACCCGCCTCCCCCCAAAAATGCAATAAACGTGTCTGAAGCCGGCGCCCGAGGGATAAATCGTATCTGGGCGTACAGACAGCGGGCAGAAGGCTTGACCCAGGCACCCCGCGACCAGGGCTCTGTTCGGCGGAGATATCAGCGAAGGCCTTAAGAAGAGGCCTCCTGGGGCGCGGGCCAAATGAAGGCATTTAGGGCTCAGCGGTGATTTACTGGGAGTAATGGACTGCACTGACGGCTGCGTACGGATGAAAAGCCGGCGGATGTCAGGGGGCCGGCTCTCAGCACTCAGCGATGCACGTCTGTTACACATGACCGTGAGTGTGAGGAAGTGGGTGTGCTCACGTGTCTGTTGGTACATGTGAGTGTGTGTGTGTTGTGTAATGTATGCAGGGACTAATCGCAAGCCTAATCAAAAGTATGCAGAAGGTATGTTTCGGTGCGTGTAGGCACTGCGTGTGCGTGCGTGAGTGTGCGTGTGTGTGCGTGTGTGTGCGTGATGAATAGACACTTGGGCTGGGTGAGGCTGCACACACGCCTGGTGCAGCAGGTTGTTGATGTTTCCACAAACATCGACACCCTGCAAAGCCAGCCGAGGTGAGCTGTCAGAGGGGGGGGGGGGACATCACAACACACTCGTTTCACGAAGAACCCTGAAAGCACTCACTCGTCCCGCATGAAGCACGGGTAGGGGAAGGGCTGGAGCTGGACGGCGGGCTCGGCCACGTGGTGGCCGGCGTGCGTGGCGATGATGGCGCGGTCGATGCTCTCCTGCAGGTAGATGAAGCCGCGCGTGTAGCGCATGGTCTGGCTCGCGTCGATGTGCGTGTCCTTGAGGTAGTAGAGGCTGCGCACGCGGTCCGTGCGCATCACGTTGTCCATGTGCATGCGGATGGTGTAGCTGACTTTGCGCGGCAGGCCCGCCTCGGCAACGTCGCTGCCGTTCCCCGGCTTCCGATTGTCTCCCGAGGGGAGCTTGAAGATGACACCTGTTTTTGATGGGCACAGTGTTACCGCTGATGGTGGAGGTGGGGGTGGGGGTGGGGGTGGTGCTGGTGGTACTGGTCGCTATAGTTCATTTGAATTGATCGTTCATTGGTCGTTTGAGTCGGCGCAGCTCAATGATAAACTAGTTCAACAAACGGCTCCATGGCTCAACAATAGGGATTAGCCGATGGCCCGGGACAACTTAAACGCCATGTCGGTCAAGTAACTATGACAACTCGCTTGCGCGTTCAGGGTGAAAGACTAAAAGATGTGTACATAAAAATATGTACATATTTCAATGCATCGATAAAGTTATCCTTATGTTGCCCACGTCGGAAAATAATTTCCGAATTATTTGATTTACTTACCGGTACTTTCAATTTTCTTGAGTCTGTGACATTATTTGATAACTACTGATAAAACAACTATTTGTATAGGGGCCAGTAAAAATGGACTTCGGGCAAATAGAATTCAGACCCACTGGCCCGACTGGGAAGTGAAAAAAAACCTTAGCGTTGAGCCCTGGATTGCTTACCATAGAGGCCCCTGATCAGTCACAATTATTGCTGAAGCTCACCTTTATAACGATACGAACCAAAGCTTTAGTTAATTTTTCAGTCCCCATATATGTTTATAAGTTACTGAAATATATTAGTCATTTCTTATTTAAAATGCAATGCCCATGTTGCTGGTAAATCTGCTTTTCATAAGCTGATACTGTAATATTGATCCATAGTGTGCAAATCTATATCTGGTGTATTGAATATTGCACGCTGTACACGGTAAATCATAAAAGCTCAATGCAACGGCATCATTTGTAACCAGGGCCCATGGTGCGGCGAGTCAAACTGACTTGCGTAAAGGTCACGGTTTTTCGCCAGCTCCTGGGCAACGGAGTCCATCTCCTCAGCAGAGTCGTAGCC